>NC_053397.1:157198233-157498233 GCF_905171765.1 Bufo bufo
CAACAGCTATCTTCGTAAAGACTCTTGGGGCTGAACATAGTCCAAACGGCAGGGCTTTGAACTGATAGTGGAGTGTCACCCCATTTCTCCTGATGGCCACTCTTAAGAATTTTCTCGACTCTTGACTTATTGGGACATGGAGGTATGCGTCCTTTAGGGCTAAAGACGCCATAAACACCTTCCCCCTGAGAACAGCCGTGATGGATCTTATCGTCTCCATTTTGAAGTGGATTTTCTTCATATATAACGGTCCAGGTAGCGGAGGTCTATAATCAACCGACTTTTGCCATCTCTTTTTGGAATACAGAAAATCCTGGAATATACTCCCAAATTTTTCTGAGAATTTGGAACTTTCTCCAGAACTCCTTTGCCTGGGAACTCGTTTAGCAGTAGAAAGACTTGTGGATTCTCCCCCTTGCTGAGTATAAATCTGTCTCTTGGCAAGTAATCGAGTTCTAGTTGATAACCTCTTCTTATAATCCCTAGGACCCAGATGTCTGAAGTGATGTGACACCAGTTTTCGTAGAAGAGAGATAACCGACCTCCTACTTTCTGTCTTCTGGCGTCAGAACTCGGATTTTGGGGGTCTGTTGTCCTCTCCCTTTCTCTTAGACTTCTCTGAGGAGGTCCAGGCTCTTCGATCAGATCTTCCCCGTCCAGAACGTCCTCTGAAGTTTGATCTTCCTGAATCTTGTGCCCTATAGGGGCGAAAAAATCTGTTTTTGTCCCTGCGTCTGGGTTGCGGAAAGTTCAAAGCTTTATCTTCCTTGTTAGCTTCCAGCAATTTATCTAACTGCGATCCAAACAGCTTCCCAGGTTCAAAGGGAAGGGCACACAGGTTGTTTTACGAAGAGGAGTCACCTGACCAAATCTTCAGCCAGAGAGATCTACGGATCGAGTTGGCCAATGCCATGTTCTTGGCACACAATCGTATGGTATCAACCGGGAAGTCACATAGAAATTCCGCTGCTGATTTGAGTGTAGGCAATTGCTTGAGGAGTTCTTCTCTTGATACTCCATCTTCAATGTCCCTGCCCAGATGGCTGAGCCACAATCTAAGTGCTTGAGCAACAGGAACGGTCGCCATCGCAGCCTTATTAAGAGAGGCGAGATACGTATGTTGTCTTTTGAGGAGACCATCGGCCTTTTTTTTCCATAGGATCCTTCAACAGGGATGAATCGTCAGAGGGAAAAAATGATCTTTTTGCTAATCTAGCTACAGCCGGGTCCACTTTAGCCGGGGTTCCCCAGGAGGATGATTCCGCTGGATCTGTTTTCTATACACTTCTGAACCCATTCTTTAGACATCACGGCATCCAGGACTGGGTGTCCAGGGAACACTGACGCCTTCTTTTTAGGAAAATAAAAAAGATCCTCTTCATTATGTTTGCTGCATTTTTCCTTATTGGCTTCCATAATATTCTTGACCTCTTTAATCAGCTGATTTCTGTCTGCTTTATCAAATAAAAAATTATCTTCAATAACGGGAGAATCCAAAAAAGATGAGATTTCTCCTTCAGAGCGTGACGATTTCTCAGACGAGGATGGGGAACGCGGTCTCCTTTTAGTACCCTTCTTCTTTGCCTTAGATTTTTTAAGGAAGGCTTTAAAGAGGGAAACCATCTTGCTCATCTCGTCGTCCGAAGAATCATCAGGGTGAGAACATTGCTCACATATATTAGTGGCGTGATTATCCGGCAGGGGTTGAAGACAGGAAATGCAGAGGGGAGAGCTAGACCTCCGTTTTTTCCTTGGCGGAGAGGGTTCCTGGGTATCCCTATGGCACCTTATGCAGAGATCCTGAGGGAAGTCATCTAGGAGTGGCTGCTCACATGACTGGCACATCCTGTGCCTGCTTTTGCGGGAACTTTTTTCTCCTCTGCCGGACGTGCTGGACATCTGAATAGAGAAACAGAGCATTAAAAAAATAAAATATGCTGCAGACTTCAAGAAAAGCACAGGTTCCCATATTATCAGAAGGTTTGCCTGACAATAGGACAGGCCTATACCTTTAAAACGCTAGAGCTCGGCTGCCAGGCACAACAGGCACCGAAGCTCAGCAACACCGCTCTTTTAAATTCAAATTTGGCGCCAGATCGGGGGAGAGGCCGCTTCAGATGACGTCAGATGCACTGCGCCTGCGTTCCTCATGCGTTCCACCATACCGGAAGTATCGGCATCGGAGCTTCCCTCAGCAGGTACTTGCGGCTCTTCCTGATAGTTTAGTCCCCGATCCAAAGGGCGCTTAGCGGGTCAGACATGGAGCCAGGACACACATGGCTATCCCCATTCTGAGGCCTCTGCACCTTGTCACAACAAGGTATAACGGCCGCACTATATAGGTGGGCTTCATCCTCAGATGAGGACAAAAAAAAAAACACAAGGAGGCATTGTGGGAGAGGAGACCTTATAGGAGAGTGAATTGATTGATTAATTGTCAATTAATATGTTCTAGGTGGGTGGTCCTGGAAAAGATGACGACAAGGTTAACCCATTCTGTGCTGCCGAAGGACGAAATGGGAAACATTATATACCCTCCTCCCTCTATATACCCTCCTCCAGTCCTCCATCTATATACACTATATTCCCTCCTCCAGTCCTCCCTCTATATACACTATATCCCCTCCTCCATCTATATACACTATACCCCTCCTCCAGTCCTCCCTCTATATACACTATATACCCTGCTCCAGTCCTCCATCTATATACACTATATACCCTCCTCCAGTCCTCCATCTTTATACACTATATACCTTCCTCCAGTCCTCCCTCTATATACACTTTATACACTCCTCCCTCTATATACACTATATACCATCCTCCAGTCCTCCCTCTGTATACACTATACACCCTCCTCCAGTCTTCCTACTATATACACTACTCTGTCTATATACACTATATACCCTCCTCCCTCCATATACATTATATACCCCTACTCAACTCCTTCGTCTATATGCACTCCTCCCTCTATATACACTATATACCCTCCTCCAGTCCTCCCACTTTATACACTATATACCCACCTCCACTTCTCCCTCTATATACACTATATGTCCTCCTCCCTCTATATACGCTCCTCCCTCTATATACTCTCCTCCCTCTATATACACTATATCCGCTCCTCCAGTCCTCCCTCTATATACACTATATACCCTCCTCCAGTCCTCTCTCTCTATACCTTCTCCAGTCCTCCATCTATATACACTATATACCCTCCTCTAGTCCTCCCTCTATATATATATATCCCTTTCACCAGTCCTCCTTCTATATACACTTTATACCCTCCTCCAGTCCTCCTATATACCCTCCTCCAGTCCTCCCTCTATATACACTCCTCCCTCTATATACCCTCCTCCAGTCCTCCCTCTATATACATTATACACCCTCCTCCAGTCTTCCCCCTATATATTCTCCTCCGTCTATATACACTATATACCCTCCTCCACTCCTCTCTCCATATACATTATATACCCCCTCCTCCACTCCTTCGTCTATATACACTATATACCCTCCACCACTCCTTCCTTTATATACACTATATACCCCTTCCTCAACTCCTCCCTCTGTATACACTATATACCCCCTCCTCCTATATACCCTCCTCCAGTCTTCCCTCTATATACACTATATCCATTCCTCCCTCTATATACACTATATCCCCTCCTCCAGTCCTCCCTCTATATACACTATATACCCTCATCGAGTCCTTCCTCTATATACAGTACAGACCAAAAGTTTGGACAGACCTTCTCATTCAAAGAGTTTTCTTTATCTTCTTGACTATGAAAATTGGAGATTCACACTGAAGGCATCAAAACTATGAATTAACACATGTGGAATTATATACATAACAAACAAGTGTGAAACAACTGAAAATATGTCATATTCTAGGTTCTTCAAAGTAGCCACCTTTTGCTTTTATTACTGCTTTGCACACTCTTGGCATTCTCTTGATGAGCTTCAAGAGGTAGTCCCCTGAAATGGTTTTCACTTCACAGGTGTGCCCTGTCAGGTTTAATAAGTAGGATTTCTTGCCTTATAAATGGGGTTGGGACCATCAGTTGCGTTGAGGCGAAGTCAGGTGGATACACAGCTGATAGTCCTACTGAATAGACTGTTAGAATTGGTATTATGGCAAGAAAAAAGCAGCTAAGTAAAGAAAAACGAGTGGCCATCATAACTTTAAGAAATGAAGGTCAGTCAGTCAGCCGAAAAATTGGGAAAACTTTGAAAGTAAGGGCTATTTGACCATGAAGGAGAGTGATGGGGTGCTGCGCCAGATGACCTGGCCTCCACAGTCACCGGACCTGAACCCAATCGAGATGGTTTGGGGTGAGCTGGACTGCAGAGTGAAGGCAAAAGGGCCAACAAGTGCTAAGCATCTCTGGGAACTCCTTCAAGACTGTTGGAAGACCATTTCAGGGGACTACCTCTTGAAGCTCATCAAGAGAATGCCAAGAGTGTGCAAAGCAGTAATCAAAGCAAAAGGTGGCTACTTTGAAGAACCTAGAATATGACATATTTTCAGTTGTTTCACACTTGTTTGTTATGTATATAATTCCACATGTGTTAATTCATAGTTTTGATGCCTTCATAGTCATGAAAATAAAGAAAACTCTTTGAATGAGAAGGTGTGTCCAAACTTTTGGTCTGTACTGTACACTGTATGCCCTCCTCCAGTCCTCCCTCTATATACACTATATCCACTCCTCCCTCTAGTAGTATCCAAAGGCAAGGCAGCACACCGGTCTTAATGTAAAAAAGTGGATCTTTTATTCCAGCCCAATGCAACGTTTAAGCTCTTCAATGGAGCCACTCCTCCCTCTATATACACTATATACCCACCTCCAGTCACCATCTATATACACTATATCCACTCCTCCCTCTATATACACTATATCCCCTCCTCCAGTCCTCCATCTATATACACTATACCCCTCCTCCAGTCCTCCCTCTATATACACTATATACCCTCCTCCACTCCTCCCTCTATATACACTATATACCCTCTTCCAGTCCTCCATCTATATACACTATATCCACTCCTCCCTCTATATACACTATATCCCCTCCTCCAGTCCTCCCTCTATATACCCACCTCAAGTCCTTCATCTATATACACTATATCCCCTCCTCCCTCTATATACACTATATCCCCTCCTCCAGTCCTCCCTCTATATACACTATATACCCTCATCCAGTCCTCCCTCTATATGCACTGTATATCCTCCTCCACTCCTTCCTCTATATACACTATATCCCCTCCTCCAGTCATCCCTCTGAATACATTATATACACACTCCTCCCTCTATATACCCTACTCCGCTCCTCCCTCTATATACCCTCCTCCAGTCCTCCATCTATATACATTATATACCCTCCTCCGCTACTCCCTCTATATACCCTCCTCCAGTCCTCCTCCTGTATACACTATATACCCTCCTCCCTCTATAAGCCCTGTTCCAGTCCTCCTCCTATATACATGCCTCCGCTCCTCCCTCTATATACCCTCCTCCAGTCCTTCTATATGCCCTTCTTTGCTCCTCCCTTTATATACTCTATATACCCCCCTCCAGTCCTACCTCTAAATACACCTCTCCCTCTATATACACTATATACCCTTCCCCACCCCTTTCTTTGTATACATCAGAAACTCTCATCCGGTTCTTCCACTATATACAGTACATTATAGTATATAAAGGAAGGACTGGAGGACAGTATCTAATGTATTTGTGCACCCCTCTACATACAGTGCACCCCCAACAGGCAACTAAAACGTTATTGCCAGAAATAAATAATTGCGACTATAACCTATATTCGTCCATAAAGTTAAAATTATCAAGATTATTATTTAAATTTTTTTTTTTTTTTGCCTAGCCCTAGTCCCACTGGTAGCCAGAGGCGTAGAAAGGGCCGCGAGGGTTGCATTGTATGGAAGCCAAGCACTGACAGGGAACATACATTACCATGCTGAAGTAGGAAAATGTATTCTACCAGTGATCAAAGTGTAAATTAAAGGGGTTATCCAAGGCCTTTAATGCCCCCCAAAGGCATATCTATCACGAGGCAAACAAGGCATTTGACTAGGGCGGCACTTGCCAATGGGGCGGCAAAATGCCTTGTTTGCCCGTTGTCCCATCCGTCTTATACGCCGGTATACTCAGATCCGATGGTATATTCTAACCCCATAGTGACGGGGGATGCTTGCCTGGGGGTTAGAATATACAGGGCCACGCCGCTCACAGGAGTACATTTATAAACTGTAATCAGTAACTTTAACTTTAATCATCGCTGATCTCTTTACTAGGATACCTTACTCTTAGCTCCGGTAACAGCAGGCAGTGCGGGCGGCGCTCACTCACTGACGTCATGCGCCTGCTCCTCCCACTAGGCGGCGCAGGCGCGTGACGTCAGTGAGTGAGCGCCGCCCGCACTGCCTGCTGTTACCGGAGTAAGGTATCCAAGTAAAGAGATCAGCGATGATTAAAGTTAAAGTTACTGATTTAAGTTTATAAATGTACTCCTGTGAGCGTCGGGGAGGGGGATCTGTGGATGGCACTGTTTAGGGGAGGGGGATCTGTGGATGGCACTGTTTAGGGGAGGGGGATCTGTGGATGGCACTATAACGGATCCGCTTCCGTTAATGGACGCTTCCTAGGTTGCGCCGAGGACCACAAGCACCGCACTGGACACCACAACCACCGCAGACTCCACAACCGCCGTAGCTTAACTGGAGCCGCGCCGTCTTCCTTCCACCCTGAATGAACCTCCAGCATTCAGGACCGTGTGGGAAAGATCTCTCCTCTAGGGAATATGCCGAGCATAGCAATCCCCAGCGTGATACAGCAATTCCCTCCAATAACGAGACAAGGCTGCGTTTTGAAGGGTCAGAAAAACATGAACTGAACTGAACTCTTTATTGAGGGCTACCCGCCCGTATTTATGCAGGTCCCCTCAATGCATCATGGTTTCCTCCTCTCTGCCCTGGAGACACCCGAAGAGCAATTCAGTTATCTCCCAGGACAAAGGGAAACCACCAATACACATTTGGGAACAATAGGAGAGGAATCCCCACCCCGAATACACAAAATCCTCCCTTCTGTCTGGGATATAATTATGGATTAACATAACTATCACAGACAGTAAAAATACAGTTTTTAAACATACACTGTAACTTTAAAACCATACATTCCATCTCCATAAAAATTACATATTTAAACTCAGCATACATCAAACATAAACACTTCCAAAAATCACACAAATCCCTCCAGCGGATCACAAGTTTAGTGGAAGTCCTTTATGACCAATCGCAAGCACAATTTCCTGCCCAAAACAGTTCCATAGATTCTTTAGTATACACCGCTGACCGCGTTCGGTCCTAAGAACAGTCCAGACATGCGGCATAGTTCTGTTCTTGAAGGGTAATATGTCCCGGGGCCATAGTCGTAGGGCAGGAGGCTAGCCATAAGTCCTCTACAATGCCCAGTGGCAAATGGCAGTTTGTCACACATCTCCCCTTTGGGGGGAAGACTAACCAGGCACCTGACCTTCTGTTGGTCAGTGCCTCCGTTAGTTGATCCACCAACCCACAGTAACCATATGCCCGAGTAGCCCACCCACAACAAACAGGTACAAGGGTGACACACCCACAAGAAACAGTTACTGCACCTGGGTATTTTGCTGTGGTGATGGGGCAACATGCTGTGGGGACTTGAGGGAGGGCAGAGGCCGACTGCACTCTGCCCAGCTGCCAGCTCTTCTGCTGGGGTGCTGAGACCATAGTCCGGTTCAGTAGCCAGAGGAACATGGGAGTCAGCAGGGGTTAACATCGCCTCTGTTAACCCTGAGGCCACGTTAGGAGTTAACTGGGGAGGGGAATTTGTACTTACCCCCTCCTCCTGTTGTCCTGGTGAGGGTAGTGGGGGATCTGGACAGGCTGTCCAGCATCCCGGTAGGTCAGGCGCAGAGACCACGGTTCCATCTGTGCCGTCTGGGCGATTGGTGTCTCCCCTTGTTATGGTAAGCTGCCGCTGGGGAGAGAGGGTGCTTCGCTCCTCTCCCTGAAACACAGGCTGCCGCTGGGGAGGAAGGACGACACCTTCAGCTCCCTGGGGTACACACTGCCGCTGGGGGGGAAGGACGACACCTGCGGCCCCCTGGGGTACACACTGCCACTGGGGAGGAAGGACGACACCTTCAGCTCCCTGGGGTACACACTGCCGCTGGGGGGGAAGGAGGACACCTTCAGCTCTCTGGGGTTCACACTGCCGCTGGGGGGGAAGGACGACACCTTCGGCCCCCTGGGGTATACACTGCCGCTGGGGGGGAAGGACGACACCTTTGGCCCCCTGGGGTACACACGGCCGCTGGGGGGGAAGGACGACACCTTCGGCCCCCTGGGGTACACACTGCCGCTGGGGGGAAGGACGACACCTTCGGCCCCCTGGGGTACACACTGCCGCTGGGGGGAAAGGACGACACCTTCGGCCCCCTGGGGTACACACTGCCGCTGGGGGGGAAGGACGACACCTTCAGCTCCCTGGGGTTCACACTGCCGCTTGGGGGGAAGGACGACACCTTCGGCCCCCTGGGGTACACACTGCCGCTGTGGGGGAAGGACGACACCTTCAGCCCCCTGCGGCACACACTGCCGCTGGGGGGGAAGGACGACACCTTCGGCCCCCTGGGGTACACACTGCCGCTGGGGGGGAAGGACGACACCTTCAGCCCCCTGTAACTCACATTTTTGCTGGGGCGCAGGGACGGAATACTTTGCTATCTCTGCCCGATATTCTGCTTCCTGCTGCAGATACTCCGCCAGTTCTCTCCTCACTTCCGGTACCAGTTTCTCTGTTAGGTGGGGCCCGTAGATAGCCAACCGCCTCTTCAGCATAGCGTCAAACCGTACGTGGCTATACCAATACTCCAGCTCTGCTTGGTGTTCCCAGGATGCTGCTCCTCGCACTAGGGAAGCCATCCCACTGCTTGCCACCAATGTAACGGATCCGCTTCCGTTAATGGACGCTTCCTAGCTTGCGCCGAGGACCACAAGCACCGCACTGGACACCACAACCACCGCAGACTCCACAACCGCCGTAGCTTAACTGGGGCCGCGCCGTCTTCCTTCCACCCTGAATGAACCTCCAGCATTCAGGACCGTGTGGGAAAGATCTCTCCTCCAGGGAATATGCCGAGCATAGCAATCCCCAGCGTGATACAGCAATTCCCTCCAATAACGAGACAAGGCTGCGTTTTGAAGGGTCAGAAAAACATGAACTGAACTGAACTCTTTATTGAGGGCTACCCGCCCGTATTTATGCAGGTCCCCACAATGCATCATGGTTTCCTCCTCTCTGCTCTGGAGACACCCGAAGAGCAATTCAATTATCTCCCAGGACAAAGGGAAACCACCAATACACATGTGGGAACAATAGGAGAGGAATCCCCACCCGAATACACAAAATCCTCCCTTCTGTCTGGGATATAATTATGGATTAACATAACTATCGCAGACAGTAAAAATACAGTTTTAAACATACACTGTAACTTTAAAACCATACATTCCATCTCCATAAAAATTACATATTTAAACTCAGCATACATCAAACATAAACACTTCCAAAAATCACACAAATCCCTCCAGCGGATCAAAAGTTTAGTGGAAGTCCTTTATGACCGATCGCAAGCACAATTTCCTGCCCAAAACAGTTCCATAGATTCTTTAGTATACACCGCTGACCGCGTTCGGTCCTAAGAACAGTCCAGACATGCGGCATAGTTCTGTTCTTGAAGGGTAATATGTCCCGGGGCCATAGTCGTAGGGCAGGAGGCTAGCCATAAGTCCTCTACAATGCCCAGTGGCAAATGGCAGTTTGTCACAGGCACTGTTTAGGGGAGGGGGATCTGTGGATGGCACTGTTTAGGGGAGGAGGATCTGTGGATGGCACTGTTTAGGGGAGGGGGATCTGTGGATGGCACTGTTTAGGGGAGGGGGATCTGTGGATGGCACTGTTTAGGGGAGGGGGATCTGTGGATGGCACTGTTTAGGGGAGGGGGATCTGTGGATGGCACTGTTGAGGGGAGGGGGATCTGTGGATGGCACTGTTGAGGGGAGGGGGATCTGTGGATGGCACATAGGAAGGGGTAGGGTTTAGAGAGGAAGGGGTTTGGCCTTGACAGGAATGGGTGGGTCAAATTTATATTAGTCTCGCCTAGGGCAGCACAAAACCAAGATACACCACTATGCCCCCCCCCCCCCCCCATATGTGTGGGCTCCTCACAGAGGTTATACTTGCCTCTCTCCCCGGCACCTGTGTCGCTTCTCATACCAGCATGGCCGCCGCTTCATTTACCCTTTGAGCGGATAAAAACATCTGGCGAGGAGGGGTTTGGTCAACCTCCCTAGCGTCACCCACGATGCTTTGTACTAGAGGGCCCCAGCTTCCATCCTGAGTAAGCTCTACTTTTCTCTGCCTCTTTTCATTCTTTTTTCTTTGGCGCCTTCATCTATTCTTCGGAGCGGCTTCCTTCCCTCCCAATCCTTTCCAAGCGTGGACTCCCTGTAGGGATACTTCTCCAACACTTCTGCTCTACTTCCATTTTGAGCTTTTCACCTGGCGACCATCAGCTTCTGTGTCCAGTACCTCCTCTGAAGTGCCTACAGCTGAGGCAACATCTCTTTTGGGGGACACGGTATCGGGGGCCCAGTAGGGTAGCCTCTGGCTGCTTTTTTTTTCTTTTTTCTCCTTCAGGCTCCTTCCCCAGCCTCTATGTCCCTACGGAAGCCCATCCCCACCAGGATCACTGCTTATTTCACGTGCGCCCACTTAATATTTTGCAGGTCACGCTTCACTCCTGGACACAGGTCCCAGCGACCGAGGGTTTCGTCTCGCAAGTTACTTTCCTCTTCTGCATCCTTAGGTCCCTCTCAGGACAGGACTACAGCTGGTGATGTAACTTTTCCTATGGTTCTTTCCATCACCTCAAGGGACAGCGCTGATTCTAATTTTGAATCTGAGCAGAGCGCTAAGCTATCTTTAGCCATGTAGGACCTCATCAAGGGAGTCAAAAATGCTGTGTGTTCCTGGATGAACTTGTCTACTGAACTGTTGGCATTACGTTAGTACTCTTCAGTACATACGCTGTTGGGCAGGAACACACAGAATTATAAATGATAAGGCATTGAGTTTGTCACAATAGTAGTTAACAGTCTGAGAAATACTGCTGTCACACAGAGGGCACTTCACTGACTGAATATGCTGATGTGAAATTGGGTGCACTTAGGGGGCCATTTATTAAAACCCAGCCTTTTAGAAGCTAGTCTTAATAACCCCTATATCTGGCGGTGCATCTGTCGAAGTTATGAAGAGACGCCGGCATCTACATAACTTCGGTGGATCCACTGCCGGTCTCAATGGAAGACAGCTTCCGAGCTTTCTTTCTGTCTTACATTTAGACCATTTTCTACGTCTAAAACAGATGTAAATAATGATGAATAAGACGGGCCTGCTGGTCCCTCCCTTTCCCCACTCCCACGTTACACCTACTTTTTTTGACCTGGCTTGAGCAGGGAAAAGTTGCAGATTGCGGTGCAAATAACCGTTGCGCCGCAATCCGTGCCAGAAATACGCCTCTGAATTGTGGCTTTGTTTTTTAATAAGTGTTCTTTATGAGGTTTGATTTATAAAATTTTAATATCTTCTAAGAACTATAAGTTTTTTCATTATGTTCTGGGGCAGAAAACAAGTCAAGAGGGTGTACTATAAAGCTAGGGCCAGATAATAAAATACAAAATACTGCTCAAAAAAATAAAGGGAACACAAAAATAACACATCCTAGATCTGAATTAATTAAATATTCTTCTGAAATACTTTGTTCTTTACATAGTTGAATGTGCTGACAACAAAATCACACAAAAATAAAAAAAATGGAAATCAAATTTTTCAACCCATGGAGGTCTGGATTTGGAGTCACACTCAAAATTAAAGTGGAAAAACACACTACAGGCTGATCCAACTTTGATGTAATGTCCTTAAAACAAGTGAAAATGAGGCTCAGTAGTGTGTGTGGCCTCCACGTGCCTGTATGACCTCCCTACAACGCCTGTGCATATTCCTGATGAGGTGGCGGATGGTCTCCTGAGGGATCTCCTCCCAGACCTGGACTAAAGCATCTGCCAACTCCTGGACAGTCTGTGGTGCAACGTCACGTTGGTGGATAGAGCGAGACATGATGTCCCAGATGTGCTCAATTGGATTCAGGTCTGGGGAACGGTCAGGCCAGTCCATAGCATCAATGCCTTCATCTTGCAGGAACTGCTGACACACTTCAGCCACATGAGGTCTTGCATTGTCTTGCATTAGGAGGAACCCAGGGCCAACCGCACCAGCATATGGTCTCACAAGGGGTCTGAGGATCTCATCTCGGTAACTAATGGCAGTCAGGCTACCTCTGGCGAGCACATGGAGGGCTGTACGGCCCTCCAAAGAAATGCCACCCCACACCATTACTGACCCAATGCCAAACCGGTCATGCTGGAGGATGTTGCAGGCAGCAGAACGTTTTCCACGGCGTCTCCAGACTCTGTCACGTCTGTCACATGTGCTCAGTGTGAACCTGTTTTCATCTGTGAAGAGCACAGGGCGCCAGTGGCAAATTTGCCAATCTTGGTGTTCTCTGGCAAATGCCAAACGTCCTGCACGGTGTTGGGCTGTAAGCACAACCCCCACCTGTGGACGTCGGGCCCTCATATCACCCTCATGGAGTCTTTTTCTGATTGTTTGAGCAGACACATGCACATTTGTGGCCTGCTGGAGGTCATTTTGCAGGGCTGTGGCAGTGCTCCTCCTGTTCCTCCTTGCACAAAGGCAGAGGTAGCGGTCCTGCTGCTGGGTTGTTGCCCTCCTACGGCCTCCTCCACGTCTCCTGATGTACTGGTCTGTCTCCTGGTAGCGCCTCCATGTTCTGGAAACTACGCTGACAGACACAGCAAACCTTCTTGCCACAGCTCGCATTGATGTGCCATCCTGGATAAGCTGCACTACCTGAGCCACTTGTGTGGGTTGTAGACTCAGTCTCATGCTACCACTAGAGTGCAAGCACCGCCAGCATTCAAAAGTGACCAAAACATCAGCCAGGAAGCATAGGAACTGAGAAGTGGTCTGTGGTCACCACCTGCAGAACCACTCCTTTATTGGGGGTGTCTTGCTAATTGCCTATAATTTCCACCTATTGTCTATCCCATTTGCACAACAGCATGTGAAATTGATTGTCACTCAGTGTTGCTTCCTAAGTGGACAGTTTGATTTCACAGAAGTGTGATTGACTTGGAGTTACATTGTGTTGTTTAAATGTTCCCTTTATTTTTTTGAGCAGTGTAGTATTAGTATTTTCATTTTAGGTAAAATAAAGTCATTATCAGGCTTGAACTATTAAAAAGGACGATACTTAAATGTGTCGGCCTGTTTCTGCCCTGCAGGCCAACCAGAATACCTTTAGGGTATCATGATGAGGTTCCCAATTTGTTCTTATTTTTTTCTGACTTCTAAATGCAGTACAAATGATCTTTATTCTCCGCTCCCACTGTATGATAATGATAAAGGAGACTGGCAGCCTAAACCCTGTGCCCTCTCCTTTAACTGATGTCTTTGGCGCTGGGAATGTCATCCCTGGGCCTTCCTGAGATCTCGCTTGGCCTCTTGATATTTTGTTCATGTGACGTTGTGCAGCGCTCTCAGCACATGAGCTGTAAGGCTGGGCGCACTTATTCTGGTGTTCTCTACTATGCTCGCCCTGAACTCCGGGAGCATGCTCCAGAACTGAAGTGCGCGGTGAGGAGCCGACCTCATGGCAGGAGCTGCCAGCCTCCTTTATCATCAGCATACAGAGCGGGTGCGGGATAAAGATCCTTTTTAGTGCATTTAGAAGTCAGAAAAAGATAAGAAGTACATCATGATACCATAAAGGTGTTCTGGTTGGCTTGGAGGGCAGAAACAGGCCAATGCATTCTCTTTAATGTTATTGTTAATATTCAAAAAAATTGTATTTCTACAATTATGGATCTATATTTATGTCTAATATTGTAGGTGTCATTCTGAAAGCATCTATTAAAATATAGGTATTTTTTACTGTGATACAGTTCAACCTTTTGTGTTTTCATTTTTTTAAGTAA
Source organism: Bufo bufo (assembly GCF_905171765.1). Taxonomy (NCBI): domain Eukaryota; kingdom Metazoa; phylum Chordata; class Amphibia; order Anura; family Bufonidae; genus Bufo; species Bufo bufo. The sequence continues at coordinate 157,212,404 of NC_053397.1, forward strand.
CTAATGCTCTGGGTATAGCAAAAGTGTGCAGGTAATCTGCCCTCAGATTTGTTTTGTGGTTCCTCCTTGTTAAATATCACTGTAGGTTAAAGCAATACTGTCTGGACAGTATATTAAGAAAACAAATGTAAGACAGAAGGTAAGTGAAGCGTCATGTGACCTCCCCTGCCAGACGAATAGGCTTTTTATATACACTTTGGCCCATGGGTTAATACAGTAAAGTCCTGACACTTCTATAACTGGTCCACCTTGGCTCTGTTCTGACACATTCCTAGAACTGGTCCACCTTGGCTCTATCCTGACACATTCCTAGAACTGGTCCACCTTGGCTTTATCCTGACACATTTCTAGAACTGGTCCACCTTGGCTCTATCCTGACACATTGTAACGGGGTTCCGAAGGTGCACTCGGTCCCCCATTAGCCGCAGACCTGCTGCTTAGCTTCGGGAACGAGGATCTGTGTTTTACCTCGTTCCCAGGGCGGCTTTACTAGCTGGGTGGCTCCCTGCTCCTAAGTCTGCCTTGAGCACCGAGCTGATCACTCGGTGCTCGACTGGTTGGTCTGTCGGCCATGTGACGCTGGCCACGTCACATGACCCGCACTCCCCACTATAAATACAGGCAGCCTGCTGGCCACAGGTTGCCTGTTAATTTAGGTTTCACCTGTGATTTGGTCTTTCCTGGCGTACTTACCTCCTGCTGAATTCCTGACGATCCTCTGCCTGCTCCTTGTGTACTTTGCTGCTCTCCTGGTATTCTGACCCCGGCCTCCTCCTGACGATCCTCTGCTGACTCCTTTGGTACTTCACGTCTCTCCTGGTATTTATGATCCCGGCTTCTCCTGACAATTCTCTGCTTGCTCCATTTGTACTTTGTAGCTTTCCTGGTATTGACTCGGTCCGTTCACGTCCTGTTGTTTGTCTGTCTGTCATCCCTGCACTTATTCCAAGTTAGGGATTGCCATCCAGTTGTCCCCTGTCATTAGGACTTGCGAGGCAAGTAGGCAGGGCCAGGGGTAAGGGTGGAGCGCAGTGGTCACTTCCCTCCCCCACTGTATAATGAATCCTCTGGTGACCCTGACTGACCATGTCTCTAATCTGACGCAGATGGTGCAGGAGTTAGGGAAAAAACTCAGTTCTTTTGAGTTAGGGCAAGGTTCTTCCACTCCTCAGGCCTCCAGTCCGCATTTCGAGCCCCAGATTAAGCTCCCAGAACCCTTTTCTGGAGACCGGAAGAAGTTTCTCTCTTTTAAGGAGAATTGCAAACTTTACTTCCGTTTGCGCCCCGTGTCCTCTGGCCCCGAGAGTCAACGCTTGGGCATTATCATTTCCCGATTACAGGGTGATCCCCAGGACTGGGCGTTCTCTTTACCTGCTGGCGCCAGTTGTTTATCTTCTGTGGAGGGGTTCTTTCAGGCCCTGGGTACCCTCTATGATGAACCAGAAAGGGCTCTAGTAGCCGAGACGGCTCTAAAGGCACTGGTTCAGGGCAATCTACCAGCGGAGGATTATTGCACCCAATTCAGAAGGTGGTGTGTCCCCTCATGATGGAACGAACCAGCCCTGAAGAGTCAGTTCAGGTCAGGTCTGTCTGATAAATTAAAGGATCTTCTGGTCAGTTATCAACTTCCAGAGACCTTAGAGGAGATGATGACCCTTGTTGTGCGACTTGACCGACGGGTTAGAGAGAGACGACAGGAACAACAGTTCTCTTCCCAGATGGTGGTCCAGCCGGAGGCCTATCCCAGAGACAATGCTGAGGTCTCCACCGAGGAACCCATGCAGGTTGGCATGACCCGAGGGAATCTTCGCCGCAGACATGGAGAATGCTTTTACTGTGGAGATCCTGACCATTGGATCAACCAGTGTCCTAAGAAGGTCCTCTCTGTGAAGTCTCCTAAGGCAAGGCAACCTAAAGACCAGGTACATCCTGAATTTTCTAAAGGTAAGCTTTCGGTACCCATTACGATTTCTCTGGGAGTAGATAAATGGCCAGGTAAGGCCTTTATTGATTCTGGCTCAGCGGCTAGCTTTATTGACTCTGAGTATGCTGTAAGATTGGATATTCCTATGTTGGCCTTACCAACTCCTATTCATGTCATGGCTATTGATGCTACTCCTCTTATTGGTGGTACGGTGAGCTTATGTACCTCAGAGATTTCTCTAACCGTGGGTGTGTGCCACTCAGAGAGATGTTCGCTTTTAGTCCTGGAGAACCTACCGGCTGAGGTGGTACTATGGTTGCCTTGGCTCCGACTACATAACCCCACTATAGATTGGTCCAATGGGGAGTTGGTGAGATGGGGGCCTAAGTGTGACTCGTGCTTGTCCGTGGTACAGGCTGGGGTCTCAGTAAAGTCTGATACTTTACCCTCTGTTGTTAGAGAATATTCTGATGTATTCTCATCACCAACCCCGGAGGTTCTACCCCCCCATAGACCTTATGATTGTACCATAGAGCTAGTAGAGGGGGCCAAGTTTCCTAAGGGATGAATTTATAATCTTTATATGCCCGAACGCAAGGCTATGGAAGATTATATTAAGGAGAGCCTTGGTAAAGGGCATATTAGACCTTCTGTATCTCCTATGGGAGCGGGGTTTTTCTTTGTTAAGAAAAAAGATGGTGGTCTTAGGCCATGTATCGATTACCGGAGATTAAATAAAATCACTGTCCAGAATAGATACTCCCTCCCATTGATTCCGGATTTATTTAACCAGGTTCTGGGGGCAACCTGGTTTTCCAAAATTGACCTGAAAGGGGCATGCAATCTAATCCGAATCAAGGAGGGATACGAATGGAAGACGGCGTTCAATACCCCGGTAGGACACTTTGAATATCAGGTGATGCCTTTTGGACTCAGCAATGCCCCAGCTGTGTTCCAAAACTTCATGAATGACATTCTTAGGGAGTTCTTAGGTAAATTTGTTATTGTCTATCTTGACGACATTTTGATATTCTCTCCTGACTTCGAATCCCATGTGTCTCATGTTAAACAAGTATTAGAGGTGTTGAGGGAGAATCAGCTATCCGCTAAGCAAGAGAAATGTGTCTTTGGTGTACAGGAGATTCTGTTTCTAGGGCATGTTCTGACTCCTCACGCCTTCAAGATGGATCCTGGTAAGGTACTAGCAATTAAGGAATGGGTAAGACCTTCATCCTTAAAGGCCTTACAACGGTTCTTAGGTTTCGCCAATTACTATCGTAAATTTATTATGAATTTTTCCGTAATTGCTAAACCGTTGACCGACCTTACTAAGAAAGGGGCGGATTTGGAGAATTGGTCTACTGAGGCCATTTCTTCATTTGAAAAATTAAAAAAGGCATTCAGTAGCGCTCCCATTTTGATCCAGCCTGATCAGGAGAAACCTTTTATTGTGGAGGTTCATGCGTCCGAGGACGGCGCAGGAGCAGTCCTTTCACAAGGTCCTGCTAGCCTCACTAACCTGAGACCATGTGCCTTCTTCTCCAGAAAATTCTCTCCCATGGAGAGAAACTACGACATAGGGAATAGGGAGCTGCTGGCCCTTAAATGGGCTTTTGAGGAGTGGAGACATTTTCTGGAGGGGGCAAGGCATTGTGTAACTGTTGTCACTGACCATAAAAACCTTATGTTTCTCGAGTCTGCTAAGAGGTTGAATCCCCGTCAAGCCAGATGGGCTCTGTTTTTTACTCGTTTAGATTTTTCCATTACGTTCAGGCCGGGAAGTAAAAATGTGAAGGCGGACGCATTATCTCGGAGCTTCCAGGCTTTTCAACCTACTGAGGTACCACCTGAATCCATCCTACCAGCAAAAATCTTCTTAGCAGCTCTTACCCAGGATATCTCGGCTCGCATTAGGTCTGAACAACATCTGGTACCGGTATCCACCCCAACAGATAAGTTGTTTGTTCCTGTACAATTTCGTCTCCAGCTGTTGGGTGAGTGTCACGATTCTGCCTTTTGTGGACATCCGGGTGTTGAGGGCACTAAGGATCTGGTTTCTAGATCTTATTGGTGGCCCACTCTAACTAGGGATGTCAAGTCCTACGTGTCAGCCTGTGAGGTTGTGCCAGGTCCAAGACACCTAGGACTCGCCCTGCTGGTAACCTACGACCCCTACCCATTCCCAGTAGACCCTGGTCCCATATCTCGATGGACTTTATAACTGACCTACCGCTGGCAGAGGGTAAGACTGTAGTTTGGGTAGGTAGTGGTCGATAGGTTTAGCAAGATGGTCCATTTCATTCCCCTGTCTAAACTCCCGAATGCCAAAACCCTAGTGTCTATTTTTGTGAAAGAAATTGTTCAATTGCATGGTATCCCGGAAAATATTGTTTCTGACAGGGGTGTGCAGTTTGTGTCCAAATTATGGAGGGCCTTCTATCAAAAATGTAAAATTTCATTGTCTTTTTCCTCTGCCTACCACCCTGAGAGTAATGGGCAGACTGAACACCTTAATCAGTCTGTGGAACAATTCTTGAGGTTGTATGTTGCTGATGACTAGCAATTATGGGTGAAATTTCTTCCATTGGCTGAATTTGCTTTGAATAACCGTGTCAATTCTTCTGCTGGGGTTTCACCTTTCTTTTGTAACCATGGTTTCCATCCCCGTTTTCATTCTGGGTCATCCGTCTCCTCCTCTAACCCTGAGGCGGATAGGTTCTCCTCTGAACTGTGCACAGTTTGGGCCCGGGTTCAATCGAACTTAGAAAAGGCTCAAAGTTCTCAGAAACTCAAGGCCGATAGGAGACGTTCAAGGGGGGTGAATTTTCAGGTTGGGGATAAGGTATGGTTGTCCTCCAAGAATCTCTCTCTTAAGGTAGATTCTAAAAAGTTTGCTCCTCGTTTTGTTGGACCATATAAGATCACGGAGGTGATTAACCCGGTATCATTTAGGTTGGAGCTGCCCGAGTCATTCCACATTCATAATGTGTTCCATAAATCTCTACTTAAAAAATATTTTGAACCGGTAATACCAGCGAAAGCCTCGCCTCCGCCGGTTCTTGTTAATGATGCTATTCGAGTATGTGGTGTCTAAAATAGTGGATGTCAGGAAGGTGCGTAATTCTTTGCAGTACCTGATTCACTGGAAGGGGTATGGACCTGAAGAGAGATCTTGGGTACCTGCCAGGGAGGTTCATGCTCCTAGACTTGTTCGAAAATTTCATTTAGAACACCCTGAAAGGCCATCGCCTGAAGTCTTGGGTCCGGTGGCCCCTCGTAAAAGGGGGGGTACTGTAACGGGGTTCCGAAGGTGCACTCAGTCCCCCATTAGCCTCAGACCTGCTGCTTTGCTTCGGGAACGAGGATCTGTGTTTTACCTCGTTCCCAGGGCGTCTTTACTAGCTGGGTGGCTCCCTGCTCCTAGGTCTGCCTTGAGCGCCGAGCTGATCACTCGGTGCTCGACTGGTTGGTCTGTCGGTCATGTGACGCTGGCCATGTCACATGACCCTCACTCCCCCCACAGGTTGCCTGTTAATTTAGGTTCCACCTGTGATTTGGTCTTTCCTGGCGTACTTACCTCCTGCTGAATTCCTGACGATCCTCTGCCTGCTCCTTGTGTACTTTGCTGCTCTCCTGGTATTCTGACCCCGGCCTCCTCCTGACGATCCTCTGCTGACTCCTTTGGTACTTCACGTCTCTCCTGGTATTTATGACCCCGGCTTCTCCTGACAATTCTCTGCTTGCTCCATTTGTAATTTGTAGCTTTCCTGGTATTGACTCGGTCCGTTCACGTCCGGTTGTTTGTCTGTCTGTCATCCCTGCAATTATTCCATGTTAGGGATTGCCGTCCAGTTGTTTCCTGTCATTAGGACTCGCAAGGCAAGTAGGCAGGGGTAAGGGTGGAGCGCAGTGGTCACTTCCCTCCTCCCTGTGTGTGTGTGTACGCGACCGTTACACACATTTTTAGAACTGGTCCACCTTGACTCTATCCTGACACATTCCTAGAACTGGTCCACTTTGGCTCTGTCCTGACACATTCCTAGAACTGGTCCACCTTGGCTCTGTCCTGACACATTACTATAACTGGTCCAACTTGGCTCTGTCCTGACACATTCCTATAACTGAAGAATGAAAGAAAACCGGCACTCCCAAAAATCTTTGCTGGTGATAGATTTATTGGTCACATATATGAGTGACCAATAAATCTATCACCAGCAAAGATTTTTGGGAGTGCCGGTTTTCTTTCATTCTTCTGATTTTGGGATTACCTCCACACAAACCGAGCACCCCTCAACCAGTACGCTGTGCCGCCTGACTTCATTACACAACATTCCTATAACTGGTCCAACTTGGCTCTGTCCTGACACATTCTTAGAACTGGTCCACCTTGCCTCTGTCCTGACACATTACTATAACTGGCCCACCTTGGCTCTGTCCTGACACATTCCTATAACTGGCCCACCTTGGCTCTGTCCTGACACATTCCTAGAACTGGTCCACCTTGCCTCTGTCCTAACACATTCCTATAGCTGGTCCACCTTAATCTCTGTCCTGACACATTCCTAGAACTAGTCCAGCTTGCCTCTGTCCTGTCTATATTCCAATAACATATGGACCCTTTTGTCTGTGTTCCGAAGAATGGAGTTATACTAGCATCACCTTCTAAGGACGACATATGCCCTGCATTAGCCATGAGAGCATATATATATAATTCATGCTTTGTCCAAGGTGGATATCATGGGCAAATTAAAGGGCCTTAATGACCAGAGGCTTTTTTGTTATTTGGCGCATGTGGTGATTTAGCAGTCCTAACTTTATAGCTACTTTTTTTAAAGGGGTATTCTCATCTTAATGATCACTGTTAAATCTGTTAATGATTTAACAGTGATCATTTTTCTAAATATATTTAATTAACAAATTCCCACCCCTTAGAAGTAAATAAACTTATACTTACCTGACTGTTGTCTTCCGTCTCCCCTGGTTACGGCCACCGCTCTTCTCAGGAATCGCGGTGGCCGCGCGTGCCCAGACGACTTCTTCTTTTCTCCCGGCCGGCCGCGCGCTGTACTGAACGCGCACGCCGAGGCCACGCATGCGCTATGTCACCAGGGCGCATGCGCGGCCTCGGCGTGCGCTCTTCAGTACAGCGCGCAGCCCAGCCGGGAGAAGACTTCAATCAAGATAGATCCCGCCCCCTGCCGAGTGCCGAAACCAGGAAGTGGACAGCTCGCCGGGAGCAGGTAAGTATCAAATAGCGTGTTGAGAGTATAAAAACTAACACCAAAATAAATGTAAATGGGTTCCCTATTGTCAGTCGTTTCTTGATATTATTGTAAGGTTTTGGGTGGCGTGGGCAGTGTCTAGGGTACACTGACACTTGAGCGCTTTGCACCAAGAAGAGGGCAGAAGCAGAAATAAACTACTTCTCCTCAAACTCGAGCCCAGCACAGAGCGCCGTTCATATGTGCTGCTTTGTCATTATGGAATTAATACCAAAGGAACAAGTTGTTTGAATCCAATCCTGCACCCATTTTCAAGCTTGATATTCATTATATGCTGGATCGATTGGGATGTCCCTTCCTTCTTTGGTTTGACTACAGACATTTAAAGGGCATTTAATCTGTTACCCCAATTTTGGACCGTTATCTACAGTTATATTGTACACAAGCAGTACTGCAAATATGGAGTTCAGATGACTAAGTTTTGTTTTCTAATGCTCTTGGGAAGAGAACCTACTGGGGGGTCATCCTTAAAGAGGTTTTCCAGGAGTTTTATACTGATGACCCCAAAGGTCATCAGTATCTAATCGGAGGGTATCCGACATCCAGGACCCCTGCTGATCGGCTGTTTGAGAAAGCCGATCAGAAAACCACTTTAATATTACTCTCAAATCTGAACTTGCTAAAATATCAGGACGGCTGGCATAATGTCCAATCTGAATATGATGACACAGTAATTTCCTTTTTTGTAGTGTTAGGTCATGACAGAGCCTGTTAATGCAACATGCCCCAGTACTGAAGTATTATAGTGCTTTTATATCCGCAGCATTCACAGGCTTAACTGGATGAACATATGTCTTTTTTTCAGCCTTACAAACTATGTTACTAACATTCAAGTCCCCAAGTGGGACTAAAATAAATAAAATAAATTATTGTTCCATACTTAAAAGGTTTATGAGGGCCAAAAAATAAGATACGAAACTGGTAGTGTGTGTGGATCCACAGTTTCAACCAACTGGTTTGACTTTGGGCTAAACCTAATGGCTCATGAACACGACAGTTTGTATTGTGTGGTCCGCAGAACACCGATCTGCAAAAAATGCGGATGATGTCCATGTGCATTGCGTATTTTTTGGAATGGAACAGCTGGCCCCTAATAGAACATCACTATCCTTGTCCGTTATGCAGACAATAATAGGACATGTTCTATTTTTTGCCGGACTGGACATACGGAAACGGAATGCACACGTAGTAACTTCCTTTTTTTTTTGCGGACCCATTGAAATCAATGGTTCTGCATACAGTCCGAAAAAAACCCGGAATGGACACAGAAAGAAAATAAGTTTGTGTGCATGAGACCTAAAGGCATTATCCTGTCAGTCCTCTGGACTTCACACTTTATATAAGGATGTGGATGTCATGGTCTTACCTTCTTGCTGTTCTCCTTCGTTTGACATGTGCTGGCGGCCATCTCGGTTTCTGGGTTTCTTGTAGCCTCCCACCCTGCGGCTTCTCCTTCCCACTGGGAGGAGCTGGATGCCTAGCTCATATTTATAGGAGGTCTGTGGCTTCAGTTCCTTGCTTGGTCCTCCTGTGTTCACATGCTTCTAGACTGCTGCTGCTTCTGGTTCCTGATCCTGGTTTCGTCCGACTACCCTGCTGGTTCCTGATCCTGGTTTCGTCCGACTACCCTGCTGGTTCCTGATCCTGGCTTCGTCTGACTACCCTGCTGGTTCCTGATCCTGGCCTCGTCTGACTACCCTTCTGGTTCCTGACCTCTGGCTTCGCAAAGACTCTGCTTCGGTTTCGCCATCCGCTTGGACTTTTGCGTTACAGCTTTATTTTCAATAAAGCCTTCTTATTTTCACTTATCTCTTGTTGTACGTCTGGTTCATGGTTCCGTGACATTAGGACCAAGCCATGAATTCTGACGGTACAGGGCCATCCTCGCTACCCACGCTGGTTGCCAGACTTGATCAGCAGGATCACCTGTTGGGTCGGTTCGCTGTGGCGTTGCAAACCCTGCTTGAACGCACGGCTCATTTCGCTCCCGTTGCCGATGGGTCGGTTGTCGCTCCTGGGCCCGCTCCTACTGCCGCTCCGGTTGTTGCGCCAGAGTCTACCCCGACACCTGTTGTTGCACCTGCGGTGTTTCGGGGTATGACCGGTTCTGCCCCTCCTCCACAGCGCTTTGGGGGAGAGCCAACTCAGTGCCGAGGTTTCCTTAACCAGGTGGGCATTTATTTCGAGTTGCTGCCACATGCCTTTCCTACTGAGAGATCAAAGGTGGGCTTCTTGATCTCGCTGCTCTCGGACAAGGCCTTGGCCTGGGCCAGCCCTTTATGGGAGAACAACAATCCGGTGGTTGCCGAGTTTTCCGGTTTTGTTGCTTCTCTTCGGAAGGTATTCGATGTGCCGGCTCGTGCTGCCTCTGCTGCGAAGCTCCTTATGTCCATCAGACAGGGTTCACGATCCGTAGCTGAATACGCCATTGAGTTTCGTACCCTGGCAGCAGAGGTGGGCTGGAATAATGAGGCTCTGGTCGCTGCTTTCTCTCATGGTCTCTCGGATGCCTTGAAGGATGAGGTTGCAGCTAAGGACCTACCAGTGGAGCTCGAGTCTCTTATTTCTTTCCTGATTTTGATTGACACCAGACTCAGGGAGAGACCTTCCTTTAAGGAGAGCCTGCGGAGGTTTTCTAACAGATTGGCGCCTACGTTTGCTGTCCCACCCGTGCCTCCCTCTCCTCCCACGCCTCCTGGGGATGACTTGTCTGGGGGTGAACCCATGCAGCTGGGGTTTGCTCGCCTGTCCGAGGGGGAGAGGGTACTCCGGAGACGCGAGGGCCGATGCATGTACTGTGGTCTCGGTGGGCATTTTCGGTTGGCATGTCCGAACCGTCCGGGAAACGCTCGCACCTGAGATCCTGTCGGGGGCAGATCTTGGGTGGAGTCTCCTCGTCCCCGGTTTCCCGTGTTGACAAACCACTGATCACTGTTGTCCTCTCCTGGGTCGGGGGCTCGGTGACGACCCAGGCGTTGGTGGACTCTGGTGCTGGTGGTTTGTTCATTGATAATGTGTTCGCTGCCGCCAATTCCATTCCTCTGCAGGCTCGAGGTTCCCCACTGGCTCTTGAGGCGATAGACGGCAGACCCCTTCTGCCGCCACACGTGACTCATGAGACCCTTCCAGTGGGGATAGCCATTGGTGCCGTTCACAGAGAGTCGGTCTGCCTCCAGGTTATTTCGTCTCCACACTACTCGGTGGTCTTGGGGTACCCCTGGCTCCGGAAGCATAATCCGACTTTCGATTGGAGATCGGCCGAGATCCTCTCGTGGTCACCGCAGTGTGGGGCTAGTTGCATCCATGGGTCTGTCAAGTTGCTGTGTACTTCCTCGGACTCTCTGTTGCCTCCTGAATACGAGGAGTACCGGGATGTATTCGATAAGGTGCGCGCGGTTGCCCTACCTCCGCACCGCCCATACGATTGTGCCATAGAGTTACAATCTGGTGCCGTTCCTCCTCGTGGCAAAGTCTATCCACTGTCGGTAGCGGAGAATGAGGCCATGGAGGAGTACGTGAGGGAGGCGCTTTCACGCGGACACATTCGCAAATCCTCGTCCCCGGCAGGGGCTGGATTTTTCTTTGTGAAAAAGAAGGGCGGTGAGTTGAGGCCTTGCATCGATTACAGGGGTCTCAATCGCATCACGATCAAGAACGCTTACCCGATACCCTTGATTTCCGAGCTGTTCGATCGCCTTAAAGGGGCCACGGTCTTTACCAAACTCGACCTGAGGGCGGCATATAACCTGGTAAGGATCAAGGCGGGCGATGAGTGGAAGACCGCGTTTAACACCAGGACCGGTCATTATGAATCCTTGGTTATGCCCTTTGGGTTGTGCAATGCGCCCGCAGTCTTTCAGGAATTCATCAACGATGTTTTCCGTGACCTGTTGCAGCAGTGTGTGGTGGTCTATTTGGATGACATCTTGGTATATTCTGAATCCATGGAGGCCCACATTCTGGATGTCAGACGAGTGTTGCAACGGTTACGAGAGAACAAGCTGTTCGGTAAGCTTGAGAAATGCGAATTTCACCGATCCCAGGTAACCTTCTTAGGTTACATCATTTCCGCTGAGGGGTTCTCCATGGATCCTGAGAAGGTTTCGGCTGTCTTACAGTGGCCCCAGCCCAGTGGTCTTCGTTCCCTGCAGCGCTTTTTGGGCTTCGCCAATTATTATCGGAAGTTCATCAGGGACTTTTCCATGCTAGCCAAGCTTCTCACGGATCTGACCAGGAAGGGCAGTAATTCCCAGGTCTGGCCGCTCGAGGCCATCCGAGCTTTTGAGGCTCTAAAGTCCGCCTTTGTGTCGGCTCCGATTCTGTCGCATCCCAACCCTGGGTTGCCCTTTGTTCTCGAGGTGGACGCGTCTGAGACGGGAGTAGGCGCCCTTCTGTCTCAGCGTAGAACACCAGAGGGTCCTCTGCTTCCCTGTGGGTTTTACTCCCGGAAACTGTCTTCCGCGGAGTGCAACTATCAGATTGGTGACAGGGAGTTATTGGCCATCGTGCAGGCCCTTAAAGAATGGAGGCACTTGCTCGAGGGTTCGGTGGTTCCGGTCCTCATCCTGACAGACCACAAGAATCTGACCTACCTTTCTGAGGCCAAGAGATTGACACCACGTCAGGCCAGATGGGCTCTGTTCTTGTCACGTTTTAATTACGTGGTCTCCTACCTACCCGGTTCCAAGAACATCAGGGCGGATGCCTTATCACGGCAGTACTCCGAGCTGTCCAGGGAGGAGTCGATTCCGACTTCGGTCATACCTCCGAATCAGATCTTGGCCGCCATTCGCACCAGCCTGACCTCTCCCCTGGGTGAGCAGATTTTGGCGGCTCAATCTGGTGCTCCCTCTGGGAGACCCAACGGCAGATGTTTTGTGCCTGAGGAGTTGCGCACTCGGCTGTTGCGAACCTACCATAACTCCAAGACCGCGGGGCATCCTGGAAAGAATCAGCTGTCCTGGGCTGTTTCACGTCTGTTCTGGTGGCCTTCCCTACGTTCCGACATCGCCGCATATGTAGCGGCATGCTCCGTTTGTGCCCAGAGTAAGTCCCCTCGGCACCTTCCGTTGGGCCTTCTGCAACCCATAGCCACCGGGGAGCGCCCATGGTCACACCTGGGGATGGATTTCATTGTGGACCTCCCTGCATCCCGAGGCCATACGGTCATTCTCATGATTGTGGATCGGTTTTCCAAAATGTGCCACTGTGTTCCTCTCAAGAAGTTACCCTCTGCACAAGAGTTGGCCACGATTTTTGCCAGGGAGGTCTTCCGGTTGCACGGTTTGCCCAAGGAGATTGTGTCGGATCGGGGGAGTCAGTTTGTGTCCAGGTTCTGGCGTGCCTTTTGCTCCCAGTTGGGGATTCATCTCTCCTTCTCCTTGGCCTACCACCCTCAGTCCAATGGGGCCGCAGAACGATCCAATCAGGCCTTGGAGCAATTCCTTCGTTGCTATGTCTCCGATCACCAAGACAATTGGGTTGACCTCCTGCCTTGGGCTGAGTTTGCCAGGAACACGGCGGTGAACTCTTCCTCTGGGACGTCTCCCTTCATGGCCAATTATGGGTTCCAACCTGCCGTGTTACCGGAGGTATTCTCTCCCCAGGATATTCCGGCTGTGGAGGATCACCTTTCCGTTCTACGTGCTTCTTGGGTACTGATCCAGAAGTCCCTTGAGGTCTCTGCGCAGCGCCAGAGACTCCAGGCTGATCGCAGACGAGCGCCTGCTCCTTCCTACCAGGTCGGAGACCGTGTATGGTTGTCCACCCGCAACCTCAACCTTCGAGTGCCCACTCCCAAGCTGGCGCCTCGCTTTGTTGGTCCCTTCCGAGTGCTTCGCAGGGTTAACCCGGTAGCCTATGCCCTTGCGCTTCCTCCTGGCATGCGGATCTCCAACGTGTTTCATGTCTCCCTGTTGAAGCCACTGGTGTGTAATCGTTTCACTTCCTCGGTTCCTCGGCCTCGTCCGGTCCAAGTGGGTAATCGTGAGGAGTATGAGGTGAGCAATATCCTGGACTCACGCCTGGTCCGCGGTCGGGTGCAGTTTTTGGTCCATTGGCGTGGTTATGGTCCAGAGGAGCGTTCCTGGGTTCCCTCCGCAGATGTCCATGCTCCTGCCTTGCTCCGAGCCTTCCACGCACGCTTCCCTCAGAAACCGTTCTTTACTCCGCGGAGGAGGGGCCCTTGAGGGGGAGGTACTGTCATGGTCTTACCTTCTTGCTGTTCTCCCTCATTTGACATGTGCTGGCGGCCATCTTGGTTTCTGGGTTTCTTGTAGCCTCCCACCCTGCGGCTTCTCCTTCCCACTGGGAGGAGCTGGATGCCTAGCTCATATTTATAGGAGGTCTGTGGCTTCAGTTCCTTGCTTGGTCCTCCTGTGTTCACATGCTTCTAGACTGCTGCTGCTTCTGGTTCCTGATCCTGGTTTCGTCCGACTACCCTGCTGGTTCCTGATCCTGGTTTCGTCCGACTACCCTGCTGGTTCCTGATCCTGGCTTCGTCTGACTACCCTGCTGGTTCCTGATCCTGGCCTCGTCTGACTACCCTTCTGGTTCCTGACCTCTGGCTTCGCAAAGACTCTGCTTCGGTTTCGCCATCCGCTTGGACTTTTGCGTTACAGCTTTATTTTCAATAAAGCCTTCTTATTTTCACTTATCTCTTGTTGTACGTCTGGTTCATGGTTCCGTGACAGTGGACTTCACTGCAGGGGAACCACCAGGCTGCTACTTCCTAGAGTAGTCTGTGTGGTTGACAGCTGCACACTGAATCCAAGAAGCGATTAACCTTTGCAATGCTGTAGGCCAGGGGTGCACAACCTGCAGGCCACATGCGGCCCCCAGAGCCACCCACTCCACATATTAGGTATCGCTGCGTCCGTAACGACCTGATCTATAAAACGGTCATGTTACGTTCCCCGCACAGTGAACGCCATAAAAATAAAAAAATATAAACTATGAAGAAATTGAAATTTTGCCCACCTTACTTCCCAAAAAAGGTAATAAAAGTGATCAAAAAAGTTGCATGTATGCCAAAATAGTACCAATCAAACTGTCATCTCATCCTGCAAAAATCATACCCTATCCAAGATAATCGCCCAAAAACTGAACTATGGCTCTTAGACTATGGAAACACTAAAACATGATTTTTTTTGTTTCAAAAATGAAATCATTGTGTAAAACTTACATAAATAAAAAAAAAGTATACATATTAGGTATCGCCGCGTCCGTATCGACCGGCTCTATAAAAATATCACATGACCTAACCCCTCAGGTGACCACCAGAAAAAAAAAAAAAAAAAAAACGGTGTAAAAAAAGCAATTTTTTGTCATCTTACGTCACAAAAAGTGTAATAGCAAGCAATCAAAAAGTCATATGCACCCCAAAATAGTGCCAATCAAACCGTCATCTCATCCCACAAAAATGAGACCCTACCTAAGATAATCGCACAAAAACTGAAAAAACTATGGCTCTCAGACTATGGAGACACTAAAACATGATTTTTTTTTGTTTCAAAAATGAAATCATTGTGTAAAACTTACATAAATAAAAAAATTGTATACATATTAGGTATCGCCGCATCCGTGACAACCTGGTCTATAAAAATATCACATGATCTAACCTGTCAGATGAATGTTGTAAATAACAAAAAGAAAAACGGTGCCAAAATAGCTATTTCTTGTTACCTTGCCTCACAAAAAGTGTAATATAGAGCAACCAAAAATCATATGTACCATAAACTAGTACCAACAAAAATGGGGTCACTTTTTTGGAGTTTCTACTCTAGGGGTGCATTAGGGGGGCTTCAAATGGGACATGGTGTCAAAAACAGTCCAGCAAAATCTGCCTTCCAAAAACCGTATGGCATTCCTTTCCTTCTGCGCCCTGCCGTGTGCCCGTACAGAAGTTTATGACCACATATGGGGTGTTTCTGTAAACTACAGAATCAGAGCCATAAATATTGAGTTTTGTTTGGCTGTTAACCCTTGCTTTGTAACTGGAAAAAAATTATTAAAATGGAAAATCTGCCAAAAAAGTGAAATTTTTAAATTGTATCTCTATTTTCCATTAAATCTTGTGCAACACCTAAAGAGTTAACAAAGTTTGTAAAATCAGTTTTGAATACCTTGAGGGGTGTAGTTTCTTAGATGGGGTCACTTTTATGGAGTTTCTCAAATGGGACATGGTGTAAATAAACCAGTCCAGCAAAATCTGCCTTCCAAAAACCATACGGTGCACCTTTCCCTCTATGCCCTATTGTGTGCCAGTACAGTAGTTTACGCCACATATGGGGTGTTTTTGCAAACTACAGAATCGAGGCAATAAATATAGCCTTTTGTTTGGCTGTTAACCCTTGCTTTGTTACTGGAAAAAATTGATTAAAATGGAAAATTTGCCAAAAAATCTAAATTCTGAAATTTTATCACCATTTGCCATTAACTCTTGTGGAACACCTAAAGGGTTAACGACGTTTGTAAAATCAGTTTTAAATACCTTGAGGGGTGTAGTTTCTAGAATGGGGTCATTTGTGGGTGGTTTCTATTATGTAAGCCTCACAAAGTGACTTCAGACCTGAACTGGTCCCTAAAAAGTGGGTTTTTGAAAATTTCAGAAAAATTTCAAGATTTGCTTCTAAACTTCTAAGCCTTGTAACATCCCCCAAAAATAAAATATCATTCCCAAATTGATCCAAACATGAAGTAGACATATGGGGAATGTAAAGTAATAACTATTTTTGTAGGTATTACTATGTATTATAGAAGTAGAGAAATTTGGTATTTTTTTATAAATAAAAATGAATTACAATATGTGACGAAAAAACAGTCTCAGAATGGCCTGGATAAGTCAAAGGGCCAGATTTATCATTACTCTGACAGCTCACTCCACTTTAACATAGGGCTAAAGTCAGTTTTAGCCAAGTCAGATTTATGATCGGCCCTTTAAGACTGTAATAAATGTGGTTTGACGGTAGCAGTTTATCCGTCAGTAAGCAGCTTTACAAAAGTCGCACATCTTTACGAAAAAGTCGCACGTTTTTATGAAAAAGTCGCATGTTCTATTAAAAAGTCTCTTAAGATAAGCATGGTCCTCACTGGAGTGAAATTGGGACTTTTTTGCGACTTTTTTGCGACTTTTTTAAATAGTCCCAATAGTAAATCTGTCTAGAGATTCATTTACATAAGAAAACACGCCCACTTTCAGAAAACTGGCGAGCATAGTGCAGAGCAGAAAAAAGTCGCAAATTTGTGCGCAGTTTTAGCGTTTGGGACTTTTTTGGGACTTTTTCACTCCATTATTCTGACCTGAGCTAATGATAAATCTGGCCCAAAGTGTTTTAAAGTTATCACCACTTAAAGTGACATTGGTCAGATTTGCAAAAAATGGCCTGGTCCTTAAGGTGAAATAAGGCTGTGTCCTGAAGGGGTTAAAGGTCCAGATTGCTGCATTAAGTGTTTTATTTGACACTAGGCTAGCTTCTCTTCCCCTAATTCATGAGGTTTTTTCAAGGCAATTGCTAAAGGAATTCCAGCTAGGTTCTCTAAAGTGCCCACTGGTGGTATTCCAGAGTTTGGTAAAGGAACCTTTTGAGCCAATTTCTGATATTTCAATCAAAATGTTGACTTTCAAATGTGTCTTCCTAATAGCTATCACATCGGCCAGTTGGATAGGGGAGATTCAGGCTTTGTCCATCAGACCCCCATGTACTTCTATTCAGGAAGACAAAATTACACTTAGACCAGACCCGGCATTTCTCCCTAAGGTTGTGTTAAATTTTTATAAAGCTCAGGAAGTAGTCCTCCCGTCTTTTTGTTCGGATCCAAAAATTCTGAAAGAGGTAGAGTTGAATTGTTTGGATGTTAGAAGATGTGTATTGACTTACTTATGCAGAAATTCTTAAAATGTCAGACCACTATCCGGCGCTGCAGGCATAGAAATCAGTCTTTTTTGGAGAGTTCCTTGGTCTTCATGGAAGTGTTAGGTTAGTGATGCCTCTTGCTTAGGTGTTGTAGCCTCCGAGGTGAAAACTGTAAAAATAAATAAATAAAAACTGTGCCAGAGCAACTAATTTCTTTGGTCACCTTGCCCCAGAAAGTGTAATATTGAATGATCAAAAAATCATATCTACCCAAAAATGGTAACAATAAAAACATCATCTCTTTCTGCAAAAAATTAGCACCTGGGCATAAAAAAAAAATGGCATTCAGAAAATGGAGACACAAAAATATAATTGTTTTTCAAAAATGGTTTATGTAAAACTGAAACAAACAAAGAAAGTAGACATATACCTGGTCTATAAAAGCGTCCATACCAACCTGCTCTATAAAAATGAACATTGTAAAAAACAAAAGATAAACTGTGCCAGAAAAGCCATTTTTTTGGTTACCTTGCTTCACAAAAAAGCTTAAAGGGTTTCTATCACTTTGTTTCACCTATTTAGCTTTCAGACACTAGCGATCCGCTAGTGTCTGCTTTATCTAACCATCCTAATATAAGAGCTTATTGTCCTGCCGTTTAGCTAAAAAAATAACTTATATAGATATGCAAATGAGCCTCTAGGTGCTATGGGGGCGTGATTAGCACCTAGAGGCTCCGTCTACCTTAACAAACTGCCGCCGCCCAGCGCGTCCCTCCAGCCCGCCCATCTCCTCCGGAATGCGATGCTCCTCGTATTCGGCGCATGCGCAGTGAATGTCTGATCGCTTCCCTGCTCAGACATCTCCACTGCGCCTGCGCCGATGACGTCATAGTGCTCCGAGGAACAGGCGCAGTGGAGATGTCTGAGCAGGGAAGCGATCAGACATTCACTGCGCATGCGCAGAACAGAGACGCGCACGGAGAGGATCGCTTCAGCTGGAGATGGGCGGGCTGGAGGGACGCGCTGGGCGGCGGCAGTTTGTTAAGGTAGACGGAGCCTCTAGGTGCTAATCACGCCCCCATAGCACCTAGAGGCTCATTTGCATATCTATATAAGTTATTTTTTTAGCTAAACGGCAGGACAATAAGCTCTTATATTAGGATGGTTAGATAAAGCAGACACTAGCGGATCGCTAGTGTCTGAAAGCTAAATAGGTGAAACAAAGTGATAGAAACCCTTTAATATAGAGTAGGGTTGTCAAAATTTCGATACCCAATCAATACTTTTGTCCCGGATACGATACCGGGATTTCCATTTCTAATATCACAGAACATGAGCGTGCTCATGTTCCCTTAGCAGCACAGGGGAGAAGGAAGCAGTCTCTCCCTCCCCCCTGTGCCGCGCTGCCAATAAGGAGGGAGGGGTGGGCGCACTGCGCCACCAATGATAGGAGGACTTTTTATGGGATCTCCCTGCACTTAGTATTATTCCTGGGTGCCGCTCCGTTCGCCCGCTGTGCCGCAGTTACTGTCTCCTGCTCCGTATGCTAATTACTACTATCAGATCAATGGGGATGAGACATCAGCTTCTCTCCTAGGCGTTCTTTCTCCCTGGCTGTGACGGGGGAGGAATGCCAGGAGAGAAGCTGATGTCTCCTCCCCATTGTAGTAATAAGCATACGGAGCAGGAGACTGTAACTGGGCCACAGCGGGCGAATGGAGTGGTGCCCAGGAATAATAGTAGGTGCAAGGAGATCCCTTGGCGCCGCTTTATGTAGCCTGCTAACTTAACAAAGTCCGAACCCATGAAAGGTCGTCTTTAACTTTTAATACAGAAGGCAGGTGCTGGCAGCAGAATCACATAGCCGGCACCTGACCTCTGACAGGGAGCTGCGATCAGCGGCAGTTAACCCCTCAGGTGCGGCACCTGAGGGGTTAACTGCCACTGATCTGCTGCCGACACCCGCCTCCTGTATTAACCCCTTAAGGACACAGCCTTTTTACACCTTAGGACCAGGCCATTTTTTGCAAATCTGACCAGAGTCCCTTTAAGTGCTGATAACTTTAAAGTGCTTGATAACTTTTTTCGTCACATATTGTACTTCATGACACTGGTAAAATGAAGTCAAAAAATTATTTTTTTTTGCACCAAAAAATACCTAATTTAACAAAAATTTGGAAAAATTTAGCAAATTTCAAAGTTTCAGTTTCTCTACTTCTGTAATACATAGTAATACCCCCAAAAATTGTGATGACTTTACATTCCCCATATGTCTACTTCATGTTTGAATTGTTTTGGGAATGATATTTTATTTTTTGGGGATGTTATAAGGCTTAGAAGTTTAGAAGCAAATCTTGAAATTTTTCAGAAATTTACAAAAACTAAATTTTTAGGGACCAGTTCAGGTCTGAAGTCACTTTGCGAGGCTTACATAATAGAAACCACCCAAAAATGACACCATCTAAGAAACTACACCCCTCAAGGTATTCAAAACTGATTTTACATACGTCGTTAACCCTTTAGGTGTTGCACAAGAGTTATTGGCAAATAGGGATGAAATTTGTGAATTTCATTTTTTTGTATAATTTTCCATTTTAATCCATTTTTTCCACTAACAAAGCAAGGGTTAACAGCCAAACAAGACTGTATCTTTATTGCCCTGACTCTTCCGTTTACAGAAACACCCAATATGTGGCCCGTAAACTACTGTACGGCCACACAGCGGGGCGTAGAGTGAAAGGTGCGCTGTTTGGTTTTTGGAGGGCTGATTTTTATGGACTGGTTTATTTACACCATGTCCCATTTGAAGCCCCCTGATGCACCCCTAGAGTAGAAACTCCCTAAAAGTGACCCCATCTAAGAAACTACACCCCTCAAGGTATTCAAAACTGATTTTACATACGTCGTTAACCCTTTAGGTGTTGCACAAGAATTATTGGCAAATGGGGATGAAATTTGAGAATTTCATTATTTTGTCTAATTTTCCATTTTAACCCATTTTTTCCACTAACAAAGCAAGGGTTAACAGCCAAACAAGACTGTATCTTTATTGCCCTGACTCTGCCGTTTACAGAAACACCCAATATGTGGCCGTCAACTACTGTACGGCCACACAGCGGGGCGTAGAGTGAAAGGTGCGCCGTTTGGTTTTTGGAGGGCTGATTTTTATGGACCGGTTTATTTACACCGTGTCCTGTTTCAACCCCCCGGATGCACCCCTGGAGTAGAAACTCCCTAAAAGTGACCCCATCTAAGAAAGTACACCCCTCAAGGTATTCAAAACTGATTTTACATACGTCGTTAACCCTTTAGGTGTTGCACAAGAGTTATTGGCAAATGGGGATGAAATTTGAAAATTTCATTTTTTTGCCAAATTTTCCATTTTAACCCATTTTTTCCACTAACAAAGCAAGGGTTAACAGCCAAACAAGACTGTATCTTTATTGCCCTGACTCTGCCGTTTACAGAAACACCCAATATGTGGCCATAAACTACTGTACGGCCACACAGCGGGGCGTAGAATGAAAGGTGCGCCGTTTGGTTTTTGGAGGGCTGATTTTTATGGACCGGTTTATTTACACCGTGTCCTGTTTCAACCCCCCTGATGCACCCCTGGAGTCGAAACTCCCTAAAAGTGACCCCATTTTGGAAACTAGGGGATAAGGTGGCATTTTTTGGGGGACTATTTTTAGGGTACATATGATTTTTGGTTGCTCTATATTACATTTTTGTGAGGCAAGGTTACCAAAAATTGAAATTCTGAAATTTCATCTCCATTTGCCATTAACTGTTGAGAAACACCTAAAGGGTTAATAAAGTTTGTATAATCAGTTTTGAATACCTTGAGGGGTGTAGTTTCTTAGATGGGGTCACTTTTAGGGAGTTTTTACTCTAGGGGGGCATCAGGGGGGCTTCAAAAGGGACATGGTGTCAATAAAAAAGGCCATCAAAATCGGCCTTCCAGAAACCATGTCGGTCCTTTCCTTTTGCGGCCTCCCTTTTACTGATACAGCAGTTTACGACCACAAATGTGGCATTTCTGTAAACTGCAGTATCAGGGTAATAAATATTAACTTTTGTTTGGTTGTTAACCCTTGTTTTGTTACCGGAAAAAACGGATTGAAATGGAAAAGTGCCAAAAATTGCGTTTTTGGCACCGTTTTTTTTATTTTTTTTTGACCGTGTTAATCTGGAGGGTTGGATCATGGGGTATTTTTATCGAGGAGATTCTTACGAACGCGGCGATACCTAATAAGTCTACTTTTTTTACATTTATTTAGGTTTTAGACTATATTATCCTTATTGATACAAAAAAAAAAATTTTGTATCTCTAAAGTCTAGGTGTCATTTTTTTTTTTTTTTTTATCTGATTATCTTATGTGGGGGCTCATTTTTTGCGGGACGAGCGGACGGTTTTATTGGCACTATTTTGGGGGCTATATGACTTTATGATCGCTTGCTATTAAACTTTTTGTTATGTAAGGTGACAAAAAAAAATCTTTTTTTGCACCTTTTTTTTTTTTTTTTCCTTGACCGTGTTAATCTGAGGGGTTAGGTCATGGGGTATTTTTATAGAGGAGATTATTACCGACGCGGCAATACCTAATATGTCTACTTTTAATAAATTATTTTCGTTTTTTTGGGTGTCTCAAGTCTGAGAACCAGTTTTTTTTTCCGATGTCAGTGCTAAATTGGGATATAAATTTAGTACTCCATGGAAGTGTGATACTCCCTGAAGCAACCAATAATGCAGAGGCCCGGATGATCGGGGCACGTGTCACATTGAGTAGTGGTGTCCTTCCGTATCCCCCTCCTGTGACACACTCTGCACCTTTTTTGGGTTCGTCCCTTCTTTCCAGTATGGGGGACCACACCTGGAAAGTGTTGGCCAGGGACGATCCGGGCACCTACAGTTCCCGAGGTACTCCGGCCTGCTCTTTCCCGGTCCGAAAAGATCAGGGCCATGAGGACTGCCTCATAGAACTGGAGGAATGTCCCTGTGCTGCCAGCGCTTCGGGATAGTACAAAAGAGTTGTACATGGCAACCTGCACCAAGTAGACCGCAACTTTTTTGTACCATGTCCGGGTTTTGCGCATGGCGTTATATGGCTTGAGGACTTGATCCGAGAGATCAACTCCTCCCATATACCGATTGTAGGCGACGATACAATCGGGCTTGAGGACCGTTGCCGCGGTACCTCGCACAGGGACAGGGGTGATGCCGTTACCATGAATTGTGGACAGCATAAGGACATCCCTCTTGTCCTTATGCCTGACCAGCAACAGGTTTCCAGTGGTAAGGGCACGGGTCTCACCCATGGGGATAGGTACCTGGAGGGGGAGGGCAGGGAGGCCGCGTTGATTTTTCCGCACGGTCCCACAAGCGAACGTGGATCTGGCGGCAAGGGACTGGAACAAGGGGATACTGGTATAAAAGTTATCCACGTACAGGTGGTAACCCTTATCCAGCAGTGGGTACATAAGGTCCCACACAAGTTTCCCGGTAACACCCAGAGTGGGGGGACATTCTGGTGGTTGAATCCGGGAATCTCGCCCCTCGTATATACGAAATTTGTAAGTGTACCCTGAGGTACTCTCACAAATTTTGTATAGCTTTACGCCATACCTCGCCCGCTTGGAGGGCACATACTGGCGGAAAATGAGTCTCCCCTTGAACGCAATGAGAGACTCATCAACTGCGACCTCCCTTCCAGGTACATAGGCCTTCATGAATTTGGCCCCAAAGTGATCGATGACCGGCCGTATCTTATACAGACGGTCATGGGCAGGATCACCTCGGGGTGGACATGCTGCATTATCGGAATAATGCAGACATTTCCAGATGGCCTCAAACCGGGAGCGTGTCATGGCTGTACTGTAAAGTGGGGTCTGGTATAGGACGTCCCCACTCCAGTACAGCCTGACACTGGGTTTCTTGACCAGGCCCATATGCAGCACGAGGCCCCAAAATGTCCTCATTTCGGCTGCACTGACCGACGTCCAGCCACCGGGCCTGGCCAAAAAGGAGCCCGGGTGTTGAGCGACGAACTGTTGGGCGTACAGATTCGTCTGCTCCATCATCAGATATACCAGTGGGTCACTGAAAAAATGACAAAAAAAGTCATATTCAGTGTAGCCCACTGTGGAAATCTGGATTCCTGATTGGCCTACAAAATCAGGAGTCACAGACTCGTATCGCTCTGGGCTACACCAGACAAGTTCACCGGCAGGGGGCTCCGGTGGATTTAACTGGTGGGCCGGGAAACCAGTACGAGCCCCAGAGCTGCTCGTACCAGGCTGGGCCACAGGGTCCCTAACGTGGCGGTCCCCTTGCTCCGCCTGGCGGCGTCTCCGCCGCCTTGGGGGCTCATCATCATCGCTAGATGATGAGGAGGACGCGGATGACAACAGGAATGTGGGGTCATCCTCATCCTCACTGGGACTCTCGGAGTCAGAGGCAAGCTGGGCATATGCCTCCTCGGCCGAGAACGTCCGGCGGGCCATAGGGGAGTGTGTGTCTGCGTGTATATGTGCATGTGTGTAACTCTTTATTTTGTGTGCGTGTGTGTGGGGGCACGGGTGTTCACGAACTCACCCTAAAACTAACAGAAAAAAAAAAAAAAACAACTAACTAAAAAAAGGGCAAAAAATGTGAAAAAAAAAATTCAAAACCGCTGATCAACCGTCCGAAGTTGATCAGCGGTGAGGTGTGCGATGCGCTAACAGTGGCCGGACACTAAGTGCCGGCCACAGTCAGCGTACACCAAAAAAGAAAAAAAAAAGAAAAAAATGCACCCCAAAAAAGGTGGGGGGGGGGGGCAGGAAGTGGCAGCACCCCTAGGGGGTCTAGGGTCACACAGCTGTGCTGTGGACCCCAGACACCCTAACTTAGGGTGATGCAATAAAAGTTCACAAACTAACTTTCCCTTTTTTTTCCCTGCCTAAACCAAACTTTCCCTGTGCTGTCCCTATGTACCTGATGGGGGGTGCTGGGGCACAGATCGGGTCCTGGGGGCACAGATCGGGTCCTGGGGGCACAGATCGGGTCCTGGGGGTGCTGGCAGACACACGTGCAGGCAGCTCCTCTCTCCTCCGGCTCCGGAACACAAAAGGAGGAGGAATTTGCCGCCGGACCGCCCACAGACCAATCAGAAAGCGATCCTGAGTGGTCATGTCACCATCACCACTCAGGATCGCTGGATGGTGATTGGTGGAGTGAAATCACACCACCATCACCATCCTGTTCCGGGTAATCGGGTCTTCAGAGACCCGAATATCCCGGAAACGCAGAAAACCGCAGGTCTGAATTGACCTGCGGTTTTCTGCGATCGCCGACATGGGGGGGTCACAGGACCCCCCGACGCATTTGCCCCAGGTGCCTGCTCGATGATTTGAGCAGGCACCGGGTTCCGATCACCGCCGGCCGAGCGGCAGTGATCGGAACCATTCATGACGTACCGGTACGTCATGTGTCCTTAAGTACCAGGACATCATGACGTACCGGTACGTCATGTGTCCTTAAGAGGTTAAAGGTTAATTATCATTGGTGGCGCAGTGCGCCCTCCCCCCTCCAGTATTAAAATCATTGGTGGCGCAGTGCGCCCCCCTCAACCCCCCCCCCCAGTAAAAAAATCATTGGTGGCAGTGGCCACAGGGTCCCCTCCCCTTCTCTTCATTGGTGGTGCAGTGGGAGTCCCGATCGGAGCCCCAGCAGTGTAATCCTGGGGCTCTGATCGGTTACCATGGCAGCCAGGACACTACTGAAGCCCTGGCTGCCATGGTGAGCTCCCTGCTGCTATGTGCACTATGCACAGAGCAGCAGGGAGGGTGTAAGATCCTATTCACCCTGATAGAGCTCTATCAGGGTGAATAGGACAAGGGATTAAAACATCCCAGGTTCTGGCCCCTAAGGGGGAAAATTGTTATTAAATAAAAAGTAAAAAATAAAAATAAAAAATATTAAGTATAAATCCCCCCCTTTCCCAATTTTACATATAAAATATATAAATAATAAATAAATAAACATATACCATATCGCCACGTCCGAAAAGTCCAAACTATAAAAATATTTAAAAAATCTATGCGGTAAACGATGGAACAGAAAAAAAAAAAACTGTGCGATTTGCCATTTTTAAAAATGCGGAATGCACATGGCTTTTTTGTGATTTTTTTTTTTCACATGGTATCGAGTATCACAATACTTTTTTATGGTATCGAATCAAAAATTTGGTTTCTCAACAACTCTACCTGCTTCCACAAAATATTGATTAAGGGGTTTGATATACCTGCTTCCACCAAATATTGATTGAGGCCTGCGATATACTTGCTTCCACAAAATACTGATTAAGGGGTTCGATATACCTGTTTCCACCATATCTTGATTAAGGGGTTTGCTATACCTGCTTCCACAAAATACTGATTGAGGGCTGCGATATACCTGTTTCCACAAAATACCGATTAAGGGGTTCGATATACCTGTTTCTACCAAATATTGATTGAGGCCTGCGATATACCTGCTTCTACAAAATACTGTTTAAGGGGTTTGATATACCTGCTTCCACAAAATACTGATTGAGGGGTTCGATATACCTGTTTCTACAAAATATTGATTGAGGCCTGCGATATACCTGCTTCCACAAAATACAGATTCAGGGGTTCGATATTCCTGTTTCCACCAAATATTGATTGAGGGCTGCGATATACCTACTTCCACAAAATACTGATTAAGGGGTTTGATATACCTGCTTCCACAAAATACTGATTAAGGGGTTCGATATACCTGTTTCTACAAAATATTGATTGAGGCCTGCGATATACCTGCTTCCACAAAATACAGATTCAGGGGTTCGATATTCCTGTTTCCACCAAATATTGATTGAGGGCTGCGATATACCTACTTCCACAAAATACTGATTAAGGGGTTTGATATACCTGCTTCCACAAAATACTGATTGGGGGCTGCGATATACCTGCTTCCACAAAATACTTATTAAGGGGTTAGATATACCAGTTTCTACCAAATATTGATTTAGGCCTGCGATATACCTGCTTCCACAAAATACCGATTAAGGGGTTCAATATGCCTGTTTCCACCAAATATTAATTGAGGGGTGCGCTATACCTGCTTCCTCAAAATATTGATAAAGTAGTTTGATATACCTGCTTCCACCAAATATTGATTGAAGCCTGCGATATACCTGCTTCCACAAAATACTGATTAATAGGTTCGATATACCTGTTTCCACGAAATATTGATTGAGGCCTGCGATATACCTGCTTCCAGAAAATACTAATTAAGGGGGTTTGCTATACCTGCTTCTACCAAATATTGATTGAGGCCTGCGATATACCTGCTTCCACAAATACTGCTCTTTTCTAGGGACTTAGGCACAGGGTCATTTTGAAAATGACAGGCAGAGGAAGAGGCAGGCCGTTCCACAGGGGTGGTAGGGGTCGGGCATGTGCACCAGGCCTGAGCCTAAGTGGGAAGTTGGAAAAGGCGCGTGCGATTACTTTAAAGGGCACACCAGAGTTGGTTGAGTGGCTCACTCAGCCTTCCGCTTCTGCACCCTCCTCACTCTCTTCTGTGTGCACCCCCAAATACACCACCACCATAGCCCCTCCACTCGAGTCTGAGGAATTATTTTCCCATCCATTGCCAGACCTTACTGATGCGCAGCCATTCTAGACATCGGATGAGGAAAAGGTAGCAACGGCCGCCAGCCAGCCGTACCCAGATCAGCCCAAGGAGGGAGATCCCCACTGTTGCTGCCTACTCCGAGGTCTCAAATGTCAGTGGTGGTTAAGGTGACGATGATGATGTGTCGATGGACGTCACGTGGGTGCCTACAAGAGAGGAAGAGGAGGGGAGTTCAGAGGGAGAGACGGAGCAACAGAGAAGGAGGAGAACCAGGCAGAGCTCGCAGTGCACAGGAGGCATAAAGCAGACTGCAAATGTATCTGGAGCGAGCCATCCACCATGCACGGTCACATCTTCCGCTCCCAGGACGCCAGCACATGGTCCCGCAGGGTCAGCTTTTTTTAACGTGTCAGCTGCTGACAATAGTGTTGCCATCTGCAGCCTGTGCTGTCTACGCATAAGTCGCGGTAAGCCCAACACTCACCTAGGGACGACCTCCTTAAGAAGGCACCTGGCCTCCCATCACTGAGCCCAGTGGGAGCAATGCCGTCAGAACCCTCCTGCCTCTTCTCCCATTTGTCCTCCACTCCACCTTCCACCGTGCCGTTGTCGCTTTCATCTGGCAGAAGGCACTCTTCCGTGGCCCAAATTGGTACACCGCAATGGAATGTCCCCGGAAGGAAATATTTCTCCCAGAAGGGCCTCCCAGAGCTATATGGCCACTGAATATATCTCTGGCACACAGTGTCTGTGCCAAGATTCATCTCACTACAGACACGTGGTCTAGCAAACATGGGCAGGGAAGTTATATAACTTTTACTGCCCACTGGGTGAACCTTCAAGCATGTAACCCGTGGTGGCTCCCGTGTGTATTTGGTGTTACTATCTGCATGCCTGCATGGTAGTTACTACCGTGGTGTCACTGAGCCTGCATGGTAGTTACTACTGTGGTGTTACTACCATGCAGGCCTGCCTCTTCTTCTCCTACTCCATCCTCTGTCTCCTCCTCGGCTGTCTCCTCCTTTTCCACTGCTACCGCCTCTTTCGGTACGCCCCCAAGCTCCCCAGAGCCTATTCGACGTCTCAGGTGAGATGTTGCCATGCTGTGCTGTGGCTGTTGTGCCTGGAAGCCAAGAGCCACACCGGTCTTGCACTGCTTTCAGCTCTACAGTCACAGGCCGATCAGTGGCTAACCCCGCTCAATTTGACACTTGGTAAAGTGGTGCGCGACAACGTTGCCAATCTGCTGAGCGCGCTGAAACGGCAAAATGACACAATGGCACATGCATGGCACACGTCCAAATGCACCGGGGTCTAGGACATCTTGCGGCAGGCCAGGAAAATCCCTGGCTATTTTAGAAGATCTTACACGGCCATGGCTCGCCTTGACGTCTGATTTGTGACTGCCCGACGCGTTGGAACTGCACCTTGTATATGCTTGATAGACTGCTCCAGCAGCAACGTGCAGTTAACGACTACCTGTGCGAAGTCCGCGGCAGGACAGGTTCTGGGGAGCTTGGTTTCTTTTCACTGCGCCAGTGGCTGCTCATGCGCGACGCATGTGTAGTGTCCCACTAGGTAAAGGTGGGCACTACACAAGTGTCAATTGGGCCACGTTGTTCTCCACCTCCTGTGGAACAGTGGCATTGTATTTTACATTACATTTTAATGTATATTGCTATATTTTTATGTGCATTTTCCCTGCTTTATCTGTGTATCAGGCCTGTTAGGGTGCAGTTCCTCCTCCTAGACAGTAGAGGGAGCTAGGGAACCCCCTAGTATAAATAGCCAGGTCCAGACCAGAGAGAGGGTGTATAGTCAGTTCAGAGTGGGCACTTTAGCCAGGCAGGAGCTGAAGGCCAGGTTCTGACATGCAGCTAGACAGCCCAGGCTTCTAGTTGCCCCACCAGGAGAAGGGACTGCCTCCTGAGAGAAACTAAGTGCCCATAACAGAACAGAGCCAGTATTCCAGCCAGACAAGAGAGCTGAAGGGCAGAAGTATTTATTTGTAAAGCAAGGACATATACCTGAGGAAGTTTCCCTAACCAAGGATAAAGCCAATAATAGGTCGTACGGGCCTTGGGATAAAGACAGACCATGATTTCTGAGGAAAAGTGCAGCCTGATCTGTAAGTGTGTTAACCCTCTGAGTATCTTGCAAGAACATTGTGCCTGCCATTTGTATAAGCCTGCTTGTGACTGCTGCTGACCTATGGAACTGAACAAAAGACTGTAAATAGTTGATTGTTTCCAGTAAAAGGAAGTTTTGGTTCACCACAACATCGTGTTCCTCAATTATTCCTATTATAAATCGGTGTGTGCCACCGTTACCGGCACTGGCGTCATGAACTTAAAGAGACCTTGCCACCTGCACATTAAACCTGCAACACCCAGGGCACCTCACCTACCACCGGCCTGGTCCCTATACATTGAGAGTGCCCCAGAGGACTCCTGTTCCAGCCTCTCCATCACTGCTGTACGCCTGCCCAGGGTCTTTCATAAACTGTGAGTAACTAAGAGCAACCCTCGTTTGCCTATTAACCGTGACCTCACCATCGCAATACCCTGCAGGGCTGCGTACTGCACATGCAGACTTCTGCGGCCTTTTGATGAGATTACCAAACTGTTCAGTCGCAGCCAGGGCGACATCAGTGACATCGTACCTTACGCCTTCTTTCTGGAGTGTGAATTGCGTCGTGTCATTGATCAAGCCGTCGAGGAGCAGGAGCTGGAAGATAAAGAAATCGCAATGCTGAATTAATTCCTAGGGGGGGCTACTCCATCTGAGACAAGTCAGCAGGAGTCTGAAGAGGAGTCAGAGGAGGATGGTGGCTGGGGGGAGGAGGAGGAGCAAGAAGAGCAGGGTTTGAGGGGGACTTTAAACTTTTCGGGGATCCATGGTGTTGTTCATGGCTGGAGGGAGGACACCGAGGACGACATTCTCCTGGACGATGAGCAGGAGCCAGGGTGCTCCACCGCTTCCAATTTAGTGCAAATGGGGGCCTTTATGCTCCAGTGTTTGAAGAGGGACCCCCGTATAAAAAGCATAAAGGGCAAGGACCAGTACTCGGTGGCAACGTACTTAGACCCCTGGTACAAACACAAAATGGCAAACATGTTTCCAGCATCACAGAGGGTTGGCAGACTGCAGCATTTCTATGCCTTGCTACGAGAGATGCAGCATTCTGCCTTTGTGGGCGCTGGCAGAGGAATTTCCACCCACAGTGAAATAGTTGCGGGTATCAATCCTACCGCGCCTGCAAGAAGAGGGCGGTTTGAAGATGTGTTGGTCACTTCGGATATGAGATCATTCTTGCAGACAACCCATCGACAGCCGCCCTCCGGATTCAGCCTCAGGGAATGCCTAGACCGACAGGTGTCCGACTACATCGGGTTAACGGCCGATATGGACGCTCTGAGAAGCGAGGAACTACTGGGTGTGCAGGTTTGACCTGTGGCCAGAGTTGGCACAATTTGCCAATTTGGGATCGTGACCGATAAGCGCACTCGCCTAGCTCACGACAGTGTGGACTACCTCACATTTCTAAAAATGAATGAGGCATGGATCTTGGAGGAATTCAACACCTGTGACGACCACGTGTAATTAAATTTCCTCATGCCAGCCCACACATATCTGCCACCACACAGAACTAAGAACGGTCCTTGTCTTAGGTATATACAGCGGCTTAAAAGGCCTTTTCTGTCAGGTGAATGCCTAATTTTTGGGGCCTGTACTCCAGTGGCCTACAGTAAAATTTTCGTCCAGTGACCGCCTAATGTACCTCCAGCCACATCATCACAAGTTCTTTTCTGTCATGTGAATGCATCATTTTTGGGGCCTGTACTCCAGGGGCCTACAGTAACATTTTTTATCCAGTGACTGCCTAATGTACCTCCAGCCACATAATTACAAGTTATTTTCTGTCAGGTGAATGCCTAATTTTTGGGGCCTGTACTGGCCTACAGTAAAAATTTGATCCAGTAACCGCCTAATGTACCTCCAGCCATATCATCACAAGTTCTTTTCTGTCAGGTGAATGCCTAATTTTTGGGGCCTGTACTGGCCTACAGTAAAATTTTTATCCAGTAACCGCCTAATGTACCTCCAGGCATATCATCACAAGTTATTTTCTGTCAGGTGAATGCCTAATTTTTGGGGCCTGTACTCCCGTGGCCTAAAATAAAATTTTTCTAGGCTCCAGCAGGGCACATTTTAGAGAGTTTCCCTTTAAGACGCATAAAAATGGCCCCTAATTAAAATACATATTTTTTGTGGGAATTTTTTGCCAATGATCCCCCTCTGGTATGTCACTGTCCATTTTGTGTGACTATTTGTGCACTTCTAGTAAGTATTTGGTGACTGCAAATATGGCCTGAAGGTTTTTCAGGTTAGCCTGCCATTAAAGTCAATGGTGCCCGCCACGAACACGCAGTTTGCAAACTTTTGATCGCGAATGCGCGAAGCGAATATATTTATTCATAAGATACCATTATGATTTAAAAGTGCCTTGATAATTAATTGCATTAGTTTTTGGCCTTCTGTGCCTGTTTTGGGGGGGGGGGGGGGGGATTTAAAAAGTCAGTAGTTTAGTTATCTCTCTGCACCTGGGGAGGGGGTCTAGGCTGTAATGGGCATTTTATTGTGATTTATGCAAAAAACTGGTGTAGATTACACCAGAAATCTGCGCTTAGTTCCTAGCTGGTGTAGATTTGAGTTGTAGTTCGCAGATGGCATGACACGCACAACAATTAAAGGGAGTCTGTCACCAGTGACCACTTTGTCAAATTGAGGGGAAGACTCATAACTTCAGGTCACCTGATTTCAACACCGTTATGACACTTTTTCTTAAAATACTAATTAACCTTTTAGCCCAAACTATGGCATCTGTTCTCGTGCCAAAACTCTGTTCCTTAAAGGGGTTGTCCCACGAAAAATATTCTACAGTGTTCAAACCAGCACCTGGATCTGAAAACTTTTGTAAATGCATGTATATAAAAATATAGCATAGCCACTGAGTTTTTCAATAAAAAGTATCTGTCACAACAAGACAGCTGAGAAGCTCTGACAGAAGCCTTTCAGAACCTCCTCCTTGAGTTTTCTTTGTTTTGGTTTTCAGTTCCTCATCTCGTTAGCCTCTCTCAGCTGTCATGCAGTTGGACTGATTGCATCCCTTTAAATTCCTCCCCATGATGCATTAGTGTGCGGCTTATACAACTTCCTGGAGTGTGTGTGCATGCTGTTCCTATTTCCCAGTCTTCTGCAAGATAAGAGCTGTACATTTATTTGTGATTTTCTGTTTGCTGGATCTCAGGTGACCCTGACTCCCTCCGTGTCTAGTGTAGGGAGCCGGTGGTCGTGTCCCCTCACTATTGTAGGGATTTTAGGTGTTATATAGGTACGAGGATATGCGACCATCCACCTTTGGGGTGTTTGCATAGGCTGAGCAGTCAGGGAGAGTGCCAGGTCTCATGCAGGGGTCTCCCTTTTGTTCCTTAGTTTTGGATCCAGTGAGTCATAGATTCTTTTACATTGTCTTGTTTCCTGTACACCATCCGTGACATTATAAGCCGCCGAAACCGTCTCAAGCATGGATCCGGTTTCAATTTTGGCTGAACGCTTCCAGGGTCTTTCATTGGAGGTAGCTGATCTCCGTAAGACTTTTTCTCAGTTTCAAGTGACCGGTTCAGCTTGCGTTCATGGAGTTTGTTCTGAGCCTAAGATCTCGCTCCCGGATACGTTCTCCGGGGGTAGTGAGAATTTTGTGCGTTTTAGAGAGGCTTGCAAACTCCATTTTCGCCTTCTTCCCCATTCCTCTGGTGATGAGGAACGGAGGGTGGGGATCATTATATCGCTGCTCAGGTGTAACGCTCAGTCCTGGGCCTTTTCGCTGCTGGAGGGGGCACGACCTCTCCGTTCAGTGGATGAATTCTTTTAGCCCTGGGTCAGATATATGATGATCCGGATCGTATTGCTCTGGCTGAGTCTAGACTACGTCTGTTATGCCAGGGTAAACAATCCGCAGAGACATACTGCTCAGAATTTCGGAGATGGGCAGCTGATACTGGTTGGAATGATGCTGCACTCCAAAGTCAATTTTGCCATGGTCTTTCAGAGGGATTGAAAGATGCATTTGCCTTTCATGAGAGACCTACCTCCTTGGATTCTGCTATGTCTCAGGCCGTTCGTATTGACAGGCGTCTTAGAGAGAGAGGAGAGATCTCTCCTTCCTGTCATACTCAGTCCCGGGACAGTGCAGCGGTCTCATTCTGTGCGCAGGGGTCTCAGTCGCTGTCAGCCCCTTCTGAGCAGGAGCCCATGCAGCTGGGGTTGATTGCCTCTGACAATAGAAGATTCAGCCCGCATGGGAGGGTTTGTTTTTGTTGTGGAGGTATAAATCATTTGGCAGATGTTTGTCCCTCTAGGAGATACAGGCAGTATTCTGGGAGTAATAAAGAAACAAAAAGGAAAAAATCTTTTAAAAATGTTCCGTCTGTTACTATTGGCAGGGTTGAGGCGGAAATTGAAGGTTTTCCGTTTGCTTGTAGTTCCCGTTTTGTCCTGCCTGCTAGGGTGGCGCTAGAGAGCAAGAGCATTTTTTGTGAGATTTTTGTGGATAGTGGAGTAGCTGTCAATCTCATTGATAGTCAATTTGCAATAACTCATGGTTTCCAGGTATGCACTTTGGGAAAGGATATTCCTGTTTTTGCTTCTGATTTCGCTCCACTTTCTCAGAAATCATTAAAGGGCATAGTTCACAATATCCGTTTAATTGTGAGTGATGCTCATGTTGAGGATGTGTCATGTTTCGTCCTTAGCGGTTTGCCTACTCCTCTAGTGTTGGGGCTACCCTGGCTCACTAAACATAACCCCACCATTGATTGGCAAGCGAGGCAAATAAATGGTTGGAGTGACTTTTGCAGAGAGAATTGCCTCACGACATCTGTTTCTGAGGTTTCTACTAAGACTGTACCACCTTTCCTCTCTGAATTTTCGGATGTCTTCTCTGAGAATGGAGCTCAGGATTTGCCCCCGCACAGGGAGTACGATTGCCCTATTAATCTCATCCCAGGCGCCAAGCTGCCTAAATCTCGTTTATACAATCTTTCCCAACCTGAGAGGGTCGCTATGCGTGCTTATATCTCTGAGAGTCTGAGAAAAGGACACATACGACCCTCGAAGTCACCTGTTGCCGCTGGTTTTTTCTTTGTTAAGAAAAAAGATGGTTCTTTAAGACCTTGTCTGGATTTCAGGGAGCTGAACAGTATCACTCTTCATAACCCTTATCCGCTTCCTCTGATCCCGGACCTGTTTAACCAGGTTGTTGGGGCTAAAGTCTTTTCCAAATTAGACCTAAGAGGGGCATACAACCTGGTCAGGGTCAGAGAAGGAGACGAATGGAAGACGGCCTTCAATACCCCTGAGGGCCATTTTGAGAATTTATTATGCCTTTTGGTTTGATGAATGCCCCAGCCGTTTTTCAGCATTTCGTGAACAGCATTTTTTATCATTTAATGGGAAAATTTGTATTAGTGTATTTGGATGACATTTTGATTTTTTCTCCTGATTTCAAAACTCATAAGGAACACTTACGTCAGGTCTTGCTCATCCTGTGGGAGAATAAATTATACGCAAAACTGGAAAAATGTGTGTTTGCGGTTCCAGAAATTCAATTTCTGGGGTTTCTTCTCTCCGCTTCTGGTTTTCGCATGGACCCCGAGAAGGTCCGCGCTGTGCTTGAGTGGGAGCTTCCTGAGAATCAGAAGGCGCTGATGCGTTTTTTGGGCTTTGCCAATTATTACAGGAAGTTTATTTAAAAATTTTCCTCTGTTGTTAAACCACTCACTGATATGACCAGAAAGGGGGTAGATTTTTCTTCCTGGTCGGTAGAGGCGCGTAAGGCCTTTTCTAATATCAAGGAGAGTTTTGCTTCCGCTCCCATCCTGGTACAACCTGATATTTCTTTACCCATCATAGTTGAGGTTGATGCTTCTGAGGTAGGTGTGGGTGCGGTCTTGTCTCAGGGTTCCTCTCCTGCCAAATGGCGACCGTGTGCCTTTTTCTCGAAGAAACTCTCCTCCGAGAGAAATTACGATGTGGGAGATAGGGAATTGTTGGCCATCAAGTTGGCTTTTGAGGAATGGCGCCATTGGCTAGAGGGAGCCAGACACCCTATTACCGTGTTTACTGACCATAAAAGTCTGGACTACTTGGAGTCAGCCAAGCGTCTGAACCCGAGACAGGCAGATGGTCTTTGTTCTTTTCAAGGTTTAATTTTGTTGTCACGTTCCGCCCTGGGGTTAAGAATGTGAAGGCAGATGCCCTGTCACGTTGTTTTCCGGGAGGTGGGAATTTTGAAGACCCGGGTCCCATTTTGGCTGAAGGTGTGGTGGTCTCTGCTCTTTTTCCTGAATTGGAGGCAGAGGTGCAGGCAGCCCAGTCAGAGGCTCCTGATCTTTGTCCTCCTGGGAGGTTGTTTGTGCCTCTCGCTTTGAGACACAAGATTTTTAGGGAACACCACGATACGGTCCTTGCTGGGCACCCGGGGGCAAGAGCCACACTGGATCTCATCGCTCTGAGATTTTGGTGGCCTGCGCTTCGTAAGTCGGTTGAGGGTTTTGTGGCAGCCTGCGAGACTTGCGCTCGTGCCAAAGTCCCTCATTCACGGCCATCAGGTCCTCTCCTTCCCTTACCCATTCCTTCCCGTCCTTGGACACATCTGTCCATGGACTTCATAACGGACCTGCCTCGTTCCTCGGGGAAGACTGTGATTCTGGTGGTGGTGGACCGTTTTAGCAAAATGGTGCATTTCATCCCTTTTCCTGGTTTGCCCAATGCTAAGACGCTGGCGCAGGCATTTATTGACCACATTGTCAAATTGCATGGTATTCCTTCAGACATAGTCTCTGATAGGGGCACCCAGTTTGTTTCCAGATTCTGGAGGGCTTTCTGTTCTCGCTTGGGGGTTTGGTTGTCATTCTCTTCTGCTTTCCACCCGCAGTCGAATGGCCAGACAGATCGCGTCAATCAGAATCTGGAGACATATCTGCGCTGTTTTGTGGCGGAGAATCAGGAGGATTGGTGTTCTTTTTTGTCCCTTGCTGAGTTTGCTTTAAATAACCGTCGTCAGGAGTCCTCTGATAAGTCACCATTTTTTGGTGCATATGGGTTTCATCCGCAGTTTGGGACTTTCTCGGGAGAGGGGTCTTCTGGTTTACCTGATGAGGACAGATTCTCCTCGTCTTTGTCATCTATTTGGCAAAAGATTCAGGATAATCTAAAGAGCATGAGTGAGAGATATAAGCGTGTGGCAGATAAGAGACGTGTGCCTGGTCCGGACCTGAATGTTGGTGATCTGGTGTGGTTGTCTACCAAGAATATCAAATTGAAGGTTCCCTCCTGGAAGTTGGGTCCTAGGTTTATTGGGCCTTACAAGATCCTGTCTGTCATCAATCCTGTTGCCTACCGTCTTGATCTTCCTCAGACTTGGAAGATCCATAATGTTTTTCATAAGTCCTTATTGAAACCTTATGTTCAACCCATTGTACCCTCGCCTTTGCCTCCTCCTCCGATTATGGTTGATGGGAATCTTGAATTTCAGGTCTCTAGGATTGTGGATTCTCGTCTTGTCCGCGGTTCTCTCCAGTACCTCGTTCATTGGGAGGGTTATGGTCCTGAGGAGAGGATGTGGGTCCCAGTGACGGACATTAAGGCCACTCGTCTCATCAGGGCTTTCCATAGGTCCCATCCTGAGAAGGTGGGCTCTGAGTGTCCGGAGTCCACTCGTAGAGGGAGGGGTACTGTCACAACCAGACAGCTGAGAAGCTTTGACAGAAGCCTTTCAGAACCTCCTCCTTGAGTTTTCTTTGCTTTGGTTTTCAGTTCCTCATCTCGTTAGCCTCTCTCAGCTGTCATGCAGTTCGACTGATTGCATCCCTTTAAATTCCTCCCCATGATGCATTAGTGTGCGGCTTATACAACTTCCTGGAGTGTGTGTGCATGCTGTTCCTATTTCCCAGTCTTCTGCAAGATAAGTGCTGTACATTTATTTGTGATTTTCTGTTTGCTGGATCTCAGGTGACCCTGACTCCCTCCGTGTCTAGTGTAGGGAGCCGGTGGTCGTGTCCCCTCACTATTGTAGGGATTTTAGGT
Source organism: Bufo bufo (assembly GCF_905171765.1). Taxonomy (NCBI): domain Eukaryota; kingdom Metazoa; phylum Chordata; class Amphibia; order Anura; family Bufonidae; genus Bufo; species Bufo bufo. The sequence continues at coordinate 157,249,253 of NC_053397.1, forward strand.
GTTATATAGTCGAGGTACGAGGATATGCGACCATCCACCTTTGGGGTGTTTGCATAGGCTGAGCAGTCAGGGAGAGTGCCAGGTCTCATGCAGGGGTCTCCCTTTTGTTCCTTAGTTTTGGATCCAGTGAGTCATAGATTCTTTTACATTGTCTTGTTTCCTGTACACCATCCGTGACAGTATCTGTATAGCGCCACCTGCTGTTTGTTTTTTTCTTATTTCTTTGACCTGCTCACTGAGAAGGCCGCACATGCTCAGTTTTATCCTTCAACGGCCTCCTGAGCTGAGAGGGAGAGCTCAGACACGCCCCCTGAGCTGCAGCAGAAAATACACTCCCCTTGAGCTATCAGCTTGATACAAATCTAGCAGAGCAATAAATTAGGACCCATGTGAGGTACAGGGCTGGTTCTAGCTTTGTTAATAAGAGGTTGTCATGTACTATATGATGGCAGATTTCCATTTTTTAGATTAGTCGTGGAATAACCCCTTTAATGTGCTCAGCCTCTCCCTTTCTGCATCCAGACCCTCCCTTTCTGTGTCCAGCCTCCTTTGATTGCAGAACCATGAAGTGTTAATGGAAGGAACAGAGCTTTGGTGCAATGAGAACAATAGTAACACCCCTGTTCTGCCAAAAATGTAATTTGGATATAAGGAAAAACCTCACTACTCTTGAACAGAGCCTCTTATCAGGAAAAGGCAAACGGTATTGTAATCAGGTGCCCTAAACCTATGTGTCTGTGCCCTTAGATTAAAAGTGTGGTTGCCAGTGACAGACTCCTGCTCCACTTAGGGCGAGTTTATATCTGCGTTGTGAAGTCCAGCAGTCTGTTCTTGCGGAGGATAAGACTGACAGAGTTCACTTTATCCAGCATAGCCGACAGCATCATGCATAGCCAGACCACTGTAATGGGATCCTGCTGGTTTGCGGCATATGTGCAGGCTTTCGTCCGGCTGTGTCATATTTTTGTTGTCTGGCTGAAAGCCGGTATATACGCCGGATACGCAGAAAATCCAGAGTCTACAGCGCAGATGTGATCCCAGCCTTAATTGTGGTGTATCTGGTACCAAAGACTACGGCCAGCATATTAAATGCCAGTCGTAATGAATGCCCCCTAAATTTTTGCAGATGCTTGCTGTGCTGATCACAAAGGATCTCCCTGTCCCTGGAGACTCCTGCCCGAACACTGCAGTAATGGGGTAAGATTTATTAAGTCTATCTCCAGTGCAGAGGTGCATGCCTGGAGCTGGTGAAGGCTTCATGGATAAATGTCCGCCACAAGCCCTGCCCTCTTTTAGGCTAGGGCTACATGGCAACGATTTGTCGCACGATAAAAATGGTACAACTTCACTGTGATATGTGTCACACCTATGTCGCACAACATTTTTTCTAATGATAATGAATGGTGTCGCACTGCTATATTGACAATGATTATTTTGCCGTGTAGCCCTAGCATTACCAATAGTGTAGATTGTGGCAGAGAATGTGCAAAAAGCACTGTTTCCTCAAAATAAGTAATACCATAGCCCATAATCAATTCCAATCAATACTAAACTTTTTGCATTACAACGATAATGCTCAATGACCCAACATTTGACCAACATCTGTACAAAATTTGGCCCGCCATTGACCACTTCAACACAAAGTTTGCAAAAGTGAACACCCCAGAAAAAAATGTCTGCATAGACTAATCCCTATTACTTTTCAAAGGGGGGTAAGATTCCGCCAGTACCTGGCAAGGTATGGCATAAAATTTATAAAATCTGTGAGAGTAGCTCTGGGTACACTCACAAGTTCCGAGTTTATGAAGGGAAAGGCTCCTGGATTGAAACCCCAGAATGCCCCCCTGTCGTAGGAGTTAGTGGGAAGATAGTGTGGGACTTAATGCACCCACTGCTGGATAAGGGTTACCATCTCTTTGTCTAAAATTACTACACAAGTCTACCGCTGTTTCAGTCCCTGAGTTTCAGAGGTACTGTAGCGTGTGGCACAGTACACAAAAATTTGAGAGGCCTCCCTAGATCCCTGGTATGGCAATCACTGAGAAATTGAGACAGTCATGCTCTTTCTCTCCTCAATGAGAACATGGTGGTGGTTAAGTACAAGGACGTCCTTGTACTGACCACCATTCACAGTAACACCAGCTCCCCTTGTACAACAACCACTACCACTAAGCCAGACTGCATCCTGTACTACAATAGGCACATGGGAGGGGTTGATCTTTCAGATCAAGTTCTGAAGCCCCACAGTGCCACAAAAAAAACAAAAGTGGGATACAAAAAGCTGGCCGTGCACATTGTACACATGGCACTGTACAATGCATATGTGCTATTTAGATCTAGAGGCAAGAGACAAGATCATTCCTACAATAAGAGGTGGTGATAAATGCCCTAATTCTTCCAAACCAAGCAAGGGAGGGCCCCAGTACTTCAGGACCTCATGGTACCCAAGTTTACCAGGGCAACATTTCCCTGGTGAAGTCCTCCAAACAGGAAGGGAAGGAACCAAAAAAGATGCAGTGTGTGTTCTAAAAGAAGGATAAGGAAAGACACCATTTACCACAGCAAATTCTGCCATATGCATCAAGGATTATTTCATAATCTACCACTCATCCATGGATTAAATTCATCCTTGATGTACCCTGTAGTTTTACCACCTTACAGTACAGACCAAAGGTTTGGACACACCTTCTCATTCAAAGAGTTTTCTTTATTTTCATGACTATGAAAATTGTAGATTCACACTGAAGACATTAAAACTATGAATTAACACATGTGGAATTATATACATAACAAACAAGTGTGAAACAACTGAAAATATGTCATATTCTAGGTTCTTCAAAGTAGCCACCTTTTGCTTTGATTACTGCTTTGCACACTCTTGGCATTCTCTTGATGAGCTTCAAGAGGTAGTCCCCTGAAATGGTTTTCACTTCACGGGTGTGCCCTGTCAGGTTTAATAAGTGGGATTTCTTGCCTTATAAATGGGGTTGGGACCATCAGTTGCGTTGAGGAGAAGTCAGGTGGATACACAGCTGATAGTCCTACTGAATAGACTGTTAGAATTTGTATTATGGCAAGAAAAAAGCAGCTAAGTAAAGAAAAACGAGTGGCCATCATTATTTTAAGAAATGAAGGTCAGTCAGTCAGCCGAAAAATTGGGAAAACTTTGAAAGTAAGGGCTATTTGACCATGAAGGAGAGTCATGGGGTGCTGCGCCAGATGACCTGGCCTCCACAGTCACCGGACCTGAACCCAATCGAGATGGTTTGGGGTGAGCTGGACCGCAGAGTGAAGGCAAAAGGGCCAACAAGTGCTAAGCATCTCTGGAAACTCCTTCAAGACTGTTGGAAGACCATTTCAGGGGACTACCTCTTGAAGCTCATCAAGAGAATGCCAAGAGTGTGCAAAGCAGTAATCAAAGTAAAAGGTGGTTACTTTGAAGAACCTAGAATATGACATATTTTCAGTTGTTTCACACTTGTTTGTTATGTATATAATTCCACATGTGTTAATTCATAGTTTTGATGCCTTCATAGTCATGAAAATAAAGAAAACTCTTTGAATGAGAAGGTGTGTCCAAACTTTTGGTCTGTACTGTTATATCTGATTTTGTCCACATAGTTTACATGTCCACTTTTCACCAACCACTACATATTCATTTCTGTAAAACACCTGTTTGGTCAAAGGTGCCCCTTCCACCCCTTAAAGGCTATGTACACCTTTGGGGGCATTTTCTTTATTATTGCATTGTACTCATTTTGAGCTAAAATTATTATTTGGTCTTTATTAAAAATATGAGAAATATATAAGGTACAGGGCACTCAAGAGACCGTGACCATGTGGTTAACAAATATATAGTTTTATTTAGATTAAGTCAAATAAAATAAATGCAATAAAATACACAATAGATAAATGCTTCTATAATAATATCACTATATTCATGCTATTCAAAAGTCCGCTAACATATAGATAATCATCAAGGCGGACCTCAGTAGTATGACCAGCAAAAAAATTGTATCAAAATAACTAAAAGTTCATCCAATATTATGTCCAGTCTTTAAAAATAGATACCTGAGTATAGTTGATATGGACCAAGAAATCAAATGTCCCGTATTTAGTAGCAGCGGCGTCTTGCCGAAAACAGGTGAATTACTTGCAAGTAAAATAAATTGTAATCGACCAAACCTTGACTTTTGACCACTCTCCGAAATGTGCCTCTGGTTTCTGCAGCACTTGTAAAATCAGGAGATTGCAGGCGGCTCTGTAAATCGCTATCCAAGCCTATAGACTTCCGCTTTTAAATCGAAATTGCGCAATGGTATAATGACGGAAAATTTCGTCAGTAAAGGTCCACTTCTGCTTCTGTATATTGGTCAGTCTCCGGTACTTCGGTCTTTCAGTACAAAATTTGGGGGGTGTCGCACCAGACGCGTTTCGGGGTCTAGCTATTTGCCCCTTCCTTAGTGGTATGCTTCACCCCTTCCAAAGTCCCTCTTTTATACTCAAACTTGTGTGATTTCATTGGTCTCTGTTTCAACATCAGGTCAGGTTCATTAATTGCTCAGGTGTGCATCGTTAGTATTCAGTCTTTCACAATGCCTTGCTGGATAAACTCAAACTTAAGCAGAAATGAAAATTTACATACCTTTCTGAGAGATATAAACGTTAATGAGAAGAATCTAAAATTTACTGGCACAACGAGTCGGGTAAACATAGAATACTTGGATTTGAATATCAGTATCCAAAATGAAAATATAATATGCAGTACCTTCACTAAGCCCACTGCCAGGAATAGTTATATTTTATTTAACAGTTGCCACCTCCCGAGCTGGTTAATCAATATCCCACAGGGACAATTTCGAAGGGTTAAAAGGAATTGCACTTTAGACAGTCAATTTGACCTTGAAGCTAATAAAATGAGAGAAAAATTCTTGGAGAAAAATTACCCTAGTGAAATTTTAGATCAGGCATTATACCAAGTCAAAAGCATGGACAGGAATTCATTTTTTGAAGACAAAGCAATAGTACAACTAGATCCTGCCCAAGAAATTGTACGGATGATCTTGCCCTTCAGTGACGACTATAAGAAAATACGTCAAATTGTGGCAAAACATTGGTATTTGTTGCAGAAGGACAAGATCATAGGTACATTAATACCACAAAATCCAAGGATCACGTTTTCAAAGGCGCCCAATTTAGGCTTAAAGGTGGCTCCCACAGTTAAGAGACAAACAATCAAAGAGTCCAACATCTCAAGCTGGATGGGCCTACAAGGTTTCTTTAGATGTGGAACTTGTGGGAACTGCAAAATAACATATTTTCAAAAAAGAACTAATGAAGTAGTATCCACTAGCAACAACCATCGCCATATAATTAAAGACTGCTTAACGTGTAATTCTGAAAGCGTGATCTATGTTATCGAATGCCCATGTAAACGACTATATATAGGCAGGACAAAAAGATCACTAAAAAAACGAATCTCCGAACATATAAATAATATACGGAAGGGATTTGATAATCATTCACTATCACACCATTTTAAAGTTAGTCATAACCAAGACCCATCAGGGATTAAATTTTTTGCGATAGACAAAGTGGAGAAGGAGTGGAGAGGAGGCAACCACATAGAAAGGATGTCCAGACTTGAAACCAAGCGGATTTTTGAGTTTGACTCCCTGATTCCCAGAGGCTTGAACGCGGAATTCGAGCTTTTTGGATTTTTATAAATGTAGTGGGCACCCATGTGTTGACGACTAACCGCGTGTTTATGTATATTACGCTCGGTTTCTCCTCTACACATGGGTCTCCACTTACAAGCAACCCTCAAGCCAAGATATGGAAGTGATGCACAATACTTATCATTCACCATGTATACATTTTTGGCACAATATTATTCATTTATATTGCATTCATTTATATTGCATATTTTATATGTCTAATCCCTATTTCAAAATAATGATACATATTATAATCGCACATGTGATAACAGACGTACATATGTTTCCATTTTTTATCTATTTTTATATTTTTATATTTTTAAATTTATATTTTTATATTTTAAACATTTCTTATAACATGTCAATTGATACCACTAATGTTTTATCATAATAGTAATGTTTGATTGGTGGGAAATCGTTTTTAGGTCTATGTGAATTGTTATATGTTCGTGTATAATATTTGAAAAAAGCCGCATCATTAACGCACAGTGCTTGAGTGCGTTTATTTTTTTCTTTTTCTTTTCCTTCATTTTCCATGAGATTTATAGATCTATAATACATCAATAGATACTAATTGGATTTTTTCCTATGAAGTGTACACATCAACACATATAAACTTAGAACTTTGAGTTAATGTTTGTGTTTTACAAAATATCTGCTTAAGGGTCCATTCACACGTCCGTTGTTTCTTTCCTGATCTGTTCCGTTTTTTGCTGAACAGATCTGGACCAGATCTGGACCCATTCATTTTCAATGGGTCCTGAAAAAAATCTGACATTGAGCTGTCCGTTTTTTTCCAGGACCCATTGAAAATGAATGGGTCCAGATCTGGTCCAGATCTGTTCAGCAAAAAACGGAACAGATCAGGAAAGAAAAAACGGACGTGTGAATGGACCCTAAGTTTGAGTTTATCCAGCAAGGCATTGTGAAAGACTGAATACTAACGATGCACACCTGAGCAATTAATGAACCTGACCTGATGTTGAAACAGAGACCAATGAAATCACACAAGTTTGAGTATAAAAGAGGGGCTTTGGAAGGGGTGAAGCATATCACTGAGGAAGGGGCAAATAGCTAGACCCCGAAACGCGTCTGGTGCGACACCCCCCAAATTTTGTACTGAAAGACCGAAGTACCGGAGACTGACCAATATACAGAAGCAGAAGTGGACCTTTACCGACAAAATTTTCCGTCATTATACCATTGCGCAATTTCGATTTAAAAGCGGAGGTCTATAGGCTTGGATAGCGATTTACAGAGCCGCCTGCAATCTCCTGATTTTACAAGTGCTGCAGAAACCAGAGGCACATTTCGGAGAGTGGTCAAAAGTCAAGGTTTGGTCGATTACAATTTATTTTACTTGCAAGTAATTCACCTGTTTTCGGCGGGACGCCACTGCTACTAAATACGGGACATTTGATTTCTTGGTCCATATCAATTATACTCAGGTATCTATTTTTAAAGACTGCACATAATATTGGATGAACTTTTAGTTATTTTGATACCATTTTTTTGCTGGTCATACTACTGAGGTCCGCCTTGATGATTATCTATATGTTAGCGGACTTTTGAATAGCATGAATATAGTGATATTATTATAGAAGCATTCATCTATTGTGTATTTTATTGCATTTATTTTATTTGACTTAATCTAAATAAAACTATATATTTGTTAACCACATGGTCACGGTCTCTTGAGTGCCCTGTACCTTATATATTTCTCATAATCCTTCTATTGAGTGAGTGGTCTCAATTTACAGGAGCACCTTTTGGTTTCTATTTCTTCTAGTGCGATATCTTATTTATTTAATTATTTTATTAAAAATATGCCATCCTTTTTTCTGTACAGAGCTGACATGCTCTAGTAGCACTCTTTGGATTTTCTGTCTTTTCCATCATACCAGGAGCAGACGGACTTCTTATCTCTGCTCTCTGACATTATAAACAATCATTATAGCTCAGCTCTTATCTTACTGATAAGAATGTGGCTTAAATAAGTGTTTATGATCTTTCAGTAGTTTAAAGATAAGGTTTATTAGATGGCCGGCACAAAGTGAAAGTACCAGTCACAGAGCTAGAAAAACAGTTAATCTTTTGTGACAGAACAGCTCAATATTTTTAATAAAGGTAAATTGAAAAAATTATTTTTAGTCAGTCAGCAGAACTACAGGATGAATGATGTCATTCCACTCCTTCACATCCTGGAGGAGCTGCTGACAAATCTGATTGGCTAGGGGACAGAAGACGCTGAACTGGCAGAGAAGGAGGATGAGGACATAAACGCCCAGGAATTTGGTGATTTATCTGCCCAAGTGACAGGAGAGGAGCAACTATAGACCAGTGAGTCTGACATCAATAGTAGGCAAATTAATGGAAACCCTATTAAAGGATAGGATTGTGGAACATCTAAAATCCCATGGATTGCAAGATGAAAAACAACATGGGTTTACTTCAGGGAGATCATGTCAAACAAATCTTATAGATTTTTTTGACTGGGTGAATAAAATAATAGACGGTGGAGGTGCAGTAGACATCGCATATCTAGATTTTAGTAAGGCTTTTGACACTGTCCCACATAGAAGACTTATCAATAAACTGCAGTCATTGAGCATGGACTCCCATATTGTTGAGTGGATTAGGCAGTGGCTGAGTGACAGACAACAGAGGGTTGTAGTCAATGGAGAACATTCAAAACAAGGTAATGTTACCAGTGGGGTTCCACAGGGATCTGTACTGGGACCGATTTTGTTTAATATCTTCATAAGTGATATTGCAAAAGGCCTCGCTGGTAAGGTTTGTCTTTTTGCTGATGACACAAAGATATGTAACAGGGTTGATGTTCCTGGAGGGAAACGCCAAATGGAAAAGGATTTAGGAAAACTAGAAGAATGGTCAGAACTCTGGAAACTGAAATTTAATGTGGATAAGTGCAAGATAATGCACCTGGGGCGTAAAAACCCAAGGGCAGAATATAGAATATTTGACACAGTCCTGACCTCAGTATCTGAGGAAAGGGATTTAGGAGTAATTATTTCAGAAGACTTAAAGGTGGGAAGACAATGTAATAGAGCAGCACGAAATGCCAGCAGAATGCTTGGATGTATAGGGAGAGGTATAAGCAGTAGAAAGAGTGAAGTGCTTATGCCGCTGTACAGAACACTGGTGAGACCTCACTTGGAGTATTGTGCGCAGTACTGGAGGCCATATCTCCAGAAGGATATAGATACTCTAGAGAGAGTTCAGAGAAGAGCTACTAAACTAGTACATGGATTGCAGGATAAAACTTACCAGGAAAGGTTAAAGGACCTTAATATGTATAGCTTGGAAGAAAGAAGAGACAGAGGGGATATGATAGAAACTTTTAAATACATAAAGGGAATCAACTCGGTAAAGGAAGAGAGCATATTTAAAAGAAGAAAAACTACCACAAGAGGACACAGTTTTAAATTAGAGGGGCAAAGGTTTAAAAGTAATATAAGGAAGTATTACTTTACTGAGAGAGTAGTGGATGCATGGAATAGCCTTCCTGCAGAAGTGGTAGCTGCAAATACAGTGAAGGGGTTTAAGCATGCATGGGATAGGCATAAGGCCATCCTTCATATAAGATAGGGCCGGGGGCTATCCATAGTATTCAGTATATTGGGCAGACTAGATGGGCCAAATGGTTCTTATCTGCCGACACATTCTATGTTTCTATGTTTCTATGAGGAGCTGGAGGGTGACAATGCAGATGACTCCGACAGACCGTGGCAGTATGTAGTGGAGATGGAAGCAGAAAGGACCTCCAAGTCCCTCGTGCAAATGGCCAGAGGCATGCTTTCTTGTTTGCATAGTGACAGCTGCATTGTCAGGATTTGGTAGAGGGATGACTACTAGCTGTCCATATTGTTAGTCCCTCTTCCCCAATATCGCCCGATATGCGACGTTTCCACCTATTGGAACTCCATGCTCCATATGTAAGAGGCTGAACTTGCAGTGGAGGATGATGAGGACATAAACGTCCAGGAATTTTATACACAACTAGGTGGTTTATCTGCACAAGTGACAGGAGAGGAGCTGGAGGGCGACAACGCAGATGACTCCGATAGACCGTGGCAGTATGCAATGGAGATGGTAGCAGAAAGGACCTCCAAGTCCCTTGCACAAATGGACAGATGCATGTTTTTTTTTTTTGCATCAGCCCCATTGTCAGGATTTAGTAAAGGAAAGAAGTTCTGCGTCGGCGCAAAATCACTAGTAGAGACGGTCTTAATGGATGGATTCTTCTTGTTTTAATAGAAACAACGCGTTTCGGGGATCAGAGTCTCCCCTTCATCAGGTTTCATAATCACATAACAAATAATACAAATGGATCGATACTTATAGATAAATTCTGTCAAAAAACCGCCAAAAGGATGCACCTGGGTGACGCCCTCTGATGTATTGGACGTCTTTTTGGAGATGTATTGGAATGAGTTCAATCGGTGTTATAGTGAACCCTACAGCATTGCCTTCATGCTGTTCGGCCGCATGTCTGGACACACTGTGTTTCATATACTTTTTTCTGATTTTCGAACGATGTGTGTTAAAACGATTACGTAGGGTTTGTATTGTGCCGAGGGGAATTTAGATTCGTCCTTGGCATATGATTCCATTGTCAGGATTTGGCAGAGGGATGACTACTGGCTGTCCATATTGTTAGACCCTTGCTACCAGTCAAATATGGGGGAATTTTTTAGACTTTCTGAGAAGGGTGCAAAAAAGGACTACTATAGAGTGCACCACCGCCCATCCTCAGGAAGGTCTGGGGGAACCCTCTGCACTCATGCTCCACTGTCATGACTGGTGGGGGGAGGGGACAAGAGCAGCTCCATATGCAACTTCAGTCGGGATTCTCTGATGAGTAGTTTTCTTCAGCCACCTACTGAAGAAACCACCCAAATAGCAATAGCAGCAGGACATGCAGCAGAATCTTAACCAGCAGGTATTGGCATACTATCACACTGCTATTGTTGGATTCTGCTACTAGTGTGATCTGCCACCATCTTGTGCTGTATGCCACTGCTGTTGCCCCTTTCCCTACTCTGTCACGGGGCCACTACTGTTACTGCCACTGCTGCTGCCCCCCCTCCCCACTCTTTCATGAGGTGACTGTTGTCACTGTCACTACTGATGCACCCCCCCACATGGTGCCACTATTGTCCCTGTTACTGCCACTGCTGTTGGCACCATCCTCACTCTGTTATGGGGCCACTATTGTCCCTGTATTTCCGTGTTGACATCACCGTATATTTTTCAGTTCTGCTCTGTCAGAAGAACAAAAAAAAAAAAAGGGATCCTGTATTTTGAGCATCCGTAAGGCCTCTTTTATACAGTCAGTATTTGTAAACCAAAAGCAGGAGTGGGTCCAAAACACAGAAGAGATGCAAATATTTCCATCACATTTTATCTCTGTTTTGGACCCACTGCTGTTTTTGGCTCACAAATACTGATCAAATACTGGCTATGTGAAAGAGCCCATTAAAGTCCTGCTTTTTTCCTTGTTGAAAAAACTGATTTCAGACATAAAAGTCCAAAACAGATGCAAATTGAGTATAAGGCCTCTTTCACACAGTCAGTATTTTGCATCAGTATTTGCAAATATTTCTATTACATTTTATCTTTGTTTTGGACCCACTCCTGGTTTTGACTTAAAATTACTGATCAAATACTGATGCAAAATACTGACCATCTGAAAGAAGCTTTATAGATGCTCAAAATACAGTATTCATGGATCAGAAGAACGGAAAAATAAAAAATAAACAGCGATGTGAATACAGCCTTACTGCCACTGCTGCTGCCCAACCCCCCCCCCCCCCCCCCACCCACTGTCACGGCTGTGTCATGGTCTGGTGGTGGTGGACCATGGCACTTTAGCCATGCATGCTTGTTGCCGGTGGCAACGTGTAGTTTTTAGCATGTTTACACACTTCCCCTTTAAGGTTGTTGTCCCTTTCCATTCTGGTCGGTATGGGGTTAACTGTGAGCAAGGTGGAGCTGGGTGTGGGCTCTTATAGTGTACTTAGGCTTGGAGCCTGAGGTCAGTGGGACTTCAGCTTCTTGTGGAGCTGGAATTATGCTGCCATGTCCATTTTGAGGGCCACCTTGTTGGACATAGATTGTCATACCTTATGTATCCTCCATGTTCCCTACCTTACCTGTTTTAATGTTTGGTGTGGGTTTATGTTTAGGGTGTGGTGTACGTCTTGTTGTAGTTTCATGTCTGGTCTTTTGGTGTTGTATGTCCAGCATGTATGCAAGGTGTTTCCCTGTGTGTTGTGCCTCCGGTGAGGGGGCTCCTGGGTTCCTCGGAGGGGGAACCACATTGACCACCTGCCTGCAGTAGTGGGCTCCAGGGTTTCCCAGAGGGGGAACCACTAGTCAGTAGCAGTTGTTGTTTCATCCAGTTGTTGTGGCAGGTAAGTGCTGTTTTTCCAGTGTGTGTTGTTTGCGCTGGGTGCTTACCTGCCAATCTAGTTTATGCTACGGTCTGCTCCTTTCTTGTTGCTAGGCCTGCTGGAGACTCCGGTTCATCTGTGTCTTGGATGAACAGGTCGTCTCCTAGCCCTGACATTATTACCAGGGATCTCTAGGGTTAGTAGGGCCCGATGTTCCAGGTATGAGCCCTCCCACCATTAGGATTCGCTCATACAGTTCGGAGGTCAGGGCTAGGATTTAGGGATGTGTTAGAAGGTGACCTGCTTCCTTAATTCCTGTTTCCAGGCCTAGTGGCATATCCCGCCAAACTACATTGTACGGTGTGGAGTTTCCCCCACTCCCCACCGTGACGGTATGTCCAACAAGGCCTCTCTATTTCTGCCAGTGGATATGGGTGCAGCTTGTATTGCCTTCCGTTTCTGGCATGCTTGCTTGTCCTTTGGAGGGAGGGTGAAAGGGGAGTTACCGGTAACGGCACGGTTCTTGGTAACAGGTGTTGCTATGGTTGTAAACCGTGGCTTGTGTTGGTACTTCCCCTCATCCTTTCTCAGTTGTTCCTATCTCTTGTGCTTGTTGCTGGCAGCATTCCTTTGGTGTACTAGCTGTGGGCTGGTTTGGGAATGTTTCATGCATCAGTCTGGAGTGGGAACGGTGTGTAAGATAGACACGGTGTTCGGTGCGGTTTCTCCTGACTGTTTGTTGGCTGGCTGCCAGGGGCCTAGTTGGTGGTCCTGGTGTCATGGTCTAGTGGTAGTGGACCTTGGCACTTTAGCCGTGCATGCTTGTTGCCGGTGGCAAAGTGTAGTTTTTAGCATGTTTACACACTTCCCCTTTAAGGTTGTTGTCCCTTCCCATTCTGGTGGGTATGGGGTTAAGTGTGAGCAAGGTGGAGCTGGGTGTGGGCTCTTATTGTAACGGTCACGTCCACACACACACAGGGGGAAGGGTAGTGACCACTGCGCTCCACCCTCACCCCTGGCCCTGCCTACTTGCCTCACGAGTCCTGATGACAGGGGACAACTGGACGGCAGTCCCTAACTTAGGATATGTGCAGGGAAGACAGACAAGACAAAATACGGAACATGAACGGACAGGGTCAGAACCAAGAGAGCTACGCAGTACAACGGATTAAGCAAAGAATGGTCAGGAGAAGCCGGGGTCAAATACCAGGAGAGTAGCGAAGTACAAGAGGAGTCCTAAGAGAGTAGTCAGGTGGGAGCCGAGGTCACAATACCAGGATGGATGCGCAGTACAGGAGGAGCAGGCAGAGGATCGTCAGGGAACAGGATCAGGTAAGTATTCAGTAGTCCAACAAATTGCCAGGAACCTAGAAATTAACAGGCAACCTGTGGCCAGCAGGCTGCCTGTATTTATAGTGGCGAGTGAGGGTCATGTGATGTGGCCAGCGTCACATGACCGACAGGCCAACCAGTCGAGCACCGAGTGATCAGCTCGGCGCTCAAGGCAGACTAGGAGCAGGGAGCCACCCAGCCAGCAAAGCCGCCCTGGGAATGAAGTCAAGCACAAATCCTCATTCCCAAAGCTAAGCAACAGGTCTGCGGGCAATGGGGGACCGAGTGCACCTTTGGAACCCTGTGACAGTACCCCCCCTTTTACGAGGGGCCACCGGACCCAAGACTTCAGGCAATGGCTTTTCAGGGTGTTCTAAATGAAATTTACGAACAAGTCTAGGAGCATGCACCTCCCTAGCAGGTACCCAAGATCTCTCTTCAGGTCCATACCCCTTCCAGTGAATCAGGTACTGCAAGGCATTACGCACCTTCCTGACATCCACTATTTTAGACACCACATACTCGACAGCATCATTAACAAGAACCGGCGGAGGCGAGCCTTTTGATGGTACTACCGGTTCAAAATATTTTTTAAGCAGAGATTTATGGAACACATTATGAATGTGGAATGACTCGGGCAGCTCCAACCTAAAAGATACCGGGTTAATCACCTCCGTGATCTTATATGGTCCAATAAAACGAGGAGCAAATTTTTTTGAAGTTACCTTGAGGAGGACAACCATACTTTATCCCCAACCTGAAAGTTCACCCCCCTTGAACGTCTCCTATCGGCCTTGAGTTTTTGAGAACTTTGAGCCTTTTCTAGGTTCGATTGAACCCGGGCCCAAACTGTGCACAGTTCGGAGGAGAGTTTATCCGCTTCAGGGTTAGAGGAGGAGACGGACGACCCAGAATGAAAACGGGGATGAAAACCATGGTTACAAAAGAAAGGGGAGACCCCAGCAGAAGAATTGACACGGTTATTCAAAGCAAATTCAGCCAACGGAAGGAATTTGACCCATAATTGCTGGTCATCAGCAACATACAACCTCAAGAATTGTTCCACAGACTGATTAAGGCATTCAGTCTGCCCATTACTCTCAGGATGGTAGGCGGAAGAAAAAGACAATGAAATTTTACATCTTTGACAGAAGGCCCTCCAGAATTTGGACACAAACTGCACACCCCTGTCAGAAACAATGTTTTCCAGGATGCCATGTAAACGAACAATCTCTCTCACAAAAATAGACGCCAGGGTTTTAGCAATCGGAAGTTTAGACAGGGGAATGAAATGAACCATCTTGCTAAACCTATCGACCACTACCCAAACCACAGTCTTACCCTCCGCCAGCGGTAGGTCAGTTATAAAGTCCATCGAGATATGGGACCAGGGTCTACTGGGAATGGGTAGGGGTTGTAGGTTACAAGCAGGGCGAGTCCTAGGTGTCTTAGACCTGGCACAAACCTCACAGGCTGACACGTAGGACTTGACATCCCTGGTCAGAGTGGGCCACCAATAGGATCTAGAAACCAGATCCTTAGTGCCCTCAACACCCGGATGTCCACAAAAGGCAGAATCGTGACACTCACCCAACAGCTGGAGACGAAATTGTACGGGAACAAACAACTTATCTGTTGGGGTGGATGCCGGTGCCAGATGTTGTTCAGCCTTAATGCGAGCCGAGATATCCTGGGTAAGAGCTGCTAAGAGGATGTTTGCTGGTAGGATGGATTCAGGCGGCGTCTCAGTGGGTTGAAAGGCATGGAAGCCCTGGGATAATGCGTCTGCTTTCACATTTTTACTTCCCGGCCTGAACGTAATGGAGAAATCAAAACGGGTAAAAAACAGAGCCCGTCGGGCTTGTCGGAGATTCAACCTCTTAGCCGACTCGAGAAACATTAGGTTTTTATGATCAGTGACAACAGTTACTCGATGCCTTGCCCCCTCCAAAAAATGCCTCCACTCCTCAAATGCCCATTTAATAGCCAGCAGCTCCCTATTCCCAATGTTGTAGTTTCTCTCCGTGGGAGAGAATTTCCTGGAGAAGAAGGCACACGGTCTCAGGTTAGTGAGGCTAGCAGGACCCTGTGAAAGAACTGCTCCTGCGCCGTCCTCGGACGCATCTACCTCCACAATAAAGGGTCTCTCCTGATCAGGCTGGATCAGAATGGGAGCACTACTAAATGCCTTTTTTAATGTTTCAAATGAAGAAATGGCCTTGGTAGACCAATTCTCCAAATCCGCCCCTTTCCTAGTAAGGTCGGTCAATGGCTTAGCAATTACAGAAAAATTCATGATAAATTTACGATAGTAATTAGCGAAACCCAAAAACCGTTGTAAAGCCTTTAAGGATGAAGGCCTTACCCATTCCTTAATTGCTAAAACCTTACCAGGATCCATCTTAAAGGCATGAGGAGTCAAAACATGCCCTAGAAACAGTATCTCCTGTACACCAAAGACACATTTCTCTTGCTTAGCGGATAGCTGGTTCTCCCTCAACACCTCTAATACTTGTTTGACATGAGACACATGAGATTCGAAATCAGGAGAGAATATCAAAATGTCGTCAAGATAGACAATAATAAATTTACATAAAAACTCTCTAAGAATATCGTTCATTAAGTTTTGGAACACAGCTGGGGCATTGCTGAGTCCAAAAGGCATCACCTGATATTCAAAGTGTCCTATCGGAGTATTGAACGCTGTCTTTTATTCGTCTCCCTCCTTGATTCGGATTAGATTGTATGCCCCTTTCAGGTCAATCTTGGAAAACCAGGTTGCCCCCAGAACCTGGTTAAATAAATCCGGAATCAATGGGAGAGAGTATCTATTTTCGACAGTGATCTTATTTAGTCTCCGGTAATCAATACAAGGCCTAAGACCACCATCCCTCTTTTTAACAAAGAAAAACCCTTCTCCCATAGGAGAGACTGAAGGTCTAATATGCCCATTAGCAAGGCTCTCCTTAATATAATCTTCCATAGCCTTGCGTTCGGGCCCTGAAAGATTATAAATTCGCCCTTTAGGAAATTCGGCACCCTCTATTAGCTCTATGGCGCAATCATACGGTCTATGGGGCGGTAGAACCTCTGGAATAGGGGATGAGAATACATCAGAATATTCTTTAATAACTGAAGGTAATGTATTAGACCTTACTGAAACCCCAGCCTGGACCACGGACAAGCATGAGTCACACTTAGGTCCCCATTTCACCAACTCTCCTTTGAACCAATCAATTGTGGGGTTATGTAAACAGAGCCAAGGCAACCCTAGTACCACCTCAACCGGTAGGTTCTCCAAGACAAAAAGAGAACATCTCTCAGAGTGGCACACACCCACGGTCAGAGAAATTTCAGAGGTACATGACCTCACCGTACCACCAATCAGGGGAGTAGCATCAATAGCCATGACATGGATAGGTGTAGGTAAAGCAAACATTGGAATACCCAATTTACTAGCAAATTCTAAGTCAATAAAGCTGGCCGCTGAACCGGAATCAATAAAGGCCTTACCCGGCCACTTATTAACCCCCAGAGAAATTGTTATGGGTACCAAAAGCTTATATTTATAAAAATCAGGGTGTACCTGGTCTTTAGGTTGTCTTGCCTTAGGAGACTTGTCAGAGAGGACCCTCTTAGGACACTTGTTGATCCAATGGCCAGGATCTCCACAGTAGAAGCACTCTCCGCGTCTGCGACGAAGATTACCCCGGGTCATGCCAACCTGCATGGGATCCTCGGTGGAGACCTCAGTGTTGTCCCTGGAAAAGGCCTCTGGCTGGACCACCATCTGAGAACAGAACTGTCGTTCCTGTCGTCTCTCTCTAACTCGTCGGTCAAGTCGGACAACTAGGGTCATCATCTCCTCTAAGGTCTCTGGAACTTGATAACTGACTAATAGATCTTTTAAAATATCAGACAGACCAGACCTAAACTGACTCTTCAGGGCTGGTTCATTCCATCCAGAGGGGACACACCACCGTCTGAATTGGGTGCAATACTCCTCCGCAGGGAGATGGCCCTGAACCAGTGCCCTAAGAGCCGTCTCGGCTACCAGGGCCCTGTCTGATTCGTCATAGAGGGTACCCAGGGCCTGAAAAAAACCCTCCACGGAAGTCAGACAACTGGCCCCAGGAGGTAACGAGAATGCCCAGTCCTGGGGATCACCCTGTAGTAGAGAAATAATAATCCCCACGCGTTGGCTCTCGGGACCGGAGGACACGGGGCGCAAACGGAAGTAGAGTTTGCAACTCTCCTTAAAGGAGAGAAACCTCCTCCGGTCTCCAGAAAAGGGTTCTGGGAGCTTGATCTGGGGTTCAACATGTGGACTGGGGGGCAGAGGAGTGGAAGAACCATGCCCTAACTCAAAAGAACGGAGTTTCCCTCCTAGCTCCTGCACCATCTGTGTCAAGTTAGAGACATGGTCAGTCAGGGTAATAAGAGGATTCATGATACAGTGGTTGTTGGGCCTGTTAATCTGTAACGGTCACGTCCACACACACACAGGGGGAAGGGTAGTGGCCACTGCGCTCCACCCTCACCCCTGGCCCTGCCTACTTGCCTCACGAGTCCTGATGACATGGGACAACTGGACGGCAGTCCCTAACTTAGGATATGTGCAGGGAAGACAGACAAGACAAAATACGGAACATGAACCAAGAGAGCTACGCAGTACAACGGATTAAGCAAAGAATGGTCAGGAGAAGCCGGGGTCAAATACCAGGAGAGTAGCGAAGTACAAGAGGAGGCCTAAGAGAGTAGTCAGGTGGGAGCCGAGGTCACAATACCAGGATGGATGCGCAGTACAGGAGGAGCAGGCAGAGGATCGTCAGGGAACAGGATCAGGTAAGTATTCAGTAGTCCAACAAATTGCCAGGAACCTAGAAATTAACAGGCAACCTGTGGCCAGCAGGCTGCCTGTATTTATAGTGGGGAGTGAGGGTCATGTGATGTGGCCAGCGTCACATGACCGACAGGCCAACCAGTCGAGCACCGAGTGATCAGCTCGGCGCTCAAGGCAGACTAGGAGCAGGGAGCCACCCAGCCAGCAAAGTCGCCCTGGGAATGAGGTCAAGCACAAATCCTCATTCCCAAAGCTAAGCAACAGGTCTGCGGGCAATGGGGGACCGAGTGCACCTTCGGAACCCCGTGACACTTCTAGTACTTGGGCTTGGATCATCACATAGAAAATTGACTTTTCATATAAAACTTAACTTTTACTACTAGATATTAAAATAATACCCCATATATTGTAGAATATAATAGCATACTATGCCAGATAGATAGGCAAAGCCTTACTTTGGACGTGTCCAGGATGATACCATCCAAATAAAATAAAGATGCAATAACTTACAGTTTGGAGACCGAGGGCTTGGATAATTAGTATACGAGAAGTGAGGTCAGGACAGGACAGGAAATTATTCCCTGATGTATTCCTAAAGGCTACCCCTGCCTACAGGAGGAACACCCGCCCTGAAAGGGGAAACCCCAGCCTTAAATACCTTTATTTTGGCACTCATAATACACCACTCCCCCTCAGACAGCAAATCATAAAGCTCAGACTGAAAAAGGTGCTACTTCCAGTCTGTGGAACGCACATGTGATCCCGAAACTGGAAGTGGGCGACAGCACTCCTGTCAATGATGCTTCCGGTATATGGAATGCATCAAGGAGCGTACATAGAGGCTAGGGGGAGCCATAAATAACAGCTAAGATGCCTTGAAATGGGAATTGGAAGTATATTAGTGTATTGATCAAGGCTGAATGGAAAACGGCTTGTGTACAGGACTATATAAATAAATGTACAACATACAACAGACAGGTCCATTTAGTCATGATGGGGTTATTTTAAGGGGATGAATATATACCTGCAGAGACAAAAAATAATGTTCCAGGCAGATCCCCATGTGGAATGATTAATACATAGGAACCAATCTTGGTTCGATGGGAGGCAGATAATCCTCAGCTCACAAGTATTAATGAGCAGGTCACCAGAGACACGGTTAGTCTATGGATGAACAGGTCGTCTCCTAGCCCTGACATTATTACCAGGGATCTCTAGGGTTAGTAGGGCCCCGAGGTTCCGGGTATGAGCCCTCCCACCATTAGGATTCGCTCATACAGTTAGGAGGTCAGGGCTAGGATTTAGGGATGTGTTAGAAGGTGACCTGCTCCCTTTTTTCCTGTTTCCAGGCCTAGTGGCATATCCCGACAACCTACATTGTACGGTGTGGAGTTTTCCCCCACTCCTCACCGTGACACCCACTGTGTCATGGGGCCACTAATGTCCCTGTTACCGCCACTGCTGTTGACCTTATCTAGGGTTGAGCGAACCCGTGGAAGTTCGGGTTCACCGGGACCCGAACTTGACCAGAACTTCACCCCGAACCCGGACATCAATTAAGTCAATGGGGACTCGAACTTCACTTTATTATTTTCTGTTATAACATAGCTATAACAGAAAATAATAGCATTCTTAAAACAGAATGCTAAATAAAATGTCTATTGAGGGGTTAAGCAAAAAAAATAACTCACCTCATCCACTTGATCACGCAGCCAGTATGTTCTTTTATTCAGGACCTGCAAAAGGACCTGCGGTGATGTCATCGCGCTCACCACGTGGTGAGCGCGGTGACATCACCGCAGGTCCTGAAAAAAAGAAGATACTGGCTGCGTGATCAAGTGGATGAGGTGTTTTTTTGTTTTTTTTAACCCCTCAATAGACATTTTATTTAGCATTCTGTTTTAAGAATGCTATTATTTTCCATTATAACCATGTTATAATGGAAAATAATAAAATCACCTGAAACCGAACTTCAGTGAAAAAGTTTGGTACGAACCCGAACTTTGCAGTTCGGGTTCGCTGAACTCTAGCCTCATCCCCACTCTGTTATGGGGCCACTATAGTCCCTGTTACTGCTGCTGCTGCCACCCTCCTGATTCTGTCATGGGACCACTACTTGAATCTTGGGGCACTGTATGGTTAAGTCCATGTCAATAAATTAGACCTGATGCTAACATTGACCTGTAATATTGATGCACAGTAAATCTACAGCTAAGAGAAGGGATTAAAAAGCATGTGTGTGCACTGCCACAACATGCATAATAAAACATTTTTTTCTCCACTACTTTATTGTTTAACAGAAGGGATTAGCTATAAATCTTGGTACACTGCACAGTGATGTAGACAGCGAAAAATTACACCTGTATTTAATACTGACAGCACAGTACCTACAGAATGGAATAACTATGAATGTGGGTGCACTAGAATGTAATGCACACAGCGATACACTCTCCCTGCAGTCTCCCTGCACTGTCCCTGCAGTTTAAGTTCAAATTTTTCACATTGAGATTGGGCCACCAAGTGGGATGAATATGAGTAGGCAGGATCGCCTGGGAATACCTTATTAATCGCGATTCGTTTGGAATGAATTTTGAACGAATGTAAGTTCTTATCAAAGTTCGGTGAATTATCCGAATCAAATTTTTCCAAACTTTGCTCATCATTAGACATAGCCAGTAAGTTTATCAAATGTTATTCCTCCTTGAATAACTTAGATCAGGACTTCACAGTTTCTCAAATTTCTCCATCACGGATAACAGAATTCCTTGGCACCCTTAACTTCCCTACTCTATCATCCTCTCAAACCGAAAAATTGGCTGAGCCCCTTCAAGAAAAAGAACTTAGCCACATTGTTCAATCCCTCCTGCTTCTCAAAAGCCGAGGCCCAGATGGTCTTTCCAATATATATTATAAAACATTTTCAGAACATCTGCTGCCTCACCTATATAACTCACTTTCTCTAGCCTTTACTGAATGCACTCTCTGAAAAGAAATGTTAGCAGCTACCATTGAAGCTCTTCCTAAACCAGCCAAAACCCCAGAGAGACCGCAGCACTTTAGACCCATTTTCTTACTCAACACAGATGTTAAAATTTATGCCAAAGCATTAGCCAATAGATTATCAGAAATTCTCCAAAGAAAAATTTGGGGTCAGTCAGCACATCCAGTACGCAGGTGCGCGTTGCCATGGCTGAAAGCACAAAGGCAAAACAAATATACAATGCAACAGCAGTCTGCAAACCAAATAAAGTACAATAATGCCAAAATAATAGAAAGCATTCTGGTGCTAATGCTACACTAATAACTTTGAGATGCTTGGCAAATCATTTTGTACAAAATGATTTAGGCCCGTCTGCCAAACGTCAAGGCAATCTCAGTAAGACGGGAACCTAACACTAAATACCACATTAACTGGTGCCATACTGGCCTCCATTACATTCAGGGAATGCAGTTACCACATGCATGCCAAGCCCACATTATATTATGACTCTTATGGTGCCAAAAGGGCCTCCATTATATTCCTCCACAGCTTTACGGGTTTTGTTCATACGGCAAAACTGATCTGTGCTCCTCATTCTCTGGGTCAGTACGATTAAAACGATACCATATACACTCACCTAAAGAATTATTAGGAACACCTGTTCTATTTCTCATTAATGCAATTATCTAGTCAACCAATCACATGGCAGTTGCTTCAATGCATTTAGGGGTGTGGTCCTGGTCAAGACAATCTCCTGAACTCCAAACTGAATGGCAGAATGGGAAAGAAAGGTGATTTAAGCAATTTTGAGCGTGGCATGGTTGTTGGTGCCAGACGGGCCGGTCTGAGTATTTCACAATCTGCTCAGTTACTGGGATTTTCATGCACAACCATTTCTAGGGTTTACAAAGAATGGTGTGAAAAGGGAAAAACATCCAGTATGCGGCAGTCCTGTGGGCAAAAATGCCTTGTGGATGCTAGAGGTCAGAGGAGAATGGGCCGACTGATTCAAGCTGATAGAATAGTAACGTTGACTGAAATAACCACTCGTTACAACCGAGGTATGCAGCAAAGCATTTGTGAAGCCACAACACGCACAACCTTGAGGCGGATGGGCTACAACAGCAGAAGACCCCACCGGGTACCACTCATCTCCACTACAAATAGGAAAAAGAGGCTACAATTTGCACGAGCTCACCAAAATTGGACTGGTCTCACCAAAAATGTTTCCTGGTCTGATGAGTCTCGATTTCTGTTGAGACATTCAAATGGTAGAGTCCAAATTTGGCGTAAACAGAATGAGAACATGTATCCATCCTCTGATGGCTACTTCCAGCAGGATAATGCACCATGTCACAAAGCTCGAATCATTTCAAATTGGTTTCTTGAACATGACAATGAGTTCACTGTACTAAAATGGCCCCCACAGTCACCAGATCTCAACCCAATAGAGCATCTTTGGGATGTGGTGGAACGGGAGCTTCGTGCCCTGGATGTGCATCCCTCAAATCTCCATCAACTGCAAGATGCTATCCTATCAATATGGGCCAACATTTCTAAAGAATGCTATCAGCACCTTGTGGAATCAATGCCACGTAGAATTAAGGCAGTTCTGAAGGCAAAAGGGGGTTCAACACCATATTAGTATGGTGTTCCTAATAATTCTTTAGGTGAGTGTATGTATAGGTTTTTAATGTCTAAATAGCGTAAAAATAAATTAAAACGTTTAAAAATTTTTATTTTTTTTACATCACCGTATTCTGATCCCCATAACTTTTTTGTAGTTCTATCTACTGAGCTTTGTGGGGGCTCATTTTTTGCGGGGCGATCTGTAGTTTTTATTTATACCATTTTGGAGTGTGTGTGACTTTTTGATCATATTTTATTACATTTTTTCGGGTAAGAAAAGAGATGAAAAAATGGCAAATCGGCCATTTTTTTACTCTTTTTTTTTTCCATTACGCCATTCATGATATTGGAAAAAGATTTTTATATTTTAATAGTATGGGCATTTTTGAATATGTTTATATTTTTTGTTATTTATGTATTTATTTTTTTATTCTATGGAAAAGGGGGTTGATGTATACTGTATATATTTTTTTAATATATTTTTGTAACCATGTTTGAGGCTACAGGACAAATCTTTTTTATTCAATATTACCATATTTCATAGAGAAATAGCTGAATTGCTCATTTCTTATGTTGGCCTGCCACCTGCTGGTCAACATAAGAATTGCAGCTCCAATAACCTAGGTCTCTTCAGAGAGGGGATGTTGGTAAGAAGCCCAGAAGCGCATTTCAGTTTTTTTTTAGCTTTTATATGCCATAATCACACTTTAATGACAGCAATCTGCATGATTGCCAGTTTTGGTCATTAGCCGTGGGTCTCTGCTGTTTAAAACAGCGGAGACCCACAGGCCATGGCACCCGCTGCACGTGCGAGCAGGCGTCATGTTCCCATCGCTCCAGTGCTGTACATGTATGAAAAATATATAGAACCGCGGCACTCGAATTAAGTAGTTAATTATTTATTTATTTATCCATCCACAAGATTAGGACTTAAGGCCAACGTTTCGGTCTCATCCCGAGACCTTGTTCACGGCCTGAAATAAGACAATAATTGTAATACATATATTGTATACTTGCTATGCATGGATATATATATAGAATACCTATAATTGTGTTAGAGTACATTGATATAGAAATCCACAATGCATATAATAATAATAATAATAAAGCAAAATAATGCTGAGTAGAGAGGAAGTAGTCAGTGACAATGCTTGGACATCATATACCAGAGGGGATTAGTGAAGATACAGGTCAAATGCAGAATCAAATGCAGAGTAACACAAAGGTCAGGAGATTCCTGGAATATGATAGGAACCTGTAAAGGAATGTATCTTTGTGTTAGAATGGGTTAATCTTAAGGGGGAACTCTATATCTATGTGTAAGTATATAGGTATATCAACATTCGTATGCCGGAAGAAGCCACAAGTTGGTTAGTTGAAGCATAGTACAGTAATGAGTGGGTGATCCAGGGAGGTGCCAAATTTGACTATATAGTAGGTAATAGATCCTGGTATAGTCGCGTTGTGCCCAGTGTAGAGGTTAAGTGAGAGCCCAAGGTGAAGCTAAATATAAGCACATCTATATACACATCTGTAGAACCATACCTGTAGGAAAGAAACGTCTGGTGTGGAGGATGGCTTGGCTCTAATGGGACGGCTCACGAGGAGTCAAATTGAGGCGTTCGGCGTGGATCGCCGTTCGTCTGACGTCATCGCGCCAGTGCGCGTGACGTCGCCGGACGTGTCGCGTCATCGCGCATGCGCAGTGGCGCAAATGTGGCGATTAAGGGCATGGGCACTCGATGTAGTAGCTAGAATGGGGATGTGAACAGGAAGCTAAAGGAGGCATGTGATTTCAATAGCCACTAGAAGTCATGAGCTATAAGGGGACTAGTATATAGTAATTTGGCACCTTTGGGACAATGTTGGCTGCAAGGCAAAAAATATGGATATATCTATATAAGACTGACAAAATACTATACGGTTATGTAAGATTCTATACTATGTGGAAACACATACCACCTGTAGATGTGCTGTGGGGGTCATTTCGTCTGAAAAAAGTGAAGGAAAAGACAGAATATTAATAATAATATTGAATGTCACATAAGGATATCATTTATAACGTTAACTTCAACACTAGGTCCGCATCAATCTAGGTAGCATATTCGAGGTCAATACCTATACAACATATAAAAAGTCATTTGATCAGCTGTTACATGTGAGGCAGGGAGCATAATATAGGTCATAAATTATGACACACAAAAGTCAAAATCCCTGTTTAGTCCATTCGGTGATAAAGTGTTCAATTCAAAAATCCAGAAGGATTCACGTTGTTTTAAGCGTGCAACCCGATTGCCTCCTCTCCTTGCCAGCGGTACATGTTCCAGTACTTGATATTGAAGCTGATTAATGTGGTGTTTCGCAGAAATGAAATGGTACGGAATAGGGAGTTCAGTTTTATGGCATCGGATGTCAGATTTATGTTTTGAGATACGGTCCCGCACATTCTGCGTGGTCTCGCCTACATAAGCTAGTCCGCATGGACACTTAATGAGATAAACTACATAGGAAGAGCTGCAGGTGAAGAAATCCCTAGAGTGGTACACCTTGCCTGAGTGTGGGTGTATAATTCTGTTGCCTCTTATTACATTAGTGCATTGGGCGCAACCAAGGCAGGGGTATGTACCTGTTTTTTTAGGTGCTAGAGTAGTTTGTCTCAACCTCGGTGTAAGTGGGCCTATGTCGGCACGCACTAGTTTATCTTTCAAATTAGCCGGTCTCTTGTAGCACATGCGGACGGGTTGTTGAAATTCAGTAACAGTTGGATATGATTGATGTAGTATCGGCCAGTGTTTTTTAACTATGGACTGAATTTTAGGTGCAATCGGATGGTATGTCAATACCAAAGGTACCCGAGGTTGGGATGGCAATTTGGGTGGGACAGGGGAACTGGATTGGATCAGGGAAAGTTCCTGTTGAAGAAGTGTGTTAGGGTAACCTCTCTCACGGAATTTATGTGCCATTTCGGTCAATCGCTGTTTTTTTAGCACAGGATCCTCAACAATTCTTGCTACTCTTTTGAACTGAGAACGTGGAAGTGAATTTTTGGTATTTTTAGGGTGACAGCTGGAGTAGTGGAGTAAGGTGTTGCTATCCGTGGGTTTTCTATGTAAATCCGTTGTGAGTGTGCCCTTCTGTGTTTTAATGACTACAGTGTCCAAGAAGCTGATAGATTCTAAGTCAATGTGGGAGGTAAAGGTCAAATCCGGGTCTTGTCTGTTAATGTAGTTAAAGAAATCTGAGAATGATGCAGAAAATATCGTCAATATATCGATACCACGTACTGACGTGTATTTTGAAAAGTGGATGGGAATAGACAAAATCCTCCTCAAACTTGGCCATGAAGGTATTTGCATATGGCGGCGCTACGTTTGCCCCCATAGCGGTCCCCCGTTTCTGAACGTAGTAATCGTCCCCAAACATAAAATAGTTATTTTGTAATACATATTTAAGTAGTGTTACACAAAAGCATTGTGCTTCCGGGGAGTAATTTGACGTGGCCAAAAGTGATGAAACAGCCTGGACTCCCCTGTCATGAGAGATAGAGGTGTACAGGCTGTTAACATCAAGTGTAACCAGAAGGGACTCGGGGCCAATGTTAGTCAGGTTGGAAATGATTGACAGAAAGTGACTTGTGTCCAATAGGAAGGATCGAGTTTGTTTCACTAACGGGGTAAGTATTTCTGTTCACATCCCCATTCTAGCTACTACATCGAGTGCCCATGCCCTTAATCGCCACATTTGCGCCACTGCGCATGCGCGATGACGCGACACGTCCGGCGACGTCACGCGCACTGGCGCGATGACGTCAGACGAACGGCGATCCACGCCGAACGCCTCAATTTGACTCCTCGTGAGCCGTCCCATTAGAGCCAAGCCATCCTCCACACCAGACGTTTCTTTCCTACAGGTATGGTTCTACAGATGTGTATATAGATGTGCTTATATTTAGCTTCACCTTGGGCTCTCACTTAACCTCTACACTGGGCACAACGCGACTATACCAGGATCTATTACCTACTATATAGTCAAATTTGGCACCTCCCTGGATCACCCACTCATTACTGTACTATGCTTCAACTAACCAACTTGTGGCTTCTTCCGGCATACGAATGTTGATATACCTATATACTTACACATAGATATAGAGTTCCCCCTTAAGATTAACCCATTCTAACACAAAGATACATTCCTTTACAGGTTCCTATCATATTCCAGGAATCTCCTGACCTTTGTGTTACTCTGCATTTGATTCTGCATTTGACCTGTATCTTCACTAATCCCCTCTGGTATATGATGTCCAAGCATTGTCACTGACTACTTCCTCTCTACTCAGCATTATTTTGCTTTATTATTATTATTATTATATGCATTGTGGATTTCTATATCAATGTACTCTAACACAATTATAGGTATTCTATATATATATCCATGCATAGCAAGTATACAATATATGTATTACAATTATTGTCTTATTTCAGGCCGTGAACAAGGTCTCGGGATGAGACCGAAACGTTGGCCTTAAGTCCTAATCTTGTGGATGGATAAATAAATAAATAATTAACTACTTAATTCGAGTGCCGCGGTTCTATATATTTTACATATTGACTGTCATACCGCTGAGCACCGGACCATCGCTATAGGAGTGCCGTCCAAACAACCTTTTCACTGTACATGTATGATGCTGGTAGAGAAAAGGTTAAAGGTTGCCAAATCACAGATAATACCAGAAGAGTTCTCAGCATTCTGGATTATACTGAATGTCACAATAGAGAAGCTGTTATGATGACATTGGATGCCAAAAAGGGGTTTGACCGCCTCAACTGGTCTTACGCATTTTCTGTCCTAGGTGCCATGGGAATACATGACCAGTTCATAACAGCGATAAAAGCCATGGCACTCCTTTTCGGTGAGCTAAAGTATTTGTTAAAGGGGTTATCCCATCTTAGACAATGGGGGCATATCGCTAGGATATGCCCCCATTGTCTGATAGGTGCGGGTTCAACCTCTGGGACCCGCACCTACAAGGAAAACGGAGCCGGGGAGAGTTGTGGCTGGAGGACCCCTGGTTTCCCGGGGTCCGTCCACCACCAGGGGCACATCGTGCATTGGCGGCCACCGCTCCCATTCCTTTCTATGGTGCCGATGGAAATAGCCGAGCCAGCGCTCGGCTATTTTCGGCAGCTCCAAAGAAATGAATGGAGGGTGGCTGCGCATGCGCAGTGCACCCTCCTCAACTTTCTCTGTTCCGTTCTCCTTGTAGGTGCGGGTCCCAGAGGTGAGACCCGCACCTATCAGACAATGGACTATGTCCCCATTGTCTAAGATGTGATAACCCCTTTAATGGTGCACTTTCTGATGAATTCCATATAACTAAAGGCACCCGGCAGGCATGTCCCCTCTCTCCTCTGATATTTATCCTATCCATTGAGCCCTTAGTCCAAGCTATTAGATCCCATCCTAATATTTCCGGAGTCTCTATTGGTGCCAAAAAATATTGTATTTCCTTATATGCAGATGGTATCTTACTAACCCTAGATCGCCCAGCGCATTCCCTTATGGCAGCCTTGTCAATCATCCATGAATTTGGGCACATTTCGTATTATAAGGTTAAACACAAGTTTTACCCTTAAATATCCCTCCTTCATCTAGTACCTCCCTATACAGACAATTCCTTTTTAATTGGCAACCACAAGAGATTCAGTATTTATTTATAACAGTAACGTCATTCACACGATTCCTATACAAGGCTAATTATACTCCTCTTAGAGTTCTTAAAATAGAGCATGCCTCTTATGAAATATCATGGCTGATCAGATTAGTTACTTTTCAAATGATAGTGCTTCCCTAATTGTTTTTTATTTTTCGTACTGTACCTATAGAAGTACGGTACCTCAATACTTTCTCAATAAAACTCACAAACTACTTCATAGGTTTGTTTGCGTGGACCAAAACCCTGTGTTGCAGCAGCTATTCTCCATCGCCATAAGCTGAAAGGAGGTTTGAGCCTACTGATCATAGCTGATAACTTCTTATCAACTCAGGTTTCTCAACTATTTGGTTGGTGGATAGGAGACACATAAAACCCATGGATTCAGATTGAGACTTCGTAAGTTCTTTTTTATGGCCACAAAGACACTAGACACTGGAAGAACCCCAATGTAACAGATATTATGACTACTGTTGACACAACTTGTCTGTATGAAAAGCTTATTTCTTTCAAAGATAATACTTTCCCGTACTATAACAGAAACTAGAAAGCCTAGTCCTCGATTTCTGTGCACACCTTCTAGCTAGGGAGCAGTGCTAATTATTCCGTTTTGGTGTTATACTTACATTGGGTTACCGCATAGAATTATCTACATGATTTAACATGACATAAGGAGTCATTGCTTGTTTCTTTTCATTTTATTTACTTTGTTATCATGTATCCAGAGAAATCTTTTATCTGTAGTCTGCAATGTAAGATAGACATTGTTATATGGTGTTTCAATACTAATATGATCAATACGTAACACTCAGTATCTGACTTTTTTTTTTTGCGACGCAATATGATATTTTTTTTGTTGATAACAGAGGTGCTGTGACACCATTTTGTATGTGTACATGCATCTTTATTCTCTAGATTTATGTTTGTAATTTCACTTGTTTACATGAAAAAAAAATATATAAAATTGGATTGAGAAAAAAATTACCTGTTCCCTTCATTCTCCAGATCAGTACGATTACGATACCACATTTGTATAGTTTTTCTTGTGTTTTAATACTGGAAAAAAAAACCTGGAAAAAAAACTAATTTTTTGTTTGCATCAGCATATTCTGGCACCCATAACTTTTATTTTTATATCTGTGTGAGGACTCATGTTTTGCGGGTTACGTTGATACCATTTTGGAGTGTGTATGACTCTTGATATTTTTAGGGGGGAGGTGAAGTGACAAAAAAAAGGCGAATCGGCCATGGGATACATATTTTTATATTTTAATAATGAGTGCATTTTCGGACACTGCAATGCCTATGTTTATTTTTTAATTGCTTCGTTTTATTTTTGTTTTGGGGAAAGGGGGGTGATTTGAATTTTTATATGTAAAAAATAAATTATAATTTTTTTTGTACAAGTTTCACTACAAGTTTCACTAGGGAACTTAAACGTGTGATCACCAGATTGCTTCTCTTATAGAATCCAATGCATTAGCATTGGAGTCTATGAGAATTTCACTATGTTCCTATGGAGCCCTGCTAATGGCAGGGTCTCCATAGGAACATACCTGTGGCAGCCTTGAATTATTCAAGGAGACTGAGGCTGCCACAGGGAATGAACAAGCGGGTGCCATATTTAAATGCCTGACTTCAGACGTACAGTACAGACCAAAAGTTTGGACACACCTTCTCATTCAAAGAGTTTTCTTTATTTTCATGACTATGAAGGCATCAAAACTATGAATTAACACATGTGGAATTATATACATAACAAAGAAGTGTGAAACAACTGAAAATATGTCATATTCTAGGTTCTTCAAAGTAGCCACCTTTTGCTTTGATTACTGCTTTGCACACTCTTGGCATTCTCTTGATGAGCTTCAAGAGGTAGTCCCCTGAAATGGTCTTCCAACAGTCTTGAAGGAGTTCCCAGAGATGCTTAACACTTGTTGGCCCTTTTGCCTTCACTCTGCGGTCCAGCTCACCCCAAACCATCTCGATTGGGTTCAGGTCCGGTGACTGTGGAGGCCAGGTCATCTGGCGCAGCACCCCATCACTCTCCTTCATGGTCAAATAGCCCTTACTTTCAAAGTTTTCCCAATTTTTCGGCTGACTAACTGACCTTCATTTCTTAAAGTAATGACGGCCACTCGTTTTTCTTTACTTAGCTGCTTTTTTCTTGCCATAATACAAATTCTAACAGTCTATTCAGTAGGACTATCAGCTGTGTATCCACCTGACTTCTCTTCAACGCAACTGATGGTCCCAACCCCATTTATAAGGCAGGAAATCCCACTTATTAAACCTGACAGGGCACACCTGTGAAGTGAAAACCATTTCAGGGAACTACCTCTTGAAGCTCATCAAGAGAATGCCAAGAGTGTGCAAAGCAGTAATATAAGCAAAAGGTGGCTACTTTGAAGAACCTAGAATATGACATATTTTCAGTTGTTTCACACTTGTTTGTTATGTATATAATTCCACATGTGTTAATTCATAGTTTTGATGCCTTCAGTGTGAATCTACAATTTTCATAGTCATGAAAATAAAGAAACTCTTTGAATGAGAAGGTGTGTCCAAACTTTTGGTCTGTACTGTATATTTACGGTGGGTGATCAGGAAGGAGTTAATCAGTGTGATCGTTAGAATCGACTCCTGCAATGCCTCAAGAACATTTTAGCCCATCTAGATGTTTTGACTAATGCAGCTCTGGTACCACCACCTTCTGCCACCATGTCTGCTCCACCACTTCTGCCAATTGCAGTTTCTGGTGCATCCAGTCGGCATCTTACACTTCCTCCTAATGAGGATTCCTGAACCAGTGCACCATCCACTTTGAGCCACTGGCCCACCAGTTTCCTACTGACTGGTCCAAGACTGCATTCCTGGTTTCTCTCCTGTCCAATGAAGCAATCACCTGGGCTGCTTCCCTCTGGAAATGTAGAGATCTGCTGGTCAGCAATCTCCAGGAGTTTTTGGCTACCTTTTGCAAGGTCTTTGGAGAGCCTACCCGTTCCTCTTCAGCAGCCTCATCTCTTCTGAACTTCCTCCAGGGCAACCTCACGGTTGGGCAGAATGCTGTACAGTTCCGCACCTTGCCTCAGAACTGCCATGGAACAATGAGGCCTTGGTGACAGACTTCTGGGAGGGGTTGTCAGGACGCATAAAAGATAAATTGACAGGCCATGACATCTCATCTACCCTTGATGATCTGATTACCCTGGCTACCTGGAATGATCTCCTCTTCAAAGAGTACCTCAAAGAATTTGCACAGGACAGGAGAGTTCCCAGGTTGGCACCTACTTTTCAGAGGACTATGCTTCTGTTTCCTGCATCTCCCTGCTCCAGAGCTTATGCAACAGTACAAAGTTCAGTTGTCTGAGAAGGAGGGTCAGCATAGAGATACCGCAGATACTTATGCATGTATTGTGGAGCCAAAGGACACTGTGGCCCAGATTTACTTATGTATTTGTGCCAGAAATCTGTATAAAAAGTGGTGCAAAATGGTGCAATTTGGAGCATCTAGGGTTTCTAGACTTTTTTCTGACATGCTTGACAAGGGTCAGAGCTTAATCGAAAGTGGGCAGTCACTAGAAAAGGGGTGGAACCTAATATGCGCCATTCTGTGCCAAAATTCAGTGCAGTTCTCGTGTAAAAATCTCTCAAAATAAGACAACCAATAGTTGTTATAGACTCAGAGAAAAGTGTCTATCCCTGCACCAGATAAATCATCCAGCCTCAGCCCCTCACTGTGATAAATCTGGTGCAGGTGTAGACAGGCTGTCTAAGCTTACACCATCATTATGGCTAGTAAATATGGTCCTGTGTACATACCTGTCCACTCAAGGCAGGAAATTCCTGCACCTAGGGTCAATTGGAGGAATCAAGTTCTCTCTAAAACAAAAACCTGTGTACCTGTCATTCGGTGAGATTTGGTTTACTGTGCAGGCCTTTCTGGACTCAGCAGGAAACTTTCAGGCCTTGGTAATCCAATACCATAAGGTTAGAGAAGCTCTTGATGGTGACGTCCATCAAGGGGATGGCACTCTCAAAATCTAAATCATACATCACCGTGGACATGAAGTTTCAAGTGGGAATTTTACACCGAGAGAAGATTTCCTTTTATATCCTGCCTGTGTCTACTAGTCATTTTACATTGTAAGTGAAGTGTTACACATGCGCTACCGCTATTTAAATCTCTTTCTCCCCAGTTGCAAAGCCAACGAGCCACTGCTAGGTTATTTCAAAATAAGTTTACTGCCCTGACTCAACAAACATATATGTGTAAATATTGTAATTCAAATACCCGTGCTGGCGGAGATTGACTGGAATTGGAAATAGAGTATAATGGCTTAATAGGCACAAATACTTATATTCAAGTAGTGTTTCTACCTGTATAGAAGATGGAGAGTAGATGGTATTATCATTCTTTTCTTCTCCAGTGGAGCGATAAGATTTCTCTCGGAGCGCTTCTAGCTCTACTTACTCTGCATGCACCGCTCCGGCCAGTTTGGGAGCCCTCAAGAAATATTTCATAAAAAAGGAGTCAACAACAAAAAAGAGTAAGACAAATGATATCAAGAAGGGAGCTCTAAATAAAGAACTAAAAAATTAGCCAGGTAGCTTCATTCATACTGAAGTAAAATCAATATCCCACTTGAACCCCCTAGGAGAATATTCAGATGCCTTTAAAACTTTTCAAACCCTAGTATTACGGGATCTGCGTAAAATCAATCCTAGAAAGAAAAAAGGCCTGCAGAATTTATCAAATGGAGAGAAAAGAGGAATTAAAACATTGCAGATGAATAATGATATCGTCATAGGACCGGCAGACAAAGGAAGGGGAATTGTCATTCTGGATCAGGAAGCATATCATAAAGAAGTGATGAGATTACTCATGGATAAAAAACATATAAAAAAAATAAACTTTGTCTTAACCCTACTGATCTATATAAAAAGAAATTAAATATATTACTTAAAAAGGGAAAATCGAGAGGAATCCTGTCTAATGATGAAGCAATATATATAAATAATCACAATCCTAGGGTTCCAATGTTTTACTATCTGCCTAAAATCCATAAATGTCAAACTAACCCTCCGGGAAGACCCATAATCTCAGGAATTGATTTAACTTCAAATCTATCCAAATACGTAGATATCTTATTACAGAAATGTGTACAGAAACTTCCAGCCTAACTGAAAGACACACAACACATCTTGAAGGAGATAGAATGGCAAGATGACTATATTTTAGGCACTCTGGATGGGCCTTCTTTATATGCTACTAGCTGATGACCTGGCGTCGCTCGGGTATTTATTTATTGCAATTTTATATTAAATAACAGTGACTTTCACAATTGCCGCCCATTTAACGGTGACCGCCCCTTTAACAGTGACTTTCACAGTGGCCACCCCTTTAACGGTGACCGCCCCTTTAACAGTGACTTTCATAGTGGCCGTCCCTTTAACGGTGACCGCCCCTTTAACAGTGACTTTCACAGTGGCCGCCCTTTAACGGTGACCGCCCCTTTAACATTGACTTTCACAGTGGCCGCGTCTTTAACGGTGACCGCCCCTTTAACAGTGACTTTCATAGTGGCCGTCCCTTTAACGGTGACCGCCCCTTTAACAGTGACTTTCACAGTGGCCGCCCTTTAACGGTGACCGCCCCTTTAACATTGACTTTCACAGTGGCCGCGTCTTTAACGGTGACAGCTCTTTTAACAGTGACTTTCACAGTGGCCGCCTCTTTAACAGTGACTTTCACAGTAGCCGCCCCTTTAAAAGTGACTGCCCCTTTAACAGTGACTTTCACAATGGCCGCCCCTTTAACGGTGACTGCCCCTTTAACAGTGACTTTCACAGTGGCCGCCCCTTTAACAGTGACTTTCACAGTGACCGCCCCTTTCACAGTGACCGCCCTTTTAACAGTGACTTTCACAGGGACCTACATAGCGCCCGCCCCTTTAAAAGTGACTTTCACAGTAACCGCCCTTTTAACAGTGAATTTTACAGTGGCCGTCCCTTTAACAGTGACTTTCACGGTGACCGTCCCTTTAACAGTGACTTTCACAGTGGTCGCCCCTTTAACAGTGACTTTCACAGTGGCTGTCCCTTTAACAGTGACTTTCACAGTGGCCGCCCCTTTAACAGTGACCACCCTTTTAACAGTGAT
Organism: Bufo bufo; assembly: GCF_905171765.1. Lineage (NCBI taxonomy): Eukaryota > Metazoa > Chordata > Amphibia > Anura > Bufonidae > Bufo > Bufo bufo. Next base: position 157,284,043 of record NC_053397.1, read on the forward strand.
TTTTACAGTGACCGCCCCTTTAACAGTGACCTCCACGGTGCCCGCCCCTTTAACGGTGAACTCCACGGTGCCCGCCCCTTTAACAGTGAACTCCACGGTGTCCGCCCCTTTAACAGTGAACTCCACAGCGCCCGCCCCTTTAACAGTGAACTCCACAGCGCCGTCCGTTTAATAGTGGCCCCTGTCCCCCATGCATGTAGCAGTGTAGTTGTGCCGTCATACGTCATATTACAGAATATTTCAGGACCTGCGAACTGCTAAAACCTGTGATCAGTTATTATAGCAACCTGAAGTAGGACCTGCGAGCTTCTATTGGCTGACAAGGGACATGTGACCGTGTGTACGGCAGTTAAGATTTAAGTGAAAGCCTGGCAGGCTTGTATTGGGTAATGCAGGTCATTTTTTGGGAATATCTTGGGAACGGTACGTCCTAGAGAGCTGAGACCCCCGCAAGATTTTTTTCCAGGTAGCAAGGGATGTGTATACCAAGTTTCGTTGAAATGGATGGTTGTGTTTTTGAGTTTTCGCGGAACATACACACATGCAATGGATATAAAAAGTCTACACACCCCTGTTAACCTTCCTAGCGGTATTCCCGAGCGTGACTCGGGGTTAATTTTCGCTGCAAGGAGCGGTAACCCCGAGTCACGCTCGGGGTAACATTGAAAAGTTGTCAGCGGAGTCCCCTTACCTTCTCCGCTGTGATCGCAGGCGAGAGCGCCGGCCGGCATCTGACTTCCTGGTTCCGTTCCCTGCGAGCACCTGCGGCACATGGGAGCGAAACTGGGCGGGAAATTCAAAATTATAAAGTGACACACATACATAAAAAAGGTAATACATTGTAATCTGAGAGGATTGCACTGTATCACCTCAGATCTGACAGTTGATCACTGTAAAGTGCCCCTTGCCTGCCATTTTACTGCCATTTGTGCTTATTTATAACATGGCTTCAAAAAAGCGCCACTGAACTACAAAAGTGTGTTTGGACCAGTTGAGTGACAGCGACAGTGACACGGAGGTGCTCGCAGAACTGAGCGATAGTGAGTCGTGGGGAGATTTGTCGTCTGACACTGACACTGATCTGGAAAGTGACAAAGGCAATGATCCTGCACCTGACCTCAGCCATGTGCGCACTTGGTGCCCTATTGACTGCGATACGGACCAGGTAGCGCCCCCCCAAGATTCCCGTTCACTGGATCACCTGGGATGAAGGCAGATGTTGAGCGTGACAACCCTCTGGCATACCTGCAATTATTCCTCACTGAGGAGGTAATTGAAAAAATTGGCACAGAGACAAATCGCTACCAACAGCAGCAATCCGCTACGCAGTATGCCACGTTTTCCAGAAGCAGAAAGTGGGAACCGGTGACCAAAGAGGACATGTGGCAGTTTCTGGGACTCATCATTCTTCAGGGGGTGATTGGGAAACCTCTCCAGAAATGGTACTGGACCACCAATAACCAAATGGAAACAGTCGGCACTCCTCTTTCCGGAATCGTGGTGCTCGCGTCCAGGGTAAGAAAAACCCAATTCAAATTTCAAAAAGAAAGACCGGCACTCCACTCCTGGTTCAACGTAACTCTGCTTTATTCAAGCATGGAGGAGACACAGCGCAGAAGCGACACGTGTTTCGGCTCGAATGCAAGCCTTTTTCAAGCATAGTAAATCTCAACAAGAAACACATTTAAATAGTGCGCCATCACCGGCGTCAAACGTGCTGACGTCACATCACCATAGAAACAGAAATACACAAAACATCAAGCGCAACAATTACAAACATTGTTGCAACATAGTTACAATGCTGATAGACATTAATTTAATATTGTAGCTTTAAATGGAATACGCTGTGGGAAAAAGAAAAAGTCAGCAGACAGCATGAGATACAGAAAAGCAACATCCACTAATATTCAAATAATTACCCTGAGGTATAAATCTCATACAGGCTACACATAGCTCAAGGGCATCCAATCTTGTCATTTTTTCTGTGACTAAATGAATACAAAAACATGTATTAAAATACAATGACAATTATTGTCTATTAGAAAAAAGATCAGTTCTGTTATCCTACAAGAATGCACTAAATTCATACTCCCGATTTAGTCCTCTCGGTTCAAGTGTTTGCAGGGTATGAATCCAAAAGCGTTCTCGTTTTTTAAGCATTAGTAACCTGTTGCCACCTCTACGGGGTGCCGTCACCTGCTCAATGATCTGAAATCTTAGTTGTGAAACATTGTGAGAGCATCTATCAAAATGGAAAGGAATCGGTAACAGCAGATTTTTCTTCCGTATGGTGGATTTGTGGTTACTGAACCTATCCTTCATTCTGGTAGATGTCTCACCAATGTACAAAAGACCACAAGGGCACTTTAACAGATATACTACATAATTGCTATCACAGGTAAAAAAAAAACTGGACCGGGAATTTTCTACCCGTGTGTGGATGGGAAAAGGATTCACCCTTAATCACTGCCGAACAATGGACACACTGCAAACAGGGAAAAGTGCCCTTTTTAGGTGTAGAGAGAAAAAGTTGACGTGGCATATTCATGGTACCACCTATGTCTGCTTTAACAATGGTATCTCTAATATTTTTTGTTCTCTTATAACAGATCATAGGTATATCATGGAATTCAACAACATCCGGGTAAACTGCACGCATAATCCCCCAATGTTTATTTACAACATGGCGGAACTTGTTAATCCAGGGATGATATTTGTCAATAAACGGTAACCGTCTATTGTCACTACGAGGTTTTGTTATCTCAACTTTACTACTACATTTCTTTTTTTCTGAATCCAATAGGGATCTGGGATAACCCCTGGAAGAAAATTTATCTGCCATCTCTTTCAATCTGACCTCCCTCACTGATTCATCTTGCACAATTCTTCTGACTCGTTTAAACTGCGAAAAAGGCAACGACTTCTTAACAGAAGGTGAGTGATTGCTGGAATAATGTAACAGGCTATTCTTGTCTGTTTTTTTGATGTATAAATCAGTCTGTATACAATTATCTTGGCCTTTTATTACCCAGGTGTCTAAAAAATAAATTTTATGTAAGTCACATTGAACTGTAAAGCATAACTCAGGCCATATGTTGTTTAAATACTGGGAGAATTGCTCAAGGGACTCGCCGCCGCCCCGCCATACGCAAAAAATGTTGTCTATAAAACGACGCCAAAATATACAGGATTGTATGTATAATGGATTTTTATATATGAAGTTTTCTTCGAACCAGGCCATATAACTATTTATAATAAATATTTAATAAGTTACTGGCCACTCCATTTTTTGGCACCGTGATGTCAGAATACCGGTTTTCCCTCATCATGAAGTATTTCCACTTCACGAACAACAAAGAATTTGATGAGGCAACGCATCCTGCGCCCAAACTAAAAAAAATCTGGGAGGTATGGCAAATGATTGTGACCAATTTCCAGCGGACCTACGTGCCAGAAAGGGATGTCAGCGTCGACGAAAGTTTGATGGCCTACAAGGGACGCCTAAGCTGGATACAGTACATTGCATCCAAAAGAGCGCGGTTTGGCATCAAATCCTACATGCTCTGTGAGTCATCCACTGGGTACATCTGGAATTCGGTCATTTACAACGGTAAATGCACGAAGTTCAACCCCAGGTACAGCGGCTATGGGATGGCCACATCATCTGTCCTTACACTGCTGAAGCCATTGCTGAACCAGGGATATTGTGTGACCACGGACAATTTCTACACGTCTCCGGAACTGTATGAGATTTTGCTACAAAACAAGACTGATGCATATGGTACCGTTAGGCCTAACCGACGTGATATGCAATCTATGTTTGCCAAGAATAAACTCAATATCTGAGAAATGGTTGGCTGGCATAAGGGTAAGATGATGGCAATGCGATGGCGAGACAAGAAGGACGTGTGTCTCATGAGTACTGTGCACAATACCTCTACTGCCATGGTCCTCACAAAAGGTGGGAAAGATGTGCTGAAGCCGCAAGTCGTGATAGACTATAATTACACCATGGGAGGTGTCGACAGAGCCGATCAGGCAATGACATTTTATCCGGCTATGCGCAAACAGCAAAAAAAATATTATAAGAAGATCTTCAGCCATCTTCTGGAACAATGCCTTTGGAATGCATATATCCTGTACAGAGCAAAGAGTGACAAGCCTCTTGTTCATTCTGACTTTATATGGAAGGTGGTTGAGCGGATTTTTGTCAACCACCAGACGCCATCATTATCTGTGAACAGACCTGGACGTTGTGCTGTTGACGTTGTCAACCCAGAACGCCTGACTGGTCGCCACATTATGGACTACATCCCGCCTACTCCAAAAAAGGCAGCACCTACCAGGATGTGCGTGGTTTGCTGCTCAAAGAGAGATGGCAATGGAAAGAAAGTCCGAAAAGAAACCAGGTTCCATTGTCCTGATTGTGACGTCGGACTTTGTGCAGTCCCATGTTTCAAAATTTATCACACTCAGGATGTTTATTGAATTTTCTTTGTTTGACAAATTTCATTATTCTTTATTACATTATTGAATAAAATTATATTAATTAGATTATAATTCATGATTTTGTGTTTCAAACTTTAGTAAGTAAGTAATTAGTTTAGTAAGTAATTACTAAGAATTGCCGGCCTACAATACATAACACCAAATTTCCATGCAAAAAATTGACATAATCATACCGCCAGGGAGGTTAAAATGTCAGGTTTCTGTGATATAACAAAATGAGACAAAGATAAATCATTTCAGAAATTTTTTCACCTTTAATGTGACCTATAAACTGTACAACTCAATTGAAAAACAAACTGAAATCTTTAAGGTGGAGGGAAGAAAACAAAAAAAACTAAAATCATGTTAAATCGGAGTCAGCATACACCTGCCATCATTTAAAGTGCCTCTGATTAACCCCAAATAAAGTTCAGCTGCTCTAGTTGGTCTTTCCTGAAATTTTCTTAGTCGCATCCCACAGCAAAAGCCATGGTCCACAGAGAGCTTCCATAGCATCAGAGGGATCTCATTGTTAAAAGGTATCAGTCAGGAGAAGGGTACAAAAGAATTTCCAAGGCATTAGATATACCATGGAACACAGTGAAGACAGCCATCATCAAGTGGAGAAAATATGGCACAACAGTGACATTACCAAGAACTGGACGTCCCTCCAAAATTGATGAAAAGACGAGAAGAAAACTGGTCTGGGAGCCTACCAACATTAAAGGAGCTACAGGAATATCTGGCAAGTACTGTGTCATGGTCTTACCTGCTTGCTGCTCTCCTTCGTTTGACATGTGCTGGCGGCCATCTTGGTTTCTGGGTTTCTTGTAGCCTTCCACCCTGCGGCTCCTCCTTCCCCTGGGAGGAGCTGGATGCCTAGCTCATATATATAGGAGGTCTGTGGCTTCAGTTCCTTGCTTGGTCCTCTTGTGTTCACATGCTTCTAAGACTGCTGCTGCTTCTGGTTCCTGATCCTGGCTTCGTCTGACTACCCTGCTGGTTCCTGATCCTGGCTTCGTCTGACTACCCTGCTGGTTCCTGATCCTGGCTTCGTCTGACTACCCTGCTGGTTCCTGATCCTGGCTTCGTCTGACTACCCTTCTGGTTCCTGACCTCTGGCTTCGCAAAGACTCTGCTCGGTTTCACCATCCGTTTGGACTTTTGCTTTACAGCTTTATTTTCAATAAAGCCTTCTTATTTTCACTTATCTCTTGTTGTACGTCTGGTTCATGGTTCCGTGACATTAGGACCAAGCCATGAATTCTGACGGTACAGGGCCATCCTCGCTACCCACGCTGGTTGCCAGACTTGATCAGCAGGATCACCTGTTGGGTCGGTTCGCTGTGGCGTTGCAAACCCTGCTTGAACGCACGGCTCATGTCGCTCCCGTTGCCGATGGGTCGGTTGTCGCTCCTGGGCTCGCTCCTACTGCCGCTCCGGTTGTTGCGCCAGAGTCTACCCCGACACCTGTTGTTGCGCCTGCGGTGTTTCGGGGTATGATCGGTTCTGCCCCTCTTCCACAGCGCTTTGGGGGAGAGCCAACCCAGTGCCGAGGTTTCCTTAACCAGGTGGGCATTTATTTCGAGTTGCTGCCACATGCCTTTCCTACTGAGAGATCAAAGGTGGGCTTCTTGATCTCGCTGCTCTCGGACAAGGCCTTGGCCTGGGCCAGCCCTTTATGGGAGAACAACAATCCGGTGGTTGCCGGGTTTTCCGGTTTTGTTGCTTCTCTTCGGAAGGTATTCGATGTGCCGGCTCGTGCTGCCTCTGCTGCGAAGCTCCTTATGTCCATCAGACAGGGTTCACGATCCGTAGCTGAATACGCCATTGAGTTTCGTACCCTGGCAGCAGAGGTGGGCTGGAATAATGAGGCTCTGGTCGCTGCTTTCTCTCATGGTCTCTCGGATGCCTTGAAGGATGAGGTTGCAGCTAAGGACCTACCAGTTGAGCTCGAGTCTCTTATTTCTTTCCTGATTTTGATTGACACCAGACTCAGGGAGAGACCTTCCTTTAAGGAGAACCTGCGGAGGTCTTCTAACAGATTGGTGCCTACGTTTGCTGTCCCACCCGTGCCTCCCTCTCCTCCCACGCCTCCTGGGGATGACTTGTCTGGGGGTGAACCCATGCAGCTGGGGTTAGCTCGCCTGTCCGAGGGGGAGAGGGCACTCCGGAGACGCGAGGGCCGATGCATGTACTGTGGTCTCGGTGGGCATTTTCAGTTGGCATGTCCGAACCGTCCGGGAAACGCTCGTACCCTGAGATCCTGTCGGGGGCAGATCTTGGGTGGAGTCTCCTCGTCCCCGGTTTCCCGTGTTGACAAACCACTGATCACTGTTGTCCTCTCCTGGGTCGGGGGCTCGGTGACGACCCAGGCGTTGGTGGACTCTGGTGCTGGTGGTTTGTTCATTGATAGTGTGTTCGCTGCCGCCAATTCCATTCCTCTGCAGGCTCGAGGTTCCCCACTGGCTCTTGAGGCAATAGACGGCAGACCCCTTCTGCCGCCACACGTGACTCATGAGACCCTTCCAGTGGGGATAGCCATTGGTGCCGTTCACAGAGAGTCGGTCTGCCTCCAGGTTATTTCGTCTCCACACTACTCGGTGGTCTTGGGGTACCCCTGGCTCCAGAAGCATAATCCGACTTTCGATTGGAGATCGGTCGAGATCCTCTCGTGGTCACCGCAGTGTGGGGCTAGTTGCATCCATGGGTCTGTCAAGTTGCTGTGTACTTCCTCGGACTCTCTGTTGCCTCCTGAATACGAGGAGTACCGGGATGTATTCGATAAGGTGCGCACGGTTGCCCTACCTCCGCACCGCCCATACGATTGTGCCATAGAGTTACAATCTGGTGCCGTTCCTCCTCGTGGCAAAGTCTATCCACTGTCGGTAGCGGAGAATGAGGCCATGGAGGAGTACGTGAGGGAGGCGCTTTCACGCGGACACATTCGCAAATCTTCGTCCCCGGCAGGGGCTGGATTTTTCTTTGTGAAAAAGAAGGGCGGTGAGTTGAGGCCTTGCATCGATTACAGGGGTCTCAATCGCATCACGATCAAGAACGCTTACCCGATACCCTTGATTTCCGAGCTGTTCGATCGCCTTAAAGGGGCCACGGTCTTTACCAAACTCGACCTGAGGGCGGCATATAACCTGGTAAGGATCAAGGCGGGCGATGAGTGGAAGACCGCGTTTAACACCAGGACCGGTCATTACGAATCCTTGGTTATGCCCTTTGGGTTGTGCAATGCGCCCGCAGTCTTTCAGGAATTCATCAACGATGTTTTCCGTGACCTGTTGCAGCAGTGTGTGGTAGTCTATTTGGATGACATCTTGGTATATTCTGAATCCATGGAGGCCCACATTCTGGATGTCAGACGAGTGTTGCAACGGTTACGAGAGAACAAGCTGTTCGGTAAGCTTGAGAAATGCGAATTTCACCGATCCCAGGTAACCTTCTTAGGTTACATCATTTCCGCTGAGGGGTTCTCCATGGATCCTGAGAAGGTTTCGGCTGTCTTACAGTGGCCCCAGCCCAGTGGTCTTCGTTCCCTGCAGCGCTTTTTGGGCTTCGCCAATTATTATCGGAAGTTCATCAGGGACTTTTCCATGCTGGCCAAGCCTCTCACGGATCTGACCAGGAAGGGCAGTAATTCCCAGGTCTGGCCGCTCGAGGCCATCCGAGCTTTTGAGGCCCTAAAGTCCGCCTTTGTGTCGGCTCCGATTCTGTCGCATCCCAACCCTGGGTTGCCCTTTGTCCTCGAGGTGGACGCGTCTGAGACGGGAGTAGGCGCCCTTCTGTCTCAGCGTAGAACACCAGAGGGTCCTCTGCTTCCTTGTGGGTTTTACTCCCGGAAACTGTCTTCCGCGGAGTGCAACTATCAGATTGGTGACAGGGAGTTATTGGCCATCGTGCAGGCCCTTAAAGAATGGAGGCACTTGCTCGAGGGTTCGGTGGTTCCGGTTCTCATCCTGACGGACCACAAGAATCTGACCTACCTTTCTGAGGCCAAGAGATTGACACCACGTCAGGCCAGATGGGCTCTGTTCTTGTCACGTTTTAATTACGTGGTCTCCTACCTACCCGGTTCCAAGAACATCAGGGCGGATGCCTTATCACGGCAGTACTCCGAGCTGTCCAGGGAGGAGTCGATTCCGACTTCGGTCATACCTCCGAATCAGATCCTGGCCGCCATTCGCACCAGCCTGACCTCTCCCCTGGGTGAGCAGATTTTGGCGGCTCAATCTGGTGCTCCCTCTGGGAGACCCAACGGCAGATGTTTTGTGCCTGAGGAGTTGCGCACTCGGTTGTTGCGAACCTACCATAACTCCAAGACCGCGGGGCATCCTGGAAAGAATCAGCTGTCCTGGGCTGTTTCACGTCTGTTCTGGTGGCCTTCCCTACGTTCCGACATCGCCGCATATGTAGCGGCATGCTCCGTTTGTGCCCAGAGTAAGTCCCCTCGGCAGCTTCCGTTGGGCCTTCTGCAACCCATAGCCACCGGGGAGAGCCCATGGTCACACCTGGGGATGGATTTCATTGTGGACCTCCCTGCATCCCGAGGCCATACGGTCATTCTCATGATTGTGGATCGGTTTTCCAAAATGTGCCACTGTGTTCCTCTCAAGAAGTTACCCTCTGCACAAGAGTTGGCCACGATTTTTGCCAGGGAGGTCTTCCGGTTGCACGGTTTGCCTAAGGAGATTGTGTCGGATCGGGGGAGTCAGTTTGTGTCCAGGTTCTGGCGCGCCTTTTGCTCCCAGTTGGGGATTCATCTCTCCTTCTCCTCGGCCTACCACCCTCAGTCCAATGGGGCCGCAGAACGATCCAATCAGGCCTTGGAGCAATTCCTTCGTTGCTATGTCTCCGATCACCAAGACAATTGGGTTGACCTCCTGCCTTGGGCTGAGTTTGCCAGGAACACGGCGGTGAACTCTTCCTCTGGGACGTCTCTCTTCATGGCCAATTATGGGTTCCAACCTGCCGTGTTACCGGAGGTATTCTCTCCCCAGGATATTCCGGCTGTGGAGGATCACCTTTCCGTCCTACGTGCTTCTTGGGTACAGATCCAGGAGTCCCTTGAGGTCTCTGCGCAGCGCCAGAGACTCCAGGCTGATCGCAGACGAGCGCCTGCTCCTTCCTACCAGGTCGGAGACCGTGTATGGTTGTCCACCCGCAACCTCAACCTTCGAGTGCCCACTCCCAAGCTGGCGCCTCGCTTTGTTGGTCCCTTCCGAGTGCTTCGCAGGGTAAACCCGGTAGCCTATGCCCTTGCGCTTCCTCCTGGCATGCGGATGTCCAACGTGTTTCATGTCTCCCTGTTGAAGCCACTGGTGTGTAATCGTTTCACTTCCTCGGTTCCTCGGCCTCGTCCGGTCCAAGTGGGCAATCGTGAGGAATATGAGGTGAGCAATATCCTGGACTCACGCCTGGTCCGCGGTCGGTTGCAGTTTTTGGTCCATTGGCGTGGTTATGGTCCAGAGGAGCGTTCCTGGGTTCCCTCCGCAGATGTCCATGCTCCTGCCTTGCTCCGAGCCTTCCACGCACGCTTCCCTCAGAAACCGTTTTGTGCTCCGCGGAGGAGGGGCCCTTGAGGGGGAGGTACTGTCATGGTCTTACCTGCTTGCTGCTCTCCTTCGTTTGACATGTGCTGGCGGCCATCTTGGTTTCTGGGTTTCTTGTAGCCTTCCACCCTGCGGCTCCTCCTTCCCCTGGGAGGAGCTGGATGCCTAGCTCATATATATAGGAGGTCTGTGGCTTCAGTTCCTTGCTTGGTCCTCTTGTGTTCACATGCTTCTAAGACTGCTGCTGCTTCTGGTTCCTGATCCTGGCTTCGTCTGACTACCCTGCTGGTTCCTGATCCTGGCTTCGTCTGACTACCCTGCTGGTTCCTGATCCTGGCTTCGTCTGACTACCCTGCTGGTTCCTGATCCTGGCTTCGTCTGACTACCCTTCTGGTTCCTGACCTCTGGCTTCGCAAAGACTCTGCTCGGTTTCACCATCCGTTTGGACTTTTGCTTTACAGCTTTATTTTCAATAAAGCCTTCTTATTTTCACTTATCTCTTGTTGTACGTCTGGTTCATGGTTCCGTGACATACTGGCTGTGTGGTACATGTGACAACAATCTCCTGCATTCTTCATATTTCTGGGCTATGGGGTATTGTGGCAAGACGAAAGAAAGCCTTTTCTTACGAAGAAAAACAACCAAGCCAGGCTACATTTTGCAAAAATACATCTGAAGTCTCCCAAAGGCATGTGGGAAAAGGTGTTATGGTCGGATGATATCAAGGTTGAACTTTTTGGCCATAATTCCAAAAGATATGTTTGGCCCAAAAACAACACTGCACATCACCAAAAGAACACCATACCCACAGTGAAGCACGGTGGTGGCAGCATCATGCTTTGAGGCTGTTTTTCTTCAGCTGGAACTGGGGCCTTAGTTAAGCTAGAGGGAATTATGAACAGTTCCAAATACCAGTCAATATTGGCACAAAACCTCCAGGCTTCTGCTAGAAAGCTGTACATGAAGAGGAACTTCATCTTTCAGCATGACAACGACCCAAAGCATACATCCAAATCAACAAAGGAATGGCTTCACCAGAAGAAGAAGATTAAAGTTTTGGAATGGCCCAGCCAGAGCCCGGACCTGAATCCGATTGAAAATCTGTGGGGTGATCTGAAGAGGGCTGTGCGCAGGAGATGCCCTTGCAATCTCACAGATTTGGAGTGTTTTTGCAGAGTGGGCAAATCTTGCCAAGTCAAAATGTGCCATGCTGATAGACTCATACCAAAAATGACTGAGTGCTGTAATAAAATCAAATGGTGCTTCAACAAAGTATTAGTTTAAGGGTGTGCACACTTATGCAACCATATTATTTTATTTTTATATTTTTTCTTCCCTCTACCTAAAAGATTTCAATTTGTTTTTCAATTGAGTTGTACAGTTTATATCTCACATTAAAGGTGGACAAATTTCTGAAATGATTTATCTTTGTCTCATTTTTTTACATCACAGAATCCTGACATTTTAAAAGGGGTGTGTAGACTTTTTATATCCACTGTACATACATACATTTATATCCACTGCCATAAAATATATGTAGGTAGAACTAAACGTATAATGAAAATAAGAATTGGGGAACACAAAAAACATACATAAAAAATTTGATGGACATCCACTATCACGTCATTATGCAGAACATCATGCAGGCAATTATCATTTGGTGGTATAGAAAAGGTTAAAATGGATATTCAGGCTAAATAGTCTAGCACCAAAAGGCTTAAATCAGGAAATTGAATTATTCGCTATTTAACCGCCTCACGTCCGCCCATAGGATATAAACGTCCTATGGGTGGACGTCTATTTCTGACAGCACGTTTTAAAACGTCCTGTCAGAAATAGCAGCTGCACGCTAATCGTGCAGCTGCTGATCGGGTTGCCCGCTGTCAGTGACAGCAGGGCAACCCTAAGACAAGGCAGGGACAGTGCCCAGGTGTCCCTGCCTTCACGATCGCTGCAGACACAGCGCTCACCGAGCGCTGTGTCTGCAGAGAAGGAAGCGCTGTGCGCTTCCTGTTCCGGCCCGGCGGTCATGTGACCGCCGTGACCGGAGAGTGCAGGGGCTGTGTGAGGTCTCTCAGAGACCTCGATCAGCCCTGCTGTGAGGCTGTACAGCGCTGGATTGCTGCTGTACAGCCTCTATAGGGGTGCATTTCCACTGTAACTGGGGCTACTATGTCAGCCCCAGTTACAGGAGAAATCAACTGTGAAAAAAAAAAGAAAAAGTGAAGCAAATGTCCCCCAGAGGTCTTGTATGACCTTATGGGGGACGAAAAGTGTAAAAAAAAATAAAAAAAATAAAGGGTTGAAAAAATAAAATAAAATAAAGTTTCACATGTAAAAAAAAAAAAAGTTCCCAAGTTAGGAATAAAAAAAAAAAAATTAAAATAGAAAAAATAAAGTAAAATAGACATATTTAGTATTGCCGCGTCCGTAAAAACCAGCTCTATAAAAATATCACATGACCTAACCCCTCAGATGAACACCGTAAAAAATAAATTAAAAAAACTGTGTCAAAACAAGCAATTTTTGTCACCTTGCATCACAAAAGGTGCAACACCAAGTGATCAAAAACGCGTATGTCCCACAAAATGGTACCAATAAAACCGTCACCTCATCCCGCAAAAAATGAGCCCCTACATAAGAAAATCTCTCAAAAAATAAAAAAACTATAGCTCTTAGAACATGGAGACACTAAAACATCATTTTTTTGGTTTCAAAAATGCTATTATTGTGTTAAAGTGAAACAAATAAAAAAAAGTATAGATATTAGGTATTGCCGCGTCCGTAAAAACCAGCTCTATAAAAATATCACATGACCTAACCCCTCGGGTGAACACCGTAAAAAAAAAAAAAAAAAAACTGTGTCAAAACAAGCAATTTTTGTCACCTTGCATCACAAAAGGTGCAACACCAAGTGATCAAAAACGCGTATGTCACACAAAATGGTACCAATAAAACCGTCACCTCATCCCGCAAAAAATGAGCCCCTACATAAGAAAATCTCTCAAAAAATAAAAAAACTATAGCTCTCAGAACATGGACACATTAAAACATAATTTTTTGGTTTCAAAAATGCTATTATTGTGTAAAACTTTAATAAATGAGAAAAAGTATACATATTAGGTATCGCCACGTCCGTAACAATCTGCTCTATAAAAATGTCACTTGACTGAACCCCTAAGGTGAACGCTGTAAAAATAAATAAATAGAAACTGTGCTAAAACAACCAATTTTTTGGTCACCTTGCCCCATAAAGTGTTATATTGAATGATCAAAAAATCATATGTACCCAAAAATAGTACTAATAAAACTGGCACCTTATCCCCTAGTTTCCAAAATGGGGTCACTTCTTGGGAGTTTCTACTGTAAGGGTGCATCAGGTGGCTTCAAATGGGACATGGCATCTAAAAACCATGTGGAGTTCCTTTCCTTCTGCGCCCTGCCGTGTGCCCATACAGCAGTTTACGACCACATGTGGGGTGTTTCTGTAAACCGCAGAATCTGGGTAATAAATATTGAGTTTTGTTTGGCTGTTAACCATCGATGTGTTAGAGAAAAAAATTGATTAAAATGGAAAATCTGCCAAAAAAGTGAAATTTAAAAATTTGATCTCCATTTTCCTTTAATTCTTGTGGAACGCCTAAAGGGTTAACAAAGTTTGTAAAATCGGTTTTGAATACCTTGAGGGGTGTAGTTTCTACAATGGGGTCATTTATGGGGGTATCCACTATGTAGGCCCCACAAAGTGACTTCAGACCTGAACTGGTCCTTATAAAGTGGGTTTTGGCAATTTTCTTAAAAATTTGAAGAATTGCTTCTAAACTTCTAAGCCTTCTAACGTCCTAAAAAAATAAAATGACATTTCCAAAATGATGCCAACATAAAGTAGACATATGGGGAATGTTAAATAATAAATATTTTATGAGGTATCACTTTCTGTTTTAAAAGCAGAGAAATTGAAATTTAGAAAATTGCGATTTTTTTTAAATTTTTGGGTAAATTTGGGATTTTTTCATAAATAAAGGTGAAATATTTTGACTCAAATTTATGACTATCATGAAGTACAATGTGTCACGAGAAAACAATCTCTGAATGACTTGGATAAATAAAGGCGTTCCAAAGTTATTACCACATAAAGTGAGATATGTCCGTTTTGCTAAATTTGGCCTGGTCAGGAAGGGGACAAAGGGCCCAGATGGGAAGTGGTTAATAGTAGATACTCCATATAAGGAAATTGAATTATTCACCCTCTAATACTAGATACTTCATATAATGACTGGATTGAGACTGTTATAGATTGCATTGAATGAAAGATGGATGAGCATTTGAGAAAACTCCAGTGAGATCTGCAGGTGTTGTCATGGGAACCGGACGCTTATTTAACCCATAGGACAAGAACCTCAGACTATCCCTGACGAAGGAACCCGCTGGTTCTGAAACGCGTTGGATGAACTTTGTCCCTTGGAAGCATCCTTAGTAACGTTGTGACGTCACACGAACACACTCCCAAATTTTTACCTGCGGGCTCCTTCACGCGCACGTACGCTACTGCCCGGAGCGGCGCATGCGGAGTAAGTAGAGCCAGAAGTGCTCCAAGAGAAGTCTAATCGCTCCACTGGAGAAGAAAAAAATGATAATACCATCTACTCTCCATCTTCTATACAGGTAGAAACACTACTTGAATATAAGTATTTGTGCCTATTTAGCCATTATACTTTATTTCCAATATCTACACATTTTACATTGTGGTTCTGTTTGTCACTCTCGTGGTCTGTCATCCATACAGCCAGCCCAAGCTCCACAAGTTTAGAATATTCAGGGCCTACCTCCTGCCTATGCAAGTTACATTGATGTCTTTGATAAGAAGGAGACTGAGACTCTGCCACTATATTGTCCCTATAACTGTCCCATCGACCTGGTGCCAGGAAATTCCCCGCTCACCTCTTTGATAGGCTCTGTGGAGCCAGGATCTTCATAAAGTTGGATCTCTGAGGAGCTTACAATTGTATCCAGATACAAGAGGGTGATGAGTGGAAGACCACATTTAACACCCGAGATGGTTACTATAAGTATCTTGTCATGCCATTTGGTCTCAGTGACACTCCTGCTTTTTTTCTGGAATTTGTTAATAATGTATTTTGTGATCCCCTCTATATTAGTGTGATGGTCTATTTGGACAAAATCTTCATCTTCTCACTCAACCTGACTTCATAGCGGAGACATGTTCGTACCCTCCTCCGGCGCTGGAAGGAGAACAGATTTTATGTGAAGTTTAAAAAGTGCTTCTTTGAAATGACCTCTTTACAATTCTTGTGCTACACTATCTCTGATCATGATATTGAGATGGATCCCAAGAAGTTGTCTGCTGTCTTTGACTGACCCCGCCTTACAGGCCTGCGAGCTATCCAGTGGTTCATGGGCTTTGCCAATTATTACAGACAATTCATTCCTCACTTTCCCACCTTTATCACCCCTATGTCTGCTCTTACCCAGAAGGGGGTGAATTCAAAGGAGTGGTCTCCAGAGGCTGAGTCAGCCTTCCAGTCTCTCAAGCGGACCATCTTTTCTGCATAAATTCTAATCCTTCTAAATGTCTCCAAACAGTTCTTTCCGGAGGTGGGCTCATTTTCCGTGGGAACTGGAGCTGTTCTTACTCAGAAGGGTACCTCTGACAAGATGCTCAACTGCGGCTTCTTCTCTAAGGCTTTCTCCTCAGCAGAACAGAATTATTCAATTGGTGATAGGGAGTTGCTCGCTGTCAAGTTGGCCCTTGAAAAATGGCATCATCTGCTGCTTGCCATCCTGTCATCATCTACACAGACAACAAGAACTTCTCTTCAGTCAGCTCAGCACCACCACCCTCGTCAAGCTTGGTGGTTATTGTTTTTTGCATGTTTTGATTTCATTCTGCATTTCCATACCAAGACAGATCCCCTTTCTCATCCCTTTGACCATGGTGACTGAACAGAGTAGTCCCAGCACATTATATGTACTGCCCGAATCATCCATGTCACTCCAATTCAGCTGCTGGACATCCCATCTGCTCAAAGAAGCAGGTCATGGTCTGGGGGCATTGCTTTAAAGTCGACAGTCATCCTGGTCTCCACAAGAGAGTTGACCTGATTACTCGACATTACTGATGGCCTACAATTTGTAAGGATGTTCGGGACTACAGTATGTTCCCACCTGTTCTACTTGTGCCAAAAATAAGTTTCCAAAACAAAAACCAACAAGACTCTTACTTCTCTTGCCAGTGCCCAATGTCCTGTGGCAACCTATTGTCATGGATTTTATCACTGACCTGCCTTCTTCCTCAAGTTGCAGGTGGTGGCTGACCGATATTCAAAGATAGCTTACTTCATACCTCTGCCTGGCCTCCCATCAGCCAGTCAACTGGCCATGTTGTTTGTAGAGCACAATTTTTGGCTACATGGTTTGTCCTTGAACATCATGTCTGATCAGTGAGTGCCGTTGTTACGACCAGTGGGTGGGGCCTACTGGTCAAACCAGAGAGTGTGGATTCTTGTGTCAACCAAGGGATAGCACCCCAATAACAAAAATAGTTGGAATTACAGAGCTGTATACCCCCTAGGGTGTTATTCAGAACGCTCACAAGACAGAACACAGCACGAGATGAACTGAACCACTACCTCCAGGATTGGCTAATATGGTTGACAGCTGACTCGCAGATTCAGACAACACGTAACGCTCTAGTATTTCAAGTTGCAGTAAGAACCGCAGTTAGTGTGAACTGAGTCCAATAGCAGAAACGGTGGTGAGAAGTGGTTTTACAGAGAAGAATGGAGTAAAGGCAGCAGCTGATGATGATTATCAGAGGCAGAAGATGTAGTGTGGACAGAGACAAGCCAGAGTTCAGAAGCCGTGGTTCAAACACAGAAGGTCAGATCAGAACACTTTTGCTATTACTGTTAGTAACTAAACATTCAGGCAACTTCCTGGAAGAGGAAGCTGCTATTTAACCTTGTAACTCCGCCCAGAGGCCATGCTGGGAGGCAGGAAGCACGCACCCCTAGAAGCATAAATGCGGCTGGCGCCTGTCCCTATAGGACGCCAGCATGGGATGGAGCACGGAGGCATCGTGGCCAGAGAAAGTGTCTGGCAGGCACATGCCTGCCACATCTGGCGGAGACAGCAGCGGGCAGTGAGGCAGGAAATGCTGGGGATATGACAAGTGAGACAGCGGGAGGTATGGCAGAAGGCCCAGGCCTAACAGCAGTTTACCTCTAAGTTCTAGAGAGCCATCCACAAGCTGTTGGTTGGACTTTTCATCAGCCTAGTATCCAAAAACAAATGGATAGGTGGAGTGTATTTATCAAGTCCTGGTCAACTCTCTATGACACTTCCACTTCAGCATATCATGATAACTAGGTTGCTTTGCTCACCTAGGCAGAGTTTTTTGACAATAATCATCAACCAGTAAGACCCCTTTCTTCATAGTTTATCAGTAACGTCATCCTGATCTGACAAGAGAGTAAAATATCCCTGCTTGAGGCCTCTACTCATATGAAGAGATTCACAGATTTTTAACTAAGGACTCTGCCTCAGTTTTCTCCAAGGTACGCGGTCCAGCTTTCCCCAAAAAACATCAGACTCTGAGTACCCTTACAAGGTCTGCAAAAAAAGAGGGTTAGTCAGCACCTCCCAGTGCGCAGGTGCACGCCACCATGGCAAAGACCTAGAGGAAAAAAAGGAGACAATGCGGCAGCACTCTGCAAATCAGACAAAGTACAACAATGCTTACAAAAATTATGGTGCTAATACTACGCTTATTTATAAAAGCGAGATGCTTGGTCAATGCATTTTGTACAAAACCATCTAAGCCCGTATGCCAAGGTGGCACACTGATTCACTGATCTTTTTAAGGTGTTAAAACAGAGTCTGGTCTGTTAGAACTTGCGCCTCCCTGGCTCTTTACGTATTCCTAGTACTTTTCCTGTCTCCCTCCTCAAGCCAGTAGTATTCAGCCGTTATTCTAGAGGTTCTGTTCCTACATCGGCTCCTGTCGGAACCAAAAATGTATATGAAGTCAAGAGTATTCTAGACATGAAAAAAATCTGAGGTAAAACCTTCTTCCTAGTACATTGGAAGGGTTTTGGTCCAGATGAAAGGTCTTGGGTGTCCACTGAAACAGTGATGCCCCTGTTCTTCAGAAAAAAATTCTGCAACTGCCCAGATCGTTTTACTGTTACAGTGGTGAGCTGTGGCTGTCGCTGCTCTGCTTACCACTATCAAGTTTCTTGAACCCGGCGGCAGTATTCTTTCTAAGCTGTGTGCTCTGAAAAGAACATACTAATAAGTAGGGATGAGCGAACCCAGTGAAGTTCGGGTTCGCCGGATTCGGCCAAACTTCAGGTCAAAGTTTGGGTTCGGGACCTGAACTTGACCCGAACACCGAACCCGGACCCCATTAAAGTCAATGGGGACCCGAACTTCACTTTATTATTTTCCGTTATAAAATGGTTATGACAGAAAACAATAGCATTCTTAAGACAGAATGCTAAATAAAATGGCCATTGAGGGGTTAAAAATTAAAAAAACTCACCTCATCCACTTGATCGCACAGCCGGTATCCTCTTCTTTCTGCAGGGCCTAGATGGCTTTCCAATATACCTACGAGTCAGTTCAGGAGATTGAAAAGGAACTGTACACTTAACGAGCAATTTGAAAAGGAAGCCACGTTATTAAAGTGACAATTTGCAAGTAAGCAATATACCGATAGAATAGTAGAAACATCGTTAAAGAAGGTGAGAGAGATGAGTAGGGACTCATTTTTTACAATGGGAAAAGAGGCAAATTTACAAGATAACGAGTTCCAATTATACTACCATTCCCAATGCTGGAAGATAGAGAAAATTATAGGAAAACATTAGCATCATTTACTAAAGGACAAAATGGTGGGATCTATATTAACATCTAAGCCCCTTATCACATATACAAAGGCGCCTAATTTAGGTTTGTTAGTAGCACAATCCATAAAAAAGACAAGATTATCGGGCACAAATTCCAATTGGTTGTTCTCAAATAGATTTCACAGATGTGGCATGTGTAACAACTGTAGAATGACAAATTTCTCGAGGAAAACTTTAGAGGTACATTCTACCCTAAGTTCATTCCGTCACATTATTAGGGACAGTTTGTCCTGCAACACAACAGATGTGATCTACCTTTTCGAATGCCCATGCCATAAACAATACATTGGACGCACAAGGAGAACACTGAAAAAACGTGTGGCTGAACATATTAACAATATCAAAAAAGGATTTGAAAATCACAAAGTTTCACAGCACTACAAACATTACCATAACAAAGATCCCACTTCACTTGTCTTTGTGGCTCTAGAGAAAATTAGGAAGCCATGGCGAGGCGGTAACCATCTCGCAAGTATGTCTAGAGCAGAATCTAGAAAAATATTCAAATTTGACACACTAGCACCTTCTAGCCTGAATACGGAGATGGAATTATTTGGATTTTTATAATTTTAGGGTGGGTGACGGTTGGGGATGGGAAATCGAGGTCCTGCTGTTTTACCAGCACCTCGATCTCCCCTCCCTGGCCGGTCCCCATCCACTTCCATCTTATCCAGCATTCTCTTCAAACTGTCATTTTCCATGTGTCATATATGAAGAGAGTAATCTTAATAATCAGTTATATCCAAAATTATACCAAAATGTATGAACCTGAATAATACAGAAGATTTCCCACACATTCCCATATTTTTGTAATTCTTCGTCTTATTTTTTCATCTTATTGTTATCTCTATTTTTATTTTTCTATTTTCAACACCAAACATGCGGGTGAATGATATGGGATGTGCGGGTAGCATTACTACTTAAATATACAGAAAACGCTTTTAGCATTTTTACCGCACAAATGCCGCATAGAAAACACACTCAGTGTTTTCAAGCTTGTATTTATCATAACCTTTTAGGGGAGTAATACAATCATTGATGTGCTATATATTCGCATCATATTTGCCATATAATTGCAATATACATGTTATGTATTGGCATTTGACTTGAATTGAAATAGATAAGGATGGGGACTTAAAACATCTGATCCGGACCATATATTATTTTTCACCGAACTTGTACCTCCCTTAAGTGACACCTCCCTATATAGAGAGTGAAGGTGCAATATACAGTCTACCACTAATGAAGGAGCAGTAAGCCCCCAAAAGCGTTTGGTGACAAAACATAAGGACTGAATATTGGGGTCAATGTACCCTTAAATAACACCAAGGACAAGTTCCGATGAAATTATTGTATTGGGCAATAGGAGCGCCCCGCTATCATTAACAGCTGATTACCTCCAAGCGCAGGATATACCGGTGAACACACAACTAGGTGGAACGCCGGCCTAGCGCAACTACCGAAAGACCGTGGCGAGTTATCCACCTGTCACGGCTATTTTCATCGCTGATACAGCGTATCTGAGGACCGCGGTAACACATCTATCTGAATTTTTTGGCCACAACCTACCATCACAGCATTAATATATAAAGACAGCCACAATACATCTATGTACAGTACAGACCAAAAGTTTGGACACACCTTCTCATTCAAAGAGTTTTCTTTATTTTCATGACTATGAAGGCATCAAAACTATGAATTAACACATGTGGAATTATATACATAACAAACAAGTGTGAAACAACTGAAAATATGTCATATTCTAGGTTCTTCAAAGTAGCCACCTTTTGCTTTAAATTACTGCTTTGCACACTCTTGGCATTCTCTTGATGAGCTTCAAGAGGTAGTCCCCTGAAATGGTCTTCCAACAGTCTTGAAGGAGTTCCCAGAGATGCTTAGCACTTGTTGGCCCTTTTGCCTTCACTCTGCGGTCCAGCTCACCCCAAACCATCTCGATTGGGTTCAGGTCCGGTGACTGTGGAGGCCACGTCATCTGGCGCAGCACCCCATCACTCTCCTTCGTGGTCAAATAGCCCTTACTTTCAAAGTTCTCCCAATTTTTAGGCTGATTGACTGACCTTCATTTCTTAAAGTAATGATGGCCACTTGTTTTTCTTTACTTAGCTGCTTTTTTCTTGCCATAATACAAATTCTAACAGTCTATTCAGTAGGACTATCAGCTGTGTATCCACCTGACTTCTCAACGCAACTGATGGTCCCAAACCCATTTATAAGGCAGGAAATACCACTTATTAAACCTGACAGGGCACACCTGTGAAGTGAAAACCATTTCAGGGGACTACCTCTTGAAGCTCATCAAGAGAATGCCAAGAGTGTGCAAAGCAGTAATCAAAGCAAAAGGTGGCTACTTTGAAGAACCTAGAATATGACATATTTTCAGTTGTTTCACACTTGTTTGTTATGTATATAACTCCACATGTGTTAATTCATAGTTTTGATGCCTTCATAGTCATGAAAATAAAGAAAACTCTTTGAATGAGAAGGTCTGTCCAAACTTTTGGTCTGTACTGTACCTTCTACGGTATTCCGGGTCAACGGTTGGGTAATGAAGCCTACAATCTGTGTACTTACTAACATAAATGGAGAAGCAACGCAAGTAGAAACTTACCAGCAGACTAATATTGGATTTAGTATTTGCAGCCATTTAAGGGCAAATTGTGGGTTCAGCATTAATATACCTGTGAACAAGCAAGGAGCGTGATATATATTAACGCAAAATTGAAGGGAAAAAAAACCTCCACGCCATTCAGTTTAATATTTTGAACATTTTTGAATATTTGGAATGTATTATTGAATAATCTACCTACTCCCCATATGTATTAAGGTGATGCTGGTCGCAATATGCTACGTATATTGATGCGACCATTTGTATTACCTAATGCTTTATACCCTAATATGATCCAGTATCAAGATGCTATCATGACGAGAGTTGAGCGGACATCTGGATGTTCGGGTTTGACGGGTTCGGCCGAACTTCACCAAAAAGTTTGAGTTCGGGACCCGAACTTGACTCAAACTTGACCCCGAACCCCATTGAAGTCAATGGGGACCCGAACTTTGGAGCACTAAAATGGCTCTAAAAAAGTTAAGGAAAGGACTAGAGGGCTGCAAATGGCATCAAATGTGGTTAAGATCATGGCAAGTGCTCTGCAAACAAATGTGGATAGGGATATGACTTAAAATAACATAAAATAAGCAAAAATAAAAAATAATAATCTTGATCTAGGAGGACGAGGTCCATATGGAGTAGGAGGTTGAGGAGGCTGTGGATGTGGCGGTGTAGGTGTAGTGGCGGAGGAGGAGGTAGCCAACACAGTTTTTTTGTTTTAATTTAAATTTGTAAACATACTGCCCCATCATGTCGCACGTCCCCGTAATGTCACGATCCAATTGGATATCTGCTCTATCAACTTTCAATGTTCTTTTCTGCGCCTACCATGTTGATCACGGTTAGCGGCGAATCAGGATTCCACGCCGGAGAGGGAGTGTGAGAAAGGAAGACCACATCCAAGGGAGGTCAATGGCTGCAATGTGATCAAGCTGAAATGTGGGACAAATTATTGAAGCCGAAGCTTCCAAGTAAAGGAGGGGGCGCGCGGCAATTACCCACTCCCGACTCGGGGAGGTAGTGACGATAAATAACAATACAGGACTCTTAAGATGCCCTGTTATTGGAATGATTAATAAAAAATTATAGGGAATGTCACTGGGGTATTTTAGATTTGTAAATGTTAGACAGGAGAGGCCCTGCTGCCGCTTTGTTGACTCTAGATAACTTCTGCCTGATCGCACGTCCCCATGACGTCCACCATTGGATATCTTCTCTATAAACTTTCAATGTACTTTTGTGCGCCTACCATGTTGATCACGGTTAACGGCGAATCAGGGTTCCACACCGGAGAGAGAGCGTGAGAAAGAGATGCCACATCCAAGGGAGGTCAATGGCTCCAATGTGATCGAGCAGAAATTTGGTACAAGTTGTTAAAGTGGAAGCATCGAATGAAAGGAGGGGGCGCGTGTCAATTAAGGACACATTTTTTTAATTTAATTCCCTGTCACCTATGCAGAGCAGGGATTTTTCATCGCCAAAAATGGGTTAATGTCACCCACCAATGGAACAGACGATTTTTAAAAATTTCGGTCCCTGTCACCTATGCAGAACAGGGGATTATTCACGGCAAAAATGGTAAAATGTCACCCAAGAATGTAACAGACGAATTAGTGAAATGTACTGTATTTCCTTGTTCCACTAGGTAGAGCAGGGGTATATCACAGCCAAAAATTGGTGAATGTCAATCGACAATGTAACAGAAAAATTAGCAAAATTTATGAACCTGTCCACTAGGTAGAGCAGGGGTATATCACAGCCAAAAATTGGTGAATTTCACCCAACTATGTAACAGAAAAATTAGTGAAATTTATGAACCTGTCCACTAGGTAGAGCAGAGGTATATCACAGCCCAAAATTGGTGAATGTCACCCGACAATGTAACAGAAAAATTTGTGAAATTTATTAACCTGTCCACTAGGTAGAGCAGGGGCATATCACAGCCAAAAATTGGTGAATGTCACCCAACTATGTAACAGAAAAATTAGTGAAATTTATGAACCTGTCCACTAGGTAGAGCAGGGGTATATCACAGCCAAACATTGGTGAATTTCACCCGAAAATGTAAGATACAAATTATTGAAATTACATTAAATAAAATACGTACAAATTAAAAAAAATAATCTTGATTTATGAGGTGGAGGTCCATATGGAGTAGGAGGTTGAGGTGTAGGTGGAAGTGGCGGTGGAGGAGGACGACGTAGCCAAAACAGTTTTTATTTTTTGAATTTTTTATATATTTTTTAAATTAGGGTACACCCCAAAAGAGTGGGAAATATCAAAAATACAACAATGAGCAATTGCGCTGTAGTATAACAATAGCTGGGTAAGGCCGGTATACATGTCTATTCTTCACAAGGAACGGACAAGTCCTGTGGGATCCATGCCTGTATCATTTTAATGAACGTGAGCTTGTCCACATTGGCTGTGGACAGGCGGCTGCACTTGTCTGTGATAACGCCTCCTGCCCTGCTAAACACACGTTCAGACAATACACTGGGTTCAGTACGTGTAGGCGTGTGCACACATACTACTCCACCATGTTTCTAAAAGATGATCTATATCAGCTGGCGTTGCTGGTTGTTGTGGCGTGCTGACAAAGCTTTTCCACATTTCGGCCATGGTAACCCTGCCTTCTGAGCTGCTGGTGGTGCCCCAGCTGCGTTGGCGACCTCTTCCTCCTCCTCTGCCATCGCCTTGTGCTTCCACTGTGCCCCCACTGTCAGGTGGGAATGCCACCAGCAGCGCGTCTACCAGCGTGCGCTTGTACTCGCACATCTTATGATCACGCTCCAGTGACGGAATTAAGGACGGTACGTTGTCCTTGTAACGGGGATCCAGCAGCGTGGCCACCCAGTAATCAGCACAAGTTAGAATGTGGGCAACTCGGCGGTCGTTGCAGAGACACTGCAATACGTAATTGCTCATGTGTGCCAGGCTGCTCAGAGGCAACGAAAAGCTGTCCTCTGTGGGAGGTGTATCGTCTGTGTCCTCTGTATCCCCCCAGCCATGCACCAGTGATGGCCATGAGCTGGTCTGGGTGCCACCCTGCTGTGAACATGGTTCCTCCTCCTCCATCTCCTCATCCTCCACCTCGTCATCCTCCAGAACTGTGCCCTGGCTAGACAATTGTGTACCTGGCGTTTGTGGGTGCAGGAACCCACCCTCAGAGCCACTTGTGAATGACTGGTCGGAAACCCTATGAAATGATCCCTCTTCCTCCTCCTCCTCCTGTGCCACATCCTCTTCCATCATCGCCAACAGCGTTTTTTCAAGGAGGCATAGAAGTGGGACAGTAACGCTGAGAACTGCGTTATCGCCACTGGCCATGTTGGTGGAGTACTCTAAACAGCGCAAAAAGAAACACAGGTCTCGCATGGAGGCCCAGTCATTGGTGGTGAAGTGGTGCTGTTCCGCAGAGCGACTCACCCTTGTGTGCTGCAGCTGAAACTCCAGTATCGCCTGCTGCTGCTCGCACAGTCTGACCAGTGGAGTTCCACCTTGTGGGCACGTCGCATATGAGGCGGTGAGCGGGAAGGCCGAAGTTATGTTGCAGCGCTGACAGGCGAGCAGCAGCAGGGTGAGAACGCCGAAAGCGCGCACAGACGGCCCGCACTTTATGCAGCATCTCTGACATATCAGGGTAATTTTTAAGGAATCTGCACCACCAAATTCGGCACATGCGCCAGGCAAGGGATGTGCGTCAAACTGGCTAGTCCCAGAGCTTCTACGAGATTTCGCCCATTATCGCACACCACCAGGCCAGGCTTGAGGCTCACTGGCACCAACCACTCATCGGTCTGTTGTTCAAGGCCCGTCCACAGCTCCTGCGCGATGTGGCGTTTGTCCCCCAAACAGAGAAGTTTCAAAACTGCCTGCTGTTGTTTACCCCTGGCTGTGCTGAAGTTGGTGGTGAACGTGTTACGCTGACCGGATAAGGAGGCGGTAGAGGATGAGGAAGCGGAGTAGGAGGAGGAAGCAACAGGAGGCAAACTGAAGCGCCCTGCAATCCTCGGTGGTGGAAGGATATGCGCCAAACTGTTATCCGCCTCAGGCCCAGCCACCACTGCATTTACCCAGTGTGCTGTTATGGAGATATAACGTCCCTGACTGTGCTTACTGGTCCACGTATCCGTAGTGAGGTGCACCTTGCCACAGATGGCGTTGCGCAGTGCACACCTGATTTTGTCCCCCACTTGGTTGTGCAGGGAAGGGATGGCACGCATGGAAAAGTAGTGGCGGCTGGGCACGACATACTGTGGGACAGCCACCACCATAAGGCTTTTAAAGCTCTCCGTCTCCGTCAGACGGATTGACAGCATTTCAAAGGCCAGTAATTTTGAAATGTTGGCATTCAGGGGTACTTTCTCTTCCGCTCCAGTGTTTGGGAGATGGAGAGCTGAACGCTTCCGTGGGACATTGTGGAGATGCTTGGTGACCCAGGTGTTGGTGTTGCTGGCAGATCCTCTGTTTGCGGGGTGGCAGGTGGCACTGTCACTCCAGAGGTGGATGAAGAGGCCGAGACTGCAGCAGAAGAGGAAGCAGGAGGAGCCAGAGACCTTTCTTTGTTTTTGAGGTGTCTACTCCACTGCAGCTCATGGTTTTCACTTAGATGCCTGGTCATCCAGGTTGTGCTCAGGTTTAGAACGTTTATGCCTCGCTTCAGGCTCTGATTGCACAGCGTGCAAACCACTCGTGTCTTGTCATCAGCACATTATCTGAAGAACTGCCACGCCAGGGAACTCCTTGGAGCTGGCTTTGGTGTGCTCGGTCCCTTGCTGCAGTGGGCATTAGCAGGCGTACTGTCTAGGGGACGGCCGCTCCGCTTTTGCACCCTGCTCCCTCTTCTGCTGTGTTGGTGGCTCTGTGCGACCCCCGCCTCTTCCTCCGAACTACACAGGTCACTCACATGACCTTGATTCCATGTGGGGTTGAGGACCTCATCGTCCTCCACATCATCTTCCACCCAGTTTTCACCCCTGCCCTCGTTGTCAGTCTGCACACTTTCGAAAGCCACAGCAGTTGGCACCTGTGTGCATCGTCATCATCCGAGACATGCTGCGATGGTCCTCCCATGTACTCATCTTGAAACATAAGTGGTTGGGCATCGGTGCACTTAATCTCTTCCACTTCTGGGACAGGGCTAGGTGGGTGGTCCTGGGAAACCCTGCTAGCAGAGTCATCAAAAAGCAGAAGAGACTGCTGCATGACTTGGGATACGACTGCTTGGCTGATTTGCAAGGGGGTGAGGTGAAAGACTGATGGACATCGGCTGTAGGTGCCAACTCTGATCTTTCAGCAAGAGACTGCATGGGAGACAATGTAAAGGAACTGGAGGCACTGTCAGCAACCCAATCTACTATCGCCTGTACTTGTTCTGACCTCACCATTTGTACAGTCGCATTAGGCCCGACCAAATACCGCTGAAGGTTCTGTCTCCTACTCGCACCTGAGGAAGGTGTTTCACTTGTGTGTGTAGCTGGCACAGATCGACCACGTCCTCTACCTGCAACAGGAGCTCCACCAGCAGCACCACAACCGGGGCCACGTCCCTTAATTGATACTCTCCTCATATTTCTCAAATTTAGGATCTTGCCCAAAATGGGTGTTTTTTTTAATAACAGAATAGAACAACAGTATCTAACGCGTGTATCTCACAATGACAGATGTAGCAAAGGCCGCAAAATTAAGATTTTTGGGCTAAATGGGTGTTTTTTTAATAGCAGAATAGAACAACAGTATCTAAAGGGTGTTTCTCACATGTACAGATGTAGACTAGGCCGCAATTTAAGATTTTTGCCCACAATGGGTGTTTTTCTAATAGCAGAATAGAACAACAGTATCTAAATGGTGTATCTCACACGTACAGATGCAGACTAGGCCGCAATTTAAGATTTTTGCCCAAAATGGGTGTTTTTCTAATAACAGAATAGAAAAACAGTATCTAAATGGTGTATCTCACATGGACAGATGCAGACTAGGCCGCAATTTAAGATTTTTGCCCAAAATAGGTGTTTTTTTAATAGCAGAATAGAACAACAGTATCTAAAGGGCATATCTCACAATGACATATGCAGCAAAGGCTGCAAAAGTTGTTTTTTTGCCCTAAATAGGTGTTTTTTTATTAGCAGAATAGAATAACAGTATCTAAAGGGTGTATCTCACACGTGCAGATGCAGACTAGGCCGCAAATTAAGATTTTTGCCCAAAATGGGTGTTTTTTTAATAGCAGAATAGAACAGCAGTATGTAAAGGGTGTATCTCACAATGAAAGATGCAGCAAAGGCTGCAATATTAAGTATTTTGCCCAAAAAGGGTGTTTTTTTACTAACAGAATATGACAGCAGTAGATAACGCTTGAATTTCACACGTGCAGATGCAGCAAGGGCTGTAAAATTGTATATTTTGCCCAAAAAGGGTGTTTTTTAAAACCCAGCTGTATTTCTAGCATAAATTGCATGCTGACTAATGTGGCAGAGGCCCAACATGAAGGTTATTGCCAATAATTTGTGTTTTTTCATAGCCAGAAAATTATTGAAGTATTTCAAGCTTGTTTTTAACAATCACAGATGCAGCAACGGCTGTAAAATTGTGTATTTTGCCCAAAAAGGGTGTTTTTTAAAACCCAGAAAATTATAGCTGTATTTCTAGCTTAAATTGCACACTGACTAATGCTGCAAAGGCACCAGATGTAGGATATTGCCAGATTATTATTGCAGTATTTCAAGCTTGGATTTGAATGTCACAAAAGCACATATGCAGTGCTGGTGCACTGAGCTAGCATAAAATGGCCGCCGCCGCCCACCTAACTAACAGACGGATAAAAGTTATTTTTCTCTGTCACTGGGCTCAGGGTAAAAAGATTGTGCCCTGCACCCACACAACTAAATCTATGTAGATCGCTGAGTTCAATTGGAGTTCTGATTAAAGATTCTGTCCCTATTCTCTCCCTCACAGCAGCAGCATCCTATCCCTACACTAAGCACAGCAGAGTGACGTGCAGCGCTACGTGACTACAGCTTATATAGAGGCTGGGTCACTTGCTGCACTGGCCAATCACAGCCATGCCATTAGTAGGCATGGCTGTGATGGCTTCTAAGGGCACACAGTTAAACCCTTGTTGATTGGCTGCTCTGCAGCCTTTCAAAAAGCGCCAAGAAATCGCCGAACACCGAACCCAAACTTTTACTGAAATGTTCACGTTCGGGTCCGGGGTCCAAAAATCCTAAAGTTCAGTATGAACCCGAACTTTACAGTTCGGGTTCGCTCAACCCTAGTGGTCAGTACAAGGAAATCCCTCTTGTCCTTGTACTTAACCTCCAGGATGTTCTCATGGCAGATAGCCTTACTGTTGCCTTTTCAGAGTAGTCGCCCTACCAGGAATCTAGGGAGACCTCTCAGATTTTTGCCTATTGTGCCGCAAGCCACAGTACCTCTGGCTTTTAGGGACATGAATAGGTGTATGCTGGTATAATAGTTATCCACATAGAGGTGCTAACCCTTATCCAGCAGTGGGTGCAGTAAGTCCCACACGATCTTCCCAGTAACTCCTAGGACGAGGGGGCATTCAGGGGGTTGTATCCGGGAATCTTTCCCCTCATAAACCCGGAACCTGTAGGTGTACCTGGAGGTACTCTCGCACAGCTTTTACATTTTTATTCCGTACCGTGCCCGCTTGCTGGGCAGGTACTGGCGGAATTTAACCCTTCCTTTAAAATGTACAAGGGATTCATCTATGCTAATTTCTTTTTCTGGGGTGAACACCTTTATAAATTCAGAGTTGAGGTGCTCCAGGAGGGGTCTTATTTTGAATAGACGGTCAAATTGTGGGTCATTTTGGGGGGGGGGGGGGGCACTGTGTGTTATCATTATAATGTAGCAATTTCAAAATGGATTCAAATCTTGAGAGGGACATGGCAATATTGTAAATTGGAGTGTTATACAAGACATCTGAACTCCAATATTGTCTCATTTTGTTTGTTACCAGGCCCATATGCAGCAACAGCCCCCAAAATGTCATAATGTCGGCTGCATTTACAGGGGTCCAACATAAGCGTCTAGCATATGAGGATGTCGGGTTTTGAGCTATAAACTGCTGGGCATATAAATTTGTTTGGGTCACCATCAAATTTATGAATTCGTCAGAGAAAAAGATTTTGAAAAAATCTATTTCTGTCAAGCTTGTGCAGTCAATCTGAATTCCAGAGTTTCCCACAAACTCTGGAATTTGGGGATCACTGGGGGGGAGCTACTTCATCTCTCCTGGGGCGTCTCCTTGAGGGTCCCTCATCACCGGATGACGATGATGATGATGAAGGAGTAGAGTAATGTGGCATTCTCTTCTCCCTCACTTGCAGACTCCGTTTCAGAGGCAAGGATGGCGTATGCCTCTTCAGCAGAGTACATTCTCTGGGATGGATGGGACATTTTTATTGGTGTGTGTAAAATGAAAAGTGTCAGGGGGTGTATGTAGTGATTTAACACGTGAGGGGTCTTGTAATGAATTTAAAATAAAATTTACGATAAAGAAAAAAGAGAAAGAAAGAAAAGAGAAAAAGAAAAGAGAAAAAGATAAGTGAAAGAATAAGAAAAAAAAAAGGTAGAAAAAAAGGCTCAAAAAACAAAGCACTGAAACCTGACCTGAGCAGACGCTGTCAGTAATTGACACTACTGACCGGCGCTCAGCAGGTGCAGGACCCACGCACACAGACAGCACGTGCGTGGGTTCAAATATCTAAACAAGTACTAACTAAAATTGTCTTGTATATATATATATCAAACGAATGATGAGGCAGCACTTCCAGCATAGAGTGAACGGGTGAGGACCCCAAACTTTATTCAAGCGACGTTTCGGCCTGCTCAATGAGGCCTTTCTCAAGCTACATAACAGTGCATATGACAAGGTATATATACCCACAGTTCAATACAAATCAATTACAATCTGTGGTTAAGCGTGTCTCCAATCTAGTCACATGACCTTAACCATATCATCACATGACATAAGTGATCATAATAAACATTCTCATATTGGGAGCATACGAAAGTTACATAAGTGATCATAATAATATCAAGGATAATATATAAAAATAAATTTCTGTGCCTCCATTACATTTAAATAGAATATATCTCTCTATTTAGTACGTGATTACACATAATAAACACTGTGCAGGAAGTGTTAAGTGCATAGGGGGTTAAAAACATCAGTTATTGGTACAGCTGTACCTTATCACAAGTTAAAAACTACAGAACGGAGCTCACCACACATGGACACTTAGAACCGGCCGGCATTGGCGTCCCCTCGTCGACGGTGCGCATGCGCCGAGCCAGACGCCACTGGCCACGCCCCCGACGCAGCCGCGCTCCCACGTGATAGCTCCATGGACCGCGTCATCCATTGGAGCGCACCGTAAGAGCAACAGCTGCGAGGGGAGGGAGGCCAGGGCATGTGACTCAGCGTCAGACGCATCGCACACGGGGGTGTGTTCAGTAACCATAGTGATGTAAACAGTGTAAAGACATGCGGACGTACGCACTGACACCAGGGAGCATACATGTGCACACGATCAAAATAGCAGCGCACCTTTCACTTGCCACACACTTGGGAGCTGGTGGAGTTATACACACATCAGTGCTATAGGTGTAGGTAGATGGGAGGTGTGTCCCATGGTGCCATATGAGCAATATTAAGTATACATATAATAATTAATATATAAATCTTATATTAATAATTAAACACAAACACAAATTGTGGTAGAAATTGGCCGTGGTCTTTTATTAAGGGTTACATCAATATAATACTGCTGATAAACACCATAATAATTAAATAAATAAATAACCAATAAATAAATATTCATTTTAAAATTCATTAATTCCACAAATTATCCCCCCAGCAAAGCTGGGTGACTAACCCCCCTTCAATATCAGACCACGACTTCTTCTTCTTGAAACAAGGGAGGGCGGGCGGGACGACGTCCTCTTCATCCAGGCTCCGCGGCGGATAAGCTCCGGACCTGCTGGAATCCTCTTTAAATAATCAAATCTTCCCGCCCAAGAATATCAACCACCAATCAGGAACAGGCAGAAAACAGGTACCTCAGCAACAGGTAAGCAACCAGGTACCAATCAGATTCCTCAATTAAAATCACCTCAGAAAAATGTAAAAGAACATATATTCAAATCCAAAAGGCGGGAAAATAGTAAAACATAAATTAGCTTAACCCCTACACTACTGCTCAATGGCACCATGGTGGGCATTCAGTATAACTTCTGTGCCCACTATCATTCTAACCACACACAATCAGGGTGTATTGGTGGTGGCCATTGTGGATTAAGCAATCGCTCTGTGCGTATTAGCATAATTTGAGTGCCTTCCCTTTGGGCCAGTTCCATGCACCCGAAGGTGCGCTGCTATTTTGATCGTGTGCACATGTATGCTCCCTGGTGTCAGTGCGTACGTCCGCATGTCTTTACACTGTTTACATCACTATGGTTACTGAACACACCCCCGTGTGCGATGCGTCTGACGCTGAGTCATATGCCCTGGCCTCCCTCCCCTCGCAGCTGTTGCTCTTACGGTGCGCTCCAATGGATGACGCTGCGGTCCATGGAGCTATCACGTGGGAGCGCGGCTGCGTCGGGGGCGTGGCCAGTGGCGTCTGGCTCGGTGCATGCGCACCGTCGACGAGGGGACGCCAATGCCGGCCGGTTCTAAGTGTCCATGTGTGGTGAGCTCCGTCCTGTTGTTTTTAACTTGTGATAAGGTACAGCTGTACCAATAACTGATGTTTTTAACCCCCTATGCACTTAACACTTCCTGCACAGTGTTTATTATGTGTAATCACGTACTAAATAGAGATATATATTCTATTTAAATGTAATGGAGGCACAGAAATTTATTTTTATATATTATCCTTGATATTATTATGATCACTTATGTAACTTTCGTATGCTCCCAATATGAGAATGTTTATTATGATCACTTATGTCATGTGATGATATGGTTAAGGTCATGTGACTAGATTGGAGACACGCTTAACCACAGATTGTAATTGATTTGTATTGAACTGTGGGTATATACAGTGGGATGCGAAAGTTTGGGCAACCTTGTTAATCGTCATGATTTTCCTGTATAAATCGTTGGTTGTTACGATAAAAAATGTCAGTTAAATATATCATATAGGAGACACACACAGTGATATTTGAGAAGTGAAATGAAGTTTATTGGATTTACAGAAAGTCTGCTATAAATGTTTAAACAAAATTAGGCAGGTGCATAAATTTGGGCACCACAAAAAAGAAATGAAATCAATATTTAGTAGATCCTCCTTTTGCAGAAATTACAGCCTCTAAACGCTTCCTGTAGGTTCCAATGAGAGTCTGGATTCTGGTTGAAGGTATTTTGGACCATTCCTCTTTACAAAACATCTTTAGTTCATTCAGGTTTGATGGCTTCCGAGCATGGACAGCTCTCTTTAAGTCACACCACAGATTTTCAATTATATTCAAGTCTGGGGACTGAGATGGCCATTCCAGAACGTTGTACTTGTTCCTCTGCATAAATGCCTTAGTGGATTTTGAGCAGTGTTTAGGGTCGTTGTCTTGTTGAAAGATCCAGCCCCGGCACAGCTTCAGTTTTGTCACTGATTGCTGGACATTGGTCTCCAGAATCTGCTGATACTGAGTGGAATCCATGCGTCCCTCAACTTTGACAAGATTCCCAGTCCCTGCACTGGCCACACAGCCCCACAGCATGATGGAACCACCACCATATTTTACTGTAGGTAGCAGGTGTTTTTCTTGGAATGCTGTGTTCTTTTTCCTCCATGCATAACACCCCTTGTTATGGCCAAATAACTCAATTTTAGTTTCATCAGTCCACAGCACCTTATTCCAAAATGAAGCTGGCTTGTCCAAATGTGCTTAAGCCCACCTCAAGCAGCACTTTTTGTGCTGTGGGCGGAGAAAAGGCTTCCTCTGCATCACTCTTGCATACAGCATCTCCTTGT
The DNA here is from genome assembly GCF_905171765.1 of Bufo bufo. NCBI lineage: Eukaryota > Metazoa > Chordata > Amphibia > Anura > Bufonidae > Bufo > Bufo bufo. Next base: position 157,317,656 of record NC_053397.1, read on the forward strand.
GCAAAGTGCGCCGAATGGTTGAACGATGCACAGTGACTCCATCTGCAGCAAGATGATGTTGTAGGTCTTTGGTGCTGGTCTGTGGGTTGACTCTGACTGTTCTCACCATTCGTCGCTTCTGTCTATTTGAGAGTTTTTCCTTGGTCTGCCACTTCGAGCCTTAACTTGAACTGAGCCTGTGGTCTTCCATTTCCTCAATATGTTCCTAACTGTGGAAACAGACAGCTGAAATCTCTGAGACAGCTTTCTGTGTCCTTCCCCTAAACCATGATGGTGAACAATCTTTGTCTTCAGGTCATTTGAGAGTTGTTTTGAGACCCCCATGTTGCTACTCTTCAGAGAAAATTAAAAGAGGAGGGAAACTTACAATTGACCCCCTTAAATACTCTTTCTCATAATTGGATTCACCTATGTATGTAGGTCAGGGGTCACTGAGCTTACCAAGCCAATTTGAGTTCCAATAATTAGTTCTAATGGTTTTGGAATCAATAAAATGACAACAGTGCCCAAATTTATGCACCTGCCTAATTTTGTTTAAACAATTATAGCACACTTTCTGTAAATCCAATAAACTTCATTTCACTTCTCAAATATCACTGTGTGTGTCTCTTATATGATATATTTAACTGACATTTTTTATCGTAACAACCAACGATTTATACAGGAAAATCATGACGATTAACAAGGTTGCCCAAACTATCGCATCCCACTGTATACCTTGTCATATGCACTGTTATGTAGCTTGAGAAAGGCCTCATTGAGCAGGCCGAAACGTCGCTTGAATAAAGTTTGGGGTCCTCACCCGTTCACTCTATGCTGGAACTGCTGCCTCATCATTCGTTTGATATAATTCGTGGAGGAAGAGCCGACCTCTGTGGGGATTTTGCACCCGGTACATCGTGTCTGACTGTGCTGCTGCACTATTTGTGTTTTATATATATATATATACCTTGAAAAACGAGGATGCAGCACACTATGAACGCAAGGGGTGCACATCCGGCCAGTGAGGACCAGCACCTATGTCCAATGAACTAGAAGTAGAAAAACAGCCACGCATACCTCAACGAAGTCGATCCGACCGGGAAATTTACCGTGGTTCATTCCACGGATAGATTACAGTTCCTTGATACGGAGGTCCGGATCATGGGACGAGGATTGAGTACAGATTTATTTGTGAAACCCACTGACAAGAACACTCTGTTGCGTTATGATAGTCATCACCCTCGTTCCATGATCCGGTTCTTTGCCTTTCAGCCAGTTCCTCCGTGTTCAGCGGATAGTCAAGGTTGGACAAATGAGACATATCAGATTTAATGAAATGGGCCACAAATTTGCCACACGTGGATATCCAAAAAAATTGGTCAAAGAAACCATCATGAGAGTGGAGAATCACTCCACTGTCATTAAGCCTAAGGTTGCCCCCAAAAATCCACGCATTCCCTTTATCTCCCATTTTTCCACTGATAGCTCGCAAATTGCTACTATCATTCGGAAGCATTGGAGTTTGATAGGGAATAGTTTTCCTCAGATTGTAGAATTCAATACACCCCCTTTGTTTTCCTATCGGAGAGGGCGAAATTTGGGAGATAGATTGGTAAAAGCAGATGTGGGTAGTGCCAAGACAAGTGTGAGAGCAATGTGCGGCTCCACTCGTACTGGGTGTTACCCTTGTTATCACTGCATAAACTGTAAACTTATGATCAAAGGAGATACAGTCCAGGTTTATTATTGCACCAGAGGACGCTTTGCACCTAACATGGCTACACCGTCTGAAAACCGGGACCCAGATGTCTTCACTTACAGCAGGGAGGACGAACTGAGGATCCTGCGAGGTACGGATAGAGACACTACTTTTTTGTTCACCCCTTCATTACTGGACACTAAGAAACAATTTGAATATGACTCTAGACGTCTAATCAATCTGGAGCTCCATATGTTTACTCTGTGTGAATACCATCAGAACCATAGAATTCCACATGGTATGCGGTCACAGCTAAGACCGGATTTATTTCCTAACAACGTTGAATTTTGTACCAGGTTTTCCCAGATTTGTAACAAGTTTGCCTTTGACATGATACTGCTCAACATTGAGTTTTTACAGAAAGAGATAATGTTGATACAAGAAGCTATACAGAAAACTACATTGTTATTGAAAGAATTAATGTCAGCTGAGGAGTATGAAAGATATATTACATCTTGTGTACCACACTTCGAGAAACTAAGATCTGAATTGCAAGACAAGAAACGTCAAAAATGGTCTCGTGATATGGAGGACTATACACGTGGATTTATTTATGTGTGGCAACGTGACCCTAAGAACTCCAGAGGAGGTGATAGGAGGCAGAATCATTCCTCTGATAAAAGATACACACGATCACAATCCCAAAGTAAGAGTCAGGAACGGGGAGAGGCTAACTCACAAGCAACAGTCCAGAAATCTTTTTTTAGGACTGGGTACGGATCCAATAGAACCAGGAGGGGCGGTAAGCGCCACCGCAAATGGCGAGGAAAGAAACAAAAATCTCAGACCTCAGCGTCAGAAAATGGTGAACAAAAAGAGGACATAGAGGATATAGTGGTAAATATTTCCTCTACTATCCTGAATGAAGCACAACAATCCGTCTTGGACAAGGGCCTTTCTTTCTGCCCCGTGTCTAAGACGGATTGGTTTAACATGGAGCTGGACTTGCATAGATTTTTACGGAGTGTCAAACTCAAGATTTGGTTTTCAACACAGAGTCAAACCTCGAGATGTGATGGTGATAGGTCAACAGAATTATCTTTGTATATTACTGGGTTATATGTTAAAAGCAATTTTAACCCTGCAATTGATCATCCTGCTGTTGAAGCATTCTCTCTAGCCATATGAAGGGACCTTGATGAATTAAAATGTGTTTCTGAGAATAATGGTCTCAGATTTGGTAACATTACATCTGACGAGATCGCCGCGATGTGCTCTCTGGCCTCCGACCACAGTCTCACCATTAAGTCTGCGGACAAGGGTGGTGGGGTTGTGGTCATGGACACCAGTGAATACATCCGGGAGATCTATGGCCAACTTGAGGACTCACAGGTGTACAAACGGGTAGCACAGGATCCCAAATTTGGTTTGTTAAGGGAACTGCGAGATATTTTAAATCAGGCCCGTGAGACTGACATCATTGATGACAAATTGTTTTGTTATTTATATCGTGATAAACCTATCACACCCATATTGTATACCCTGCCAAAGTCCATAAGGGGGTTATGCCCCCTCCCGGCCGCCCAATTGTGTCGGGTAGAGAGTCCCTCTTTTACAATGTAGCAATCTTTCTTGATAAGATGTTGCGCTGTTTTGCTATCTCTACTAAATCATTCATTAGAGATACAGGTGACTTTTTGTCTAAGATCAATGATCTTGAGGTCCCTGTGGGCGCAGTTCTTATTTCGTTCGACGTGTGTAGTCTATACACGTCGATCGACCATGAACTGGGTCTACGGGCGGTTGAGGCATGTCTTGCTAATTCTGAATACTCCGAACCTTGTCAGGCCTTTTTGCTTTCATTGCTCAGATTTGTTTTGACTAAAAACTATTTTTTATTCCAGAACGACTTTGTTCAGTTGCGTGGGACGGCGATGGGGTCCAACGTGGCGCCCACGTATGCTAACATCTATATGGCCCACCTTGAGGAGTCGTCCATTTATGGTAGCCACCACTTCAGACATGTTCTGGGGTGGTGGCGCTATATTGACGATATCTTCTTGGTGTGGACGGGCGACACGTTGGGCCTCCTCGCGTTCCACGCATACCTCAACGAAGTCGATCCGACCGTGAAATTTACCGTGGTTCATTCCACGGATAGATTACAGTTCCTTGATACGGAGGTCCGGATCATGGGACGAGGTTTGAGTACAGATTTATCTGTGAAACCCACTGACAAGAACACTCTGTTGCGTTATGATAGTCATCACCCTCGTTCCATGATCCGGTCCTTGCCTTTCAGCCAGTTCCTCCGTGTTCAGCGGATAGTCAAGGATGGACAAATGAGACATATCAGATTTAATGAAATGGGCCACAAATTTGCCACACGTGGATATCCAAAAAAATTGGTCAAAGAAACCACCATGAGAGTGGAGAATCACTCCACTGTCATTAAGCCTAAGGTTGCCCCCAAAAATCCACGCATTCCCTTTATCTTCCATTTTTCCACTGATAGCTCGCAAATTGCTACTATCATTCGGAAGCATTGGAGTTTGATAGGGAATAGTTTTCCTCAGATTGTAGAATTCAATACACCCCCTTTGTTTTCCTATCGGAGAGGGCGAAATTTGGGAGATAGATTGGTAAAAGCGGATGTGGGTAGTGCCAAGACAAGTGTGAGAGCAATGTGCGGTTCCAGTCGTACTGGGTGTTACCCTTGTTATCACTGCATAAACTGTAAACTTATGATCAAAGGAGATACATTTTTCAATCCGGCCACCAATGGAGTGAATAAAATCACTCAATTTCTTACTTGTGACTCATCCTACGTGGTCTACCAGCTGACCTGTCCCTGTGGGCAGGGCCGCTGATAGAAATCATGGGGCCCCGTACAGCATACATGACGGGGCCCCCTTCAGCTCCACCCCCTGATCCCTCCTTCAGCCACACCCCTGGCCCCGCCCTTGGCCCCTCCCCAGACGCCGCCTTGAAACAACATGCAGATTTGTCTACAAGTGATATTTATGGCGCTGGGGGGTCGTCTGTGAATGGCGCTGTTATGGAGGGGATCTGTGAATGGCACTGTTATGGAGGGGATCTGTGAATGGCACTTTTATGGAGGGGATCTGTGGATGGCACTGTTATGGAGGGGATCTGTGGATGGCACTGTTATGGAGGGGATCTGTGGATGGCACTGTTATGGAGGGGATCTGTGGATGGCACTGTTATGGAGAGGATCTGTGGATTCAGATTGAGGAGGGGGGGGCAGTTTGTCACTTGCCTAAGGCCAGGGTAAGGGGGGCCTCCCACCCAGGCTGTGCACATTAATCCTGGCTGATCGATCGCTTCTGGCCTGCTGCTGTGCTGCCTGCAGTCACATCTGAGTGATGAGAGTACTGATTAGTTTTTTCCTAAAGGAGCGGGTATTGACTGGTCTGGTCTGGGGCTGCTGGGCTTAGTTATCACTGACTATGTCACCGCCACCGGCGCTTCCACCAGGCGGGTTAGGGCCCCCGGACCGGATTCACTCACTCAGGGACACTCACAGTTCACAGACACACACTTTAACTGGTCTGGACCGGACCACCAGGACCCTGGTCCAGTCGGATGGTCCAGCTAGCCACGCTCACCTCAGCACAGCAGACAGTGTGGCAGGCAGCCGCACTCGCAGGCTCAGGATAGGAGGAGCCGAGGAGGGGAGCTCTCAACCAGGAGAGGAGGCGGAGTCAGTCAGTACCGGCGGCTGCACACAGCTTCCTCTTTCGTCTTCTGACCTCAACTGAAGCCACTCCCCCTCCCTCCTCCTACTTAGCCTGCCCTGCCCTGCACAGTGCGCGTCATGCAGGGCCTCGCCTCCGCTCCGCCTCCGCCCCATGTGAATCTGATTTCACCAGCTTGGGGCCGCGTTCTCCTGGCTGAGGGGGCCCCGTGGGCCCCCCTGACTTAGGGGCCCGGTCGCAATTGCGACCGCTGCGACCCCTATAGCTACGCCACTGCCGGGCCCCCCTGCCAGCCGGGCCCGGTACAACTGGGCCAGCTGTACTGGCCTATCAGCGGCCCTGCCTGTGGGAAGTGGTATGTTGGTGAGACCACGTGGGATGTGAAGACACGGCTTAACCAGCACCGTTATTCCATTAGGAAGGAGAAAATGGATTTGCCTGTGTCTAAACATTTTAAAGATGCAGGACACACACAGAATGATATGAGATTTCGCATTTTGGAACAGATAGAATTGGGGAGACGGGGGGGGAGATAGACAAGCTCTCCTCAAAAAACGTGAGCTATACTGGATATATACTTTAAAAACTTTAAAACCCAATGGGTTAAATGTGGATTTTAGGGTTGATTAGTACTGTCTTATTCCGTTAATCATTTGATCCGTATTCCAAACTGTAAGGTGAATGCACATGTATACACACTAAAGCGTTTAACCAAGCGTAATTTTTCAGGATAATTTTACTAAAAATTTTCTCTCTTTTTGTTTTTAGACTCCAAATACTCTAAAGGTCATGAGGTGCTGTATGATGCGAAGTCTATTGCGGTTTTAGTTGGCTACCCATATTGTGCACTTTTTATCCACACCATGATGTTTGGACTGCTGCTGCAACATTAATGCGTAGTTTTGTCCATGCTGTGCTAGGTGTCCGCCCAAACAGTCTTTATATTTCTAATAAATATTTCTTTAAGGAACTTGGATTATCTATATTATTTTTTTATATACAGTTATGGCTTGGAGACTGTAATGCATTGGTGATAGAGTGATGCACCCCTATGTGGGATTAGTGGCAGTTCGTGGGGTTATCCTGGCGACGCCAATTTTTCTCCTATTTTAACACTGATAGATCATTAACATGACCTGTCATTGTTGGGTGACACCCTTTCTTCACCGTCTGTATTGTCTCCCTATAGCCGCTACAATGGGTTGACAAGACGCTGAATCTAGTGATCATATATGTATCCTCATGTAGGTCGTGGGTTGGCAGTGTCCTAGACCCTGTCATTAATATAAAATTCCTCATTAAACTATATCTTTAGAATCCTGTTATTTAATTATTCATGAACACAACTACGATTATGTAGTGACTGATGGGCGGCCCCTACTACGGTCCGGACATGCGCATATCACTTGTGGGGCTATCTCGGCCATCTTGGTTGTGGTTGCCAGTCAGTCCCCAGGCGCCGGAAAAATCGCGATACTTGTTCCTCTCGCGCATGCGCGGTTAGTGAATGGGAACGCCGCTGAGCACACGATTCAAGTTACATACAGTCACCCAGCTGACAGTGAGTTTTTTTAATTTCACGTGATTAATGTATTCACCTGCACTTTAAGATCTCTTTCACATAATGTAAAGGATGTTGTAATAATGATTCATCATTTATATGTATTTATGTAACCGTATGTATCACTATATTTATTGTTTTTGATTGTATTTCTTTAATTGATGTTAATTTCTAGTTGATCAATGTCCTTATATAGAGCACGCTTGTAACACATGTGCACTAGGCTTGATAAAGACAGCAACAAGCTGTTGAAACGTCGCTTGACTTTGGGTCAATAAACTACATGTTTTCTTTGTTAATCCGGAGTGCTGCTGGCTGTTTTTCTACTTCTATATATATATATATATATATATATATATACAGTACAGACCAAAAGTTTGGACACACCTTCTCATTCAAAGAGTTTTCTTTATTTTTATGACTATGAAGGCATCAAAACTATGAATTAACACATGTGGAATTATATACACTCACCTGAAGAATTATTAGGAACACCATACTAATACGGTGTTGGACCCCCTTTTGCCTTCAGAACTGCCTTAATTCTAAGGTGATGATAGCATTCTTTAGAAATGTTGGCCCATATTGATAGGATAGCATCTTGCAGTTGATGGAGATTTGAGGGATGCACATCCAGGACACAAAGCTCCCGTTCCACCACATCCCAAAGATGCTCTATTGGGTTGAGATCTGGTGACTGTGGGGGCCATTTTATTATAGTGAACTCATTGTCATGTTCAAGAAACCAATTTGAAATGATTCGAGCTTTGTGACATGGTGCATTATCCTGCTGGAAGTAGCCATCAGAGGATGGATACATGTTCTCATTCTGTTTACACCAAATTCGGACTCTACCATTTGAATGTCTCAACAGAAATCGAGACTCATCAGACCAGGCAACATTTTTCAAGTCTTCAACAGTCCAATTTTGGTGAGCTCGTGCAAATTGTAGCCTCTTTTTCCTTTTTGTAGTGGAGATGAGTGGTACCCGGTGGGGTCTTCTGCTGTTGTAGCCCATCTGCCTCAAGGTTGTGCGTGTTGTGGCTTCACAAATGCTTTGCTGCATACCTCGGTTGTAACGAGTGGTTATTTCAGTCAACGTTGCTCTTCTATCAGCTTGAATCAGTCGGCCCATTCTCCTCTGACCTCTAGAATCCACAAGGCATTTTTGCCCACAGGACTGCCGCATACTGGATGCTTTTCCCTTTTCGCACCATTCTTTGTAAACCCTAGAAATGGTTGTGCGTGAAAATCCCAGTAACTGAGCAGATTGTGAAATACTCAGACCGGCCCGTCTGGCACCAACAACCATGCCACGCTCAAAATTGCTTAAATCACCTTTCTTTCCCATTCTGACATTCAGTTTGGAGTTCAGGAGATTGTCTTGACCAGGACCACCCCCTAAATGCATTGAAGCAACTGCCATGTGATTGGTTGACTAGATAATTGCATTAATGAGAAATAGAACAGGTGTTCCTAATAATTCTTTAGGTGAGTGTACATAACAAACAAGTGTGAAACAACTGAAAATATGTCATATTCTAGGTTCTTCAAAGTAGCCACCTTTTGCTTTGATTACTGCTTTGCACACTCTTGGCATTCTCTTGATGAGCTACAAGAGGTAGTCCCCTGAAATGGTTTTCACTTCACAGGTGTGCCCTGTCAGGTTTAATAAGTGGGATTTCTTGACTTATAAATGGGGTTGGGACCATCAGTTGCGTTGAGGAGAAGTCAGGTGGATACACAGCTGATAGTCCTACTGAATAGACTGTTAGAATTTCTATTATGGCAAGAAAAAAGCAGCTAAGTAAATAAAAACGAGTGGCCATCATTACTTTAAGAAATGAAGGTCAGTCAGTCAGCCGAAAAATTGGGAAAACTTTGAAAGTAAGGGCTATTTGACCATGAAGGAGAGTGATGGGGTGCTGCGCCAGATGACCTGGCCTCCACAGTCACCGGACCTGAACCCAATCGAGATGGTTTGGGGTGAGCTGGACCGCAGAGAGAAGGCAAAAGGGCCAACAAGTGCTAAGCATCTGTGGGAACTCCTTCAAGACTGTTGGAAGACCATTTCAGGGGACTACCTCTTGAAGCTCATCAGGAGAATGCCAAGAGTGTGCAAAGCAGTAATAAAAGCAAAAGGTGGCTACTTTGAAGAACCTAGAATATGACATATTTTCAGTTGTTTCACACTTGTTTATGTAAATAATTCCACATGTGTAAATTCATAGTTTTGATGCCTTCATAGTCATGAATATAAAGAAAACTCTTTGAATGAGAAGGTATGTCCAAACTTTTGGTCTGTACTGTATATATATATATAAAATCCAAACAAATGTAACGCAGCACTCCTTAGATAAAAAGTGAAAAAATACAAAATGTATTCAACACATGTTGATACAGGCAACGTTTCAGCTCTCTCACAGAGCCACTATCAAGCCAAGTGAAACACATAATAAAGTGACTGTGCAGATATAGAAACATTTCAGGAAGTAATTAGTGCTAATTTCCTGTTTAATTCCATACTGGTGCATATAAAAACTCCATACAAAACAATTCATTCTCTTGTGACAATTCATAGTGCAGCCACCATCGGATCCCCTCAGGTATAGTGTATCACATTTCCGTGATTGTCTTCAATTTCATAGTGCTTCATGTACTGTATACTCATGTTTTCCCAAATAGTGATAGTGATTAAAACATCCATGGCTTGCTCCAACATAATTCACACCCGTAAGAAAACCGCAACACAGGAATCCATAAAATTCTGTTACCTTATGCTCTCACGGCACTATATCACAGATGGAGCGTTCCCCCATCTTGGCATGTCTCTTTGTACACTGCGCCTGCACTGCCCTCATACCGCCGTGCGTCATCACCTGGTGTTAGAGGCAGGCCAATCTCGCAGCCTGCTCTCACAACTCAGCGTGTCTCCCTGTTCACTACACCTGCGCCACCATCGCAGCGCATCACAAACCCGGCACTCAGGGCGAACCAACACTGCAACACGCGCATGCCCAACTCAGCCTCCCGCCCTGCACCCCACGCCTGCACCAGGGCGAACACCGAAGAAGCACCAAAGTTCCCAAGTCTAGAAACCTGGTCAACCATCAGTATTACATCGCGCAGCATCTTCATGTCGCCCAAGATTCTCTATACATCAAAGCGCTGTATTCACTAGGAGCAGCAATAAAACCTTGTATTGACCCCAGCCTGAATTACATAATCATTATAATCGTTACCTGTATTTATTGAGGACTATATTAGATATGGTATTGACCACAATCTATGTGACCTCCCGGGAGTACTACCCGGTATATTCAACACATGAACATTTGCATACGTATACTCACATATTAAAGTCCCTCTGTAATAATGGTAACGATTAATATTATAAGGTAACTGAAATGGATAAAACCTGGGTAAGCGATCTCTCCCACAGGTGTCCACAACTCTCAATAAGTAACTGCGGAATATAAAAAAATATCATAAATAAGTTGCACAATCCTTATATCATAATGTATCATCTACAATGACTCGAGTGTCGCCAGACACAAGGGTAGCAGCAATTTGTGCACCATCCACTACATACCTCAGTTGATCATTCCTGAGGTCACTCTAAATTCTATGTTTAACCCTTTAGGTTTGAGTGTATCCAAGTGATGGATCCACCTCAATTTGCATTTTTTTTTAGGAGGGACACCCTGTCTCCCCCCCTCTTTGGCATGGCCACATGATCAAGTATCATAAACCTAAGTTCCTGTTCTTTATGTTTGTACTCACTGAAGTGTTTAGATACCGGGAGGTCTTTCCTCTCATTTCTAATACTAAACCTGTGATTGTTCAGACGTGTCTTCACGTCTGTGGTTGTCTCCCCCACATACAACAGCTTGCAGGGGCACCACAAGACGTACACCACCCACAAAGAATCACAGGTAAGATAATGTCTAATTACGCACTTTTCTCCTGTTGCTGGATGTATAAACTCCTTCCCTTTTTGCATCAGTTTACAGTTTACACAGTTCAGGCAGGGATAACTGCCATTGTTTTTAGTTTTGAAAAAAGTCTGTCGTAAGCGTACTTGTTCTGGAACACTCGTCCTCACCACTCTATCTTTGATGTTTCGTGTCCTTCTATAGGACATCAGTGGGGCCTCTTTAAAAGCCAACATTTTCGGGTACCCACTCTGTAGTATACCCCAGTGTCGCCTAATGATATGTTGCACTTTGAGACTGTCTTCATTGTATGTGGATACAAACGGTACCCGGTTAGGGCTTTTCTTGGGGCATGCTTTTTTCACCTCCTCCCGAGGGATCGATTTTACTTTATTAATATGCCCCTTCACTAATGTTGAGGGATATCCCCTTTCTAGGAACGAATCCCCCACTTTTTCCAAGGCTTTATTTAAATGGTCTTCCTCATCTACAATCCTTTTAACCCGTAACATCTGACTATATGGGAGCGATTTAATCATTCTAGTCGGATGACAGCTTGTATATTGTAACAGAGTATTTTTATCAGTTTCCTTAACATGCAGATCTGTGTGCAACTGCCCATTCTTTATATACACCTGTGTATCCAGAAATTGTACTCTTTCACTGGATGCCACTAATGTGAACTTGATATGCTCATCCATATTATTAAGGAACACATGAAACTCAGATAAAGCATCTTGGGTTCCAGTCCAGATGAGGAACACGTCGTCTATGTACCTCCACCACATAAGCACATGTCTATAGTGGGGAGATACATAGACAAGGCGCTCCTCAAGAGAACGAACAAAGATATTTGCATAAGTGAGCGCGGCTTCAGAGCCCATAGCCACGCCCACCCGCTGCAAATAAAATCTGTCCTGGAACCCAAAATAATTGCACCTTAATGTAAGTTCCAAGAGATCCAGAAGAAAGTGTTTACTCTGTACAGAATACGTAGATCCTTCTAGTGCCCTACCCACAGCTTGCAATCCCTCTCCATGGTCAATGGATGTATAGAGGGACACTATATCAAATGACGCCAAAATACTACCATCTGGTACTTTAACTGTTGATATCTTCTCCAAAATCTGGACTGGAACCCAAGATGCTTTATCTGAGTTTCATGTGTTCCTTAATAATATGGATGAGCATATCAAGTTCACATTAGTGGCATCCAGTGAAAGAGTACAATTTCTGGATACACAGGTGTATATAAAGAATGGGCAGTTGCACACAGATCTGCATGTTAAGGAAACTGATAAAAATACTTTGTTACAATATACAAGCTGTCATCCGACTAGAATGATTAAATCGCTCCCATATAGTCAGATGTTACGGGTTAAAAGGATTGTAGATGAGGAAGACCATTTAAATAAAGCCTTGGAAAAAGTGGGGGATTCGTTCCTAGAAAGGGGATATCCCTCAACATTAGTGAAGGGGCATATTAATAAAGTAAAATCGATCCCTCGGGAGGAGGTGAAAAAAGCATGCCCCAAGAAAAGCCCTAACCGGGTACCGTTTGTATCCACATACAATGAAGACAGTCTCAAAGTGCAACATATCATTAGGCGACACTGGGGTATACTACAGAGTGGGTACCCGAAAATGTTGGCTTTTAAAGAGGCCCCACTGATGTCCTATAGAAGGACACGAAACATCAAAGATAGAGTGGTGAGGACGAGTGTTCCAGAACAAGTACGCTTACGACAGACTTTTTTCAAAACTAAAAACAATGGCAGTTATCCCTGCCTGAACTGTGTAAACTGTAAACTGATGCAAAAAGGGAAGGAGTTTATACATCCAGCAACAGGAGAAAAGTGCGTAATTAGACATTATTTTAGCTGTGATTCTTCGTGGGTGGTGTACGTCTTGTGGTGCCCCTGCAAGCTGTTGTATGTGGGGGAGACAACCACAGACGTGAAGACACGTCTGAACAATCACAGGTTTAGTATTAGAAATGAGAGGAAAGACCTCCCGGTATCTAAACACTTCAGTGAGTACAAACATAAAGAACAGGAACTTAGGTTTATGATACTTGATCATGTGGCCATGCCAAAGAGGGGGGGAGACAGGGTGTCCCTCCTAAAAAAAAATGCGAATTGAGGTGGATCCATCACTTGGATACACTCAAACCTAAAGGGTTAAACATAGAATTTAGAGTGACCTCAGGAATGATCAACTGAGGTATGTAGTGGATGGCGCACAAATTGCTGCTACCCTTGTGTCTGGCGACACTCGAGTCATTGTAGATGATACATTATGATATAAGGATTGTGCAACTTATTTATGATATTTTTTTATATTCCGCAGTTACTTATTGAGAGTTGTGGACACCTGTGGGAGAGATCGCTTACCCAGGTTTTATCCATTCCAGTTACCTTATAATATTAATCGTTACCATTATTACAGAGGGACTTTAATATGTGAGTATACGTATGCAAATGTTCATGTGTTGAATATACCGGGTACTACTCCTGGGAGGTCACATAGATTGTGGTCAATACCATATCTAATATAGTCCTCAATAAATACAGGTAACGATTATAATGATTATGTAATTCAGGCTGGGGTCAATACAAGGTTTTATTGCTGCTCCTAGTGAATACAGCGCTTTGATGTATAGAGAATCTTGGGCGACATGAAGATCCTGCGCGATGTAATACTGATGGTTGACCAGGTTTCTAGACTTGGTGCTCCTTCGGTGTTTTCGCCCTGGTGCAGGCGTGGGGTGCAGGGCGGGAGGCTGAGTTGGGCATGCGCGTGTTGCAGTGTTGGTTCGCCCTGGGTGCCGGGTTTGTGATGCGCTGCGATGGTAGCATGCTGCGAGATTGGCCTGCCTCTAACACCAGGTGATGACGCGCGGCGGTATGAGGGCAGTGCAGGCGCAGTGTACAAAGAGACATGCCAAGATGGGGGAACGCTCCATCTGTGATATAGTGCCGTGAGAGCATAAGGTAACTGAATTTTATGGATTCCTGTGTTTTTTTACGGGTGTGAATTATGTTGGAGCAAGCCATGGATGTTTTAATCACTATCACTATTTGGGAAAACATGAGTATACAGTACATGAAGCACTATGAAATTGAAGACAATCACGGAAATGTGATACACTATACCTGAGGGGATCCGATGGTGGCTGCACTATGAATTGTCACAAGAGAATGAATTGTTTTGTATGGAGTCTTTATTTGCATCAGTATGGAATTAAACAGGAAATTAGCACTAATTACTTCCTGAAATGTTCCTATATCTGCACAGTCACTTTATTATGTGTTTCACTTGGCTTGATAATGGCCTTGAGACCGGGTCTCAGCTCTCTAGGATGTACCGTTCCTGAGATATTCCCAAAAAATGAGCCCCCCCCCCCCCCCCCAATACAAGCCTGCAAGTCTTTCTCTTCAAATCCCAACCGCTATAAACACAGTTTTACTCCAGGTTTCCATAACAACCCAGCCATTTTTCTTTACTGCTTAAAGGGGCGGGCAATGTGGAGGTCACTGTTTTTAAAGGGGCGGGCACAGTGAAGGTCACTGTTATTAAATGGGCGGGCACTGTGGAGGTCACTGTTATTAAAGTAGCGGGCGCTATGAAGGTCCCTGTTAAAGGGGCGGGCACTGTAGAAGTCACTGTTAAAGGGGCGGTCACTGTGAAAGTCACTTTTAAAGGGGCGGGCGCTATGTAGGTCCCTGTTAAAGGGGCAGTCACTGTTAAAGGGGCGGTCACTGTGAAAGAGGCGATCGCTGTGAAAGTCACTGTTAAAGGGGCGGTCACTGTGAAAGTCACTGTTAAAGGGGCAGCCACTGTTAAAGGGGCGTTCACTGTGAAAGTCAATGTTAAAGGGGCGGTCACTGTTAAAGGGGCGGTCACTGTGAAAGTCACTGTTAAAGGGGCGGTCACTGTGAAAGTCACTGTTAAAGGGGTGGCCACTGTGAAAGTCACTGTTAAAGAAGCGGTCACTGTTAAAGGGGCAGCCACTGTAATAGTCACTGTTAAAGGGGCGGTCACTGTTAAAGGGGAGGTCACTGTTAAAGGGGCAGTCACTGTGAAAGTCACTGTTAAAGGGGCGGTCACTGTAAAAGTTACTGTTAAAGGGGCAGTCACTTTAAAAGTCACTGTTAAAGGGGTGGTCACTGTAAAAGTCACTGTTAAAGGGGTGGTCACTGTGAAAGTCACTGTTAAAGTGGTGGCCACTGTGAAAGTCAATGTTAAAGGGGGGTCACTGTTAAAGGGGCAGTCACTGTTAAAGTCATTGATAAAGGGAAGGTCACTGTGAAAGTCACTGTTAAAGAGGCGGTCACTGTGAAAGTCACTGTTAAAGAGACGGTCACTGTGAAAATCACTGTTTAAGGGGCGGTCACTGTGAAAGTCACTGTTTAAGGGGCGGTCACTGTGAAAGTTACTGTTAAAGGGGCGGTCACTGTTAAAGTGGCAATCACTGTGAAAGTCACTGTTAAAGGGGAGGTCACTGTGAAAGTCACTGTTAAAGGGGCGGTCACTGTGAAAGTCACTGTTAAAGTGACGGTCACTTTGAAAGTCACTGTTAGCAGGGCGGTTACTGGGAAAGTCACAGTTAAAGGGGCAATCAATGTGAAAGTCACTGTTAAAAGGGAGGTCACTGTGAAAGTCACTGTTAAAGGGGCGGTCACTGTGAAAGTCACTGTTAAAGGGGAGGTCACTGTGAAAGTCACTGTTAAAGGGGCGGTCACTGTGAAAGTCACTGTTAAAGTGACGGTCACTTTGAAAGTCACTGTTAGCAGGGCGGTTACTGGGAAAGTCACAGTTAAAGGGGCAATCAATGTGAAAGTCACTGTTAAAAGGGAGGTCACTGTGAAAGTCACTGTTAAAGGGGCGGTCACTGTGAAAGTCACTGTTAAAGGGGAGGTCACTGTGAAAGTCACTGTTAAAGGGGCGGTCACTGTGAAAGTCACTGTTAAAGGGGCAGTCACTGTGAAAGTCACTTTTAAAGGGGCGGGCACTGTGGAGGTCTCTGTTAAAGGGGCGGGCACTGTGAACATCACTGTTAAAGAGGCGGGCACTGTGAAGGTCACTGTTAAAGGGGCGGCCACTATAAAGGTCACTGTTAAAGGGGTGGTCAATGCTAAAGGGGCGGTCACTGTTAAAGGGGCAGGCACTGTGGAGGTTACTGTTAAAGGGGCAAGCACTGTTAAAGGGGCGTACACTCTGAAGGTCAATGTTAAAGGGGCGGCCACTGTGGAGGTCAATGTTAAAGGGGCGGACACTGTGGAGGTCATTGCTAAAGGGGCGGGTACTGTAGAGGTTACTGTTATGGGGGAAACTGTCAATATCTTTTTACAATACACGGAAGCATAAAATGAAATAGATGAAATATACCCGTGCAAAGCCGGGTCCTTCTGCTAGTATATATACAGTACAGACCAAAAGTTTGGACACACCTTCTCATTCAAAGAGTTTTCTTTATTTTCATGACTATGAAGGCATCAAAACTATGAATTAACACATATGGAATTATATACATAACAAACAAGTGTGAAACAACTGAAAATATGTCATATTCTAGGTTCTTCAAAGTAGCCACCTTTTGCTTCGATTACTGCTTTGCACACTCTTGGCATTCTCTTGATGAGCTTCAAGAGGTAGTCCCCTGAAATGGTCTTCCAACAGTCTTGAAGGAGTTCCCAGAGATGCTTAGCACTTGTTGGCCCTTTTGCCTTCACTCTGCGGTCCAGCTCACCCCAAACCATCTCGATTGGGTTCAGGTCCGGTGACTGTGGAGGCCAGGTCATCTGGCGCAGCACCCCATCACTCTCCTTCATGGTCAAATAGCCCTTACTTTCAAAGTTTTCCCAATTTTTCGGCTGACTGACTGACCTTCATTTCTTAAAGTAATGATGGCCACTCGTTTTTCTTTACTTAGCTGCTTTTTTCTTGCCATAATACAAATTCTAACAGTCTATTCAGTAGGACTATCAGCTGTGTATCCACCTGACTTCTCCTCAACGCCACTGATGGTCGCAACCCCATTTATAAGGCAAGAAATACCACTTATTAAACCTGACAGGGCACACCTGTGAAGTGAAAACCATTTCAGGGGACTACCTCTGGAAGCTCATCAAGAGAATGCCAAGAGTGTGCAAAGCAGTAATCAAAGCAAAAGGTGGCTACTTTGAAGAACCTAGAATATGACATATTTTCAGTTGTTTCACACTTGTTTGTTATGTATATAATTCCACGTGTTAATTCATAGTTTTGATGCCTTCAGTGTGAATCTACAATTTTCATAGTCATGAAAATAAAGAAAACTCTTTGAATGAGAAGGTGTGTCCAAACTTTTGGTCTGTACTGTATATATTTAAGAATGGCAGCACCGACTATGTCCCAGGGTATAGGCCAATAACCCCAAAAATAGTAAAGAAAATTAAACAGCACTCCAAAAATATAAAAAAACGTGAAAGGTTTATTTACCCATGTGGTACAGTGCAGCGATGTTTCGGCTCATCCATAGAGCCTTTCTCAAGCAAAAAACACAGGTGACTTGTAGCTTATATATAGCCAAACCAATTAAACAATCACATAAATATACAAGTAGAGTTGGGCGGACACATGGATGTTCGGGTTCGACAGGTTCGGCCGCACTTCACAAAAAAGTTCGAGTTCGGGACCCGAACTTGACCCTGAACCCGAACCCCATTGAAGTCAATGGGGACCCGAACTAAAATGGCTGTAAAAATGTCATGGAAAAGGCTAGAGGTCTGCAAATGGCATCATAATGTGGTTAAGAGCATGGCAAGTGCTCTGCAAACAAATGTGGATAGGGAAATGACTTAGGCCTCTTTCACACTTGCGTTGTCCAGATCCGTCGTGCACTCCATTTGCCGGAAGTGCCCGCCGGATCCGTAACACCGCAAGTGAACTAAAAGCATTTGAAGACTGATCCGTCTTTAAAATGCGTTCAGTGTTACTATGGCACTGAGGACGCTATTAAAGTTCTGGATGCCATAGTAGTAGTGGGGAGCGGGGGAGCAGTATACTTACCGTCCGTGCGGCTCCCGGGGTGCTCCAGAATGACGTCAGAGCGCCCCATGCGCATGGATGACATGATCCATGCGACACGTCATCCATGAGCGGGGGGCGCCCTGACGTCACTCTGAAGCGCCCCGGGAGCCGCACGGATGGTAAGTATACTGCTCCCCCGCTCCCCACTACACTTTACCATGGCAAACAGGACTTTAGCGTCCTGGCAGCCATGGTAACCATTCAGAAAAAGCTAAACGTCGGATCCGGTAATGCGCCGAAACGACGTTTAGCTTAAGGCCGGACCTGGATTAATGCCTTTCAATAGGCATTAATTCCGGATCCGGCCTTGCGGCAAGTGTTCAGGATTTTTGACCGGAGCAAAAAGCGCAGCATGCTGCGGTATTTTCTCCGGCCAAAAAACGTTCCGTTCCGGAACTGAAGACATCCTGATGCATCCTGAACGGATTTATCTCCATTCAGAATGCATGGGGATAATCCTGATCAGGATTCTTCCGGCATAGAGCCCCGACGACGGAACTCTATGCCGGAACACAAGAACGCAAGTGTGAAAGAGCCCTTAAATAACGTAAAAATAAAAAATAATAATCTTGATCTAGGAGGACGAGGTCCATATGGAGTAGGAGGTTGAGGAGGCGGTGTAGGTGGAAGCGGCGGTGGAGGAGGTAGCCTACACTGCTTTTTGGTTTTAAATTTATTTTTATTTTTTTAAATTAGGGAACACCCCAAAACATTGGGAAATATAACCTGTGATAACCCCCTCCAGTCGTGCTAAACACACGTTCAGACAATACACTGGCTGCAGGGCAGGCCAGCACCTCCAAGGCGCAAAGGGCAAGCTCAGGCCATGTGCCCAATTTGGAGACCCAGAAGTTGCAGGGGGCAGACCCATCAGTCAGTTCGTGTAGGCATGTGTAAACATACTGCCCCACCATGTCGCACGTCCCCGTAATGTCACGATCCAATTGGATATCTGCTCTATCAACTTTCGATGTTCTTTTCTGCGCCTACCATGTTGATCACGGTTAGCGTCGAATCAGGGTTCCACGCCAGAGAGGAAGCGTAAGAAAGAGAGACCACATCCAAGGGAGATCAATTAATGAAATTTAATTGTGATCGAGCGGAAATGTGGGAGAAGCTATTTAAACGGTAGAATTGAAGGAAAGGAGGGGGCGCGCGGCAATTACCCACTCCCGACTCGGGGAGGTAGTGACGATAAATAACAATACAGGACTCTTAAGATGCCAGTTATTGGAATGATCAATAAAAAATTATAGGGAATTTTACTGGGGTATTTTGGATTTGGAAACGTTAGACAGGAGAGGCCCTGCTACCGCTTTGTTGACTCTAGATAACTTCTGCCTGATCGCACATCCCCGTGACGTCCACGATCCATTTGGATTTCTTCTCGATCAACTTTCGATGTTCTTTTCTGAGCCTACCATGTTGATCACGGTTATCGCCGAATCAGGGCTCCACGCTGGAGAGGGAGCGTGAAATAAGGGATACCACATCCAAGGGAGGTCAATGGCTGCAATGCGATCGAGCTGAAATGTGGGACAAGTTATCAAAGCAGAAGGATCGAATGAAAGGGCCAATTAAAGACGAATTTTACAAATTGAATTCCCTGTCACCTATGCAGAGCAGGGTTTTTTCATTGCCAGAAATGGGTTAATGTCACCCACCAATGGAACAGAGGATTTTTAAAAATTTCGGTCCTTGTCACTTATGCAGAGCAGGGGTTTATTCACAGCAGAAATGGTAAAATGTCACCCAAGAATGTAACAGACAAATTAATGAAATTTCTTTACCTGTCTACTAGGTATAGCAGTTGTATATCACACCCAAAAATTGGTGAATTTCACCTGAAAATTTAACAGACAAATTAATGATGTTTTTTACCTGTCTACTAGGTATAGCAGTGGTATATCACAGCCAAAAATTGGTGAATTTCACCCGAAAATGTAACAGACAAATTAGCGAAATGACATAAAATAAAATACGTACAAATAAAAAAAAATAAACTTGATGGTTTGAAGGTTTAGGTCCATATGGAGTAGGAGTTTGAGGAGACGGTGGACGTAGCGGTGTAGGTGGAGGAGGACGAGGTAGCCAACACTGTTTTTTGTTTAATTTTTTTTTTTTTATATTTTTTTTTTTTTAGGGTACACTCCATAAGAGTGTGTAATATCCAAAATACAACAATGAGCAATTGCGCTGTAGTATAACAATGGCGGGTTAAGGCCGGTATACATGTCTATTCTGCACAAGGTACGGACAAGTCCTGTGGGATCCATGCCTGGTTCATTTTAATGAACATGAGCTTGTCCACATTTGCTGTGGACAGGTGGCTGCGCTTGTCTGTGATAACGCCTCCTGCCGTGCTAAACACACGTTCAGACAATACACTGGCTGCCGGGCAGGCCAGCACATCCAAGGCGTAAAGGGCAAGCTCAGGCCATGTGCACAATTTGGAGACCCAGAAGTTGAACGGGACAGGTGTGTGCACACATACGGCTCCACCATGTTTCTGAAATGCTGCCTCCTGCCAAGACGTTCCATATCAGCTGGTGTTGCTGGTTGTTGTGGCGTGCTGACAAAGCTTTTCCACATTTCGGCCTTGCTAACCCTGCCTTCTGAGGTGCTGGTGGTGTCCCAGCTGCGTTGGCGACCTCTTCCTCCTCCTCTGCCTTCACCTTGTGCTTCCACTGTGCCCCCGCTGTCACGTGGGAATGCCACCAGCAGCGCATCTACCAGCGCTTGCTTGTATTCGCGCATCTTATGATCACGCTCCAGTGACGGAATTAAGAACGGTAGGTTGTCCTTGTAACGGGGATCCATCAGCGTGGCCACCCAGTAATCCGCACAAATTAGAATGTGGGCAACTCGGCGGTCGTTGCGGAGACACTGCAGCATGTAATCGCTCATGTGTGCCAGGCTGCCCAGAGGCAACGAAAAGCTGTCCTGTGTGGGAGGTGTATAGTCTGTGTCCTCTGTATCCCCCCAGCCACGCACCAGTGATGGCCATGAGCTGGTTTAAGTGCAACCCTGCTGTGAACACGGTTCCTCCTCCTCCATCTCCTCCACCTCATCATCCTCCAGAACTGTGCCCTGGCTGGACAATTGTGTACCTGGCGTTTGTGGGTGCAGGAACCCACCCTCGGAGCCACTTGTGAATGACTGGCCGGAAACCCTATGAAATGATCCCTCTTACTCCTCCTCCTCCTCCTGTGCCACATTCTCTTCCATCATCGCCAGCAGCGTTTTTTTAAGAAGGCATAGAAGTGGGATAGTAACGCTGAGAATGGCGTTATCGGCACTGGCCATGTTGGTGGAGTACTCGAAACAGCGCAACAAGGAACACAGGTCTCGCATGGAGCTCTGATGTATCGGGGTAATTTTTAAGGAACCTCTGCACCACCAAATTCAGCACATGCGCCAGGCAAGGGATGTGTGTCAAACCGGCTAGTCCTAGAGCTGCTACGAGATTTCGCCCATTATCGCACACCACCAGGCCGGGCTTGAGGCTCACTGGCACCAAACACTCATCTGTCTGTAATTTAAGGCCCGTCCACAGCTCCTGCGCGGTGTGGGGTTTGTTCCCCAAACAGATAAGTTTTAAAACAGCCTGCTATTGTTTACCCCTGCCTGTGCTGAAGTTGGTGGTGAAGGTGTTACGCTGACCGGATAAGGAGGCGGTAGAGGATGAGGAAGCGGAGTAGGAGGAGGAAGCAACAGGAGGCAAACTGAAGCACCCTGCAATCCTCGGTGGTGGAAGGATATGCGCCAAACTGCTATCCGCCTCAGGCCCAGCCGCCACTGCATTTACCCAGTGTGCTGTTATGGAGATATATAACATTCCTGACCGTGCTTACTGGTCCACGTATCCGTAGTTAGGTGGACCTTGCCACAGATGGCGTTGCGCAGTGCACACTTGATTTTGACCCCCACTTGGTTGTGCAGGGAAGGGATGGCACGCCTGGAAAAGTAGTGGCGGCTGGGCACGACGTTCTGTGGAACAGCCACCGCCATAAGCCTTTTAAAACTCTCCATCTCCACCAGACGGTATGACAGCATTTCAAAGGACAGTAACTTTGAAATGCTGGCATTAAGGGCCAGGGATCGTGGGTGGGTAGGGGGGTACTTCCTCTTCAGCGCCAGTGTTTGGGAGATGGAGAGCTGAACGCTTCCGTAGGAGATTGTAGAGATGTTTGGTGACCCAGGTGGTGGTGTTGCTGGCAGATCCTCTGTTTGCGGGGTGGCAGGTGGCACTGTCACTCCAGAAGGGGATGAAGAGGCCGAGACTGCAGCAGAAGAGGAGGCAGGAGGAGCCAGAGACCTTTCTTTGTTTTTGCGGTGTCTACTCCACTGCAGCTCGTGCTTTGCACTTAGATGCCTGGTCATGCAGGTTGTGCTCAGGTTTAGAACGTTTATGCCTCGCTTCAGGCTCTGATTGCACAGCGTGCAAACCACTCGTGTCTTGTCGTCAGCTGGCTTTGGTGTGCTCAGTCCCTTGCTGCGGTGGGCAGTAGCAGGCGTACTGTCTAGGGGACGGCCGCTCCACTTTTGCACCCTGCTCCCTCTTCTGCTGTGCTGGTGGCTCTGTGCGACCACCACCTCTTCCTCCGAACTACACAGGTCACTCACATGACCTTGATTCCATGTGGGGTCGAGAACCTCATCGTACACATCATCTTCCACCCAGACTTCACCCCTGCCTTCCTTGTCGGTCTGCACACTTTCGAAAGCCACAGCAGTTGGCACCTGTGTTTCATCATCATCCGAGACATGCTGCGATGGTCCTCCCATGTACTCATCTTGGGACATAAGTGGTTGGGCAACAGTGCACTCAATCTCTTCCACTTCTGGGACAGGGCTAGGTGGATGGCCCCGGGAAACCCTGCTAGCAGAGTCATCAAAAAGCAGAAGAGACTGCTGCATGACTTGGGGCTCAGACTGCTTGGCTGATTTGCAAAGGGGTGAGGTGAAAGACTGATGGACATCAGCTGCAGGTACCAACTCTGGTCTTTCAGCAGGAGACTGGGTGGGAGACAATGTAAAAGAACTGTAGGCACTGTCAGTAACCCAATCTACTATCGCCTGTACTTGTTCTGGGCTCACCATTTGTACAGCCACATTAGGCCTGACCAAATACCGCTGAAGGTTCTGTCGCCTACTCGCACCTGAGGAAGGTGTTTCACTTGTGCGTGTAGCTGGCACAGATCGATCACGTCCTCTCCCTGCAACAGGAGCTCCACCAGCAGCACCACAACCGGGGCCACGTCCCTCATTTGACGCTCTTCTCATATTTCTCAAATTTAGGATCTTGTCCAAAATGGGTGTTTTTTTAATAACAGAATAGAACAACAGTATCTAACTCGTGTATCTCACAATGTCAGATGCAGCAAAGGCTGCAAAATTAAGATTTTTGCCCAAAATGGGTGTTTTTTTAATACCAGAATAGCACAGTAGTATCTAAACCGTGTATCTCACACATACAGATGCAGACAAGGCCGCAAATTAAGATTTTTGCCAAAAATGGGTGTTTTTTAAAACCCAGAAAATTATAGCTGTATTTCTAGCTTAAATTGCACACTGACTAATGCGGCAGAGGCCCCAGATGGAGGGTATTGCCAAAAATGGATGTTTTTTAAAACCCAGAAAATTATTGAAGTATTTCAAGCTTGTTTTAACAATAACAGATGCAGCAAAGCCGCAATATTAATTACTTTGCCCAAAATGGGTGTTTTTTTAATACCAGAATATGACAGCAGTATCTAAAGCGTGTATCTCACACGTACAGATGCAGACAAGGCTGCAAATTAAGTATTTTGCCCAAAAAAATTAAGTATTTTGCCGGCACTCGGTGCTCAGCTGTAATTCCTGGTGCGGGTCATGTTACGCTGGCTACGTCACATGACCCCAGCTAACTAGTATTTAACAGGCAGCCTGCTGCCCACAGGTTGCCTGTTAATTTAGGTTCCTGGCGATTTGTTAGATACCTGTATACTTTCCTGATCCAGTTCCCTGACGATCCTTTGCCTGCTCCTCCTGTACTGCGCATCCCCCCTGGTATTTTGACCTCGGCTTCTACCTGACTATTCTTTGCGGACTCCTGTTGTACTTCTCTACTCTCCTGGTATTTGACACCGGCTTCTCCTGACCATTCTTTGCTTATACCTCTATACTGCGTTGCCCTCTTGGTTTTGACCCAGTTTGTTCACTATCCGTTATTTGTCTGTCCTTCCCGCACGTATCCTAAGTTAGGGACTGCCGTCCAGTTGTCCCCTGTCATCGGGACTCGTGTGGCAAGTAGGCAGGGCCAGGGGTGAGGGTGGAGCGCAGTGGTCACTATCCTCCCCCCTGTGTGTGTGTGTGTGTGTGTGTGTGGACGTGACCGTTACAGATTAACAGGCCTAATAACCACTGTATAATGAATCCTCTGGTGACCCTGTCTGACAATGTCTCTAACCTGATGCAGATGGTGCAGGAGCTAGGGGAGAAACTCCATTCTTTTGAGATAGGACAAGGTTCTTCCACTCCTCAGGCCTCCAGTCCGCATTTTGCGACCCAGATTAAGCTCCCAGAACCCTTTTCTGGAGACCGGAAGAAGTTTCTCTCCTTTAAGGAAAATTGCAAACTTTTCTTCAGTTTGCGCCCCATGTCCTCTGGCCCCGAGAGTCAACGCGTGGGCATTATCATTTCCCAACTACAGGGTGATCCCCAGGACTGGGCATTCTCTTTACCT
Organism: Bufo bufo; assembly: GCF_905171765.1. Classification (NCBI taxonomy): domain Eukaryota; kingdom Metazoa; phylum Chordata; class Amphibia; order Anura; family Bufonidae; genus Bufo; species Bufo bufo. Next base: position 157,342,353 of record NC_053397.1, read on the forward strand.
GCTGGCGCCAGTTGTTTAACTTCTGTGGAGGTTTTTTTTCAGGCCCTGGGTACCCTCTATGATGAACCAGACAGGGCTCTGGTAGCCGAGACGGCTCTAAAGGCACTGCTTCAGGGCAATCTACCTGCGGAGGAGTATTGCACCTAATTCAGAAGGTGGTGTGTCCCCTCAGGATGGAACGAACAAGCCCTTAACCCCTTACGGACACATGACGTACCAGTACGGCATGTTTCCCGAGTTCTTAAGGACACATGACGTACCAGTACGTCATGTGTTGTTCCGATCACCGCCGCCCGGCGGGCGGTGATCGGAACAAAGTGCCTGCTCAAATCATTAAGCAGGCACCTCGGCTAAATGCGCGGGGGGGTCCCGTGACCCCCCCATGTCGGTGATCGCCGCAGTGCCATCGGGTCCCCATGGGGCTGTGGGGGGCACCCGATGGCAAGGAAGGCAGCGCGATGCCTTCCTGAGGCATCTGCGCTGCCTTCCGGTGAAGAGCCTGTGAGATCCAGCCCCCTGGATCTCACAGGCCCCGGAAGCTGTATGAGTAATACACACAGTATTACTCATACAGCCAATGCATTCCAATACAGAAGTATTGAAATACATTGTAAAAGGAATATACAACCAAAAGTTCAAGTCCCAAAGTGTGACAAAAAATAAAGTGAAAAAAAAGTTGAAAAAATAAAGTTTTCCCCCCAAAAATTTAAAAGTTTCAAGTAAAAATAAACCAAAACGTCATTTTCCCCAAATAAAGTAAAAAAAAATTGGTAAAGAGTAGGGGGGGGGGGGAAAGTATACATATTAGGTATCGCCGCGTCCGTATCGACCGGCTCTATAAACATATCACATGACCTAATCCCTCATATGAACACCATAAAAAATAAAAACTGTGCAAAATAAATCATTTTTTTGTCACCTTACATCACAAAAAGTACAACAGCAAGCGATCAAAAAGGCGTTTGCCCACGAAAATAGTACCAATCTAACCGTCACCTCATACCGCAAAAAATGAGCCCCTACCTGAGACAATCGCCCAAAAAAAAAAAAATATGGCTCAGAATATGGAGACACTAAAACATCATTTTTTTTGTTTGAAAAAAGCTGTTATTGTGTAAAACTTGCATAAATAAAAAAAAGTATACATATTTGGTATCGCCGCGTTCGTATCGACTGGCTCTAAAAAAATATCACATAACCTAACCTCTCAGATGAACACCCTAAAAAATAAAAACTGTGCTAAATAAACAATTTTTTGTCACCTTACATCACAAAAAGTGTAATAGCAAGCGATCATAAAGTCACACGCACCCCAAAATAGTGCCAATAAAACCGTCATCTCATCCCGCAAAAATCATACCCTACCCAAGGTAATCGCCCAAAAACTGAAAAAATTATGGCTCTCAGACTATGGAAACACTAAAACATGATTTTTTTGCTTCAAAAATGAAATCATTGTGTAAAACTTACAGAAATAAAAAAAAATATACATATTAGGTATCGCCGCGTCCGTATCGACCGGTTCTATAAAAATATCACATGACCTAACCCCTCAGATGAACACCGTAAAAAAAAAAAATTAAAACTGTGCTAAATAAACCATTTTTTGTCACCTTACATCACAAAAAGTGTAATAGCAAGCGATCAAAAAGTCACACGCACCCCAAAATAGTGCCAATAAAACCGTCATCTCATCCCGCAAAAATCATACCCTACCCAAGGTAATCGCCCAAAAACTGTGGCTCTCAGACTATGGAAACACTAAAACATGATTTTTTTTGCTTCAAAAATGAAATCATTGTGTAAAACTTACATAAAGAAAAAAAAAGGATACATATTAGGTATCGCCGCATCCGTGAACACCTGGTCTATAAAAATATCACATGATCTAACCTGTCAGATGAATGTTGCAAATAACAAAAAATAAAAACGGTGCCAAAACAGCTATTTCTTGTTATCTTGCCTCACAAAAAGTGTAATATAGAGCAACCAAAAATCATATGTACCCTAAACTAGTACCAACAATACTGCCACCCTATCCCGTAGTTTCTAAAATGGGGCCACTTTTTTGGAGTTTCTACTCTAGGGGTGCATCAGGGGGGCTTCAAATGGGACATGGTGTAAAAAAAAACAGTCCAGCAAAATCTGCCTTCCAAAAACCGTATGGCATTCCTTTCCTTCTGCGCCCTGCCGTGTGCCGTACAGCAGTTTATGACCACATATGGGGTGTTTCTGTAAACGACAGAATCAGGGCCATAAATATTGAGTTTTGTTTGGCTGTTAACCCTTGCTTTGTTACTGGGAAAAATGGATTAAAATGGAAAATTTGCCAAAAAACTGAAATTCTAAAATTTCATCTCCATTTGCCAATAACTCTTGTGGAACACCTAAAGGGTTAACGACGTTTGTAAAATCTGTTTTGAATACCTTGAGCGGTGTAGTTTCTTAGATGGGGTCACTTTTATGGAGTTTCTACTCTAGCGGAGCATCAGGGGGGCTTTAAATGGGACATGGTGTCAAAAAAACAGTCTAGCAAAACCTGCCTTCCAAAAACTGTATGGCATTCCTTTCCTTCTGCGCCCTGCCGTGTGCCCGTACAGCGGTTTACGACCACATATGGGGTGTTTCTGTAAACTACAGAATCAGGGCCATAAATATTGAGTTTGGTTTGGCTGTTAACCCTTGCTTTGTAACCGAAAAAAATTATTAAAATGGAAAATCTGCCAAAAAAGTGAAATTTTTTAATTGTATCTCTATTTTCCATTAATTCTTGTAGAACACCTAAAGGGTTAACAAAGTTTGTAAAATCAGTTTTGAATACCTTGAGGGGTGTAGTTTATAGAATGGGGTCATTTTTGGGTGGTTTCTATTATGTAAGCCTCGCAAAGTGACTTCAGACCTGAACTGGTCCCTAAAAATTGGGTTTTTGAAAATTTCAGAAAAATTTCAAGATTTGCTTCTAAACTTCTAAGCCTTGTAAAATAAAATATAATTCCCAAAATGATCCAAACATGAAGTAGACATATGGGGAATGTAAAGTAATAACTATTTTTGGAGGTATTACTATGTATTATAGAAGTAGAGAAATTGAAACTTAGAAATTTGCAATTTTTTACAAATTTTTGGTAAATTTGGTATTTTTTTATAAATAAAAATGAATTTTTTTTACTTCATTTTTACCAGTGTCATGAAGTACAATATGTAACGAACAAAACAATCTCAGAATGGCCTGGATAAGTCAAAGCGTTTTAAAGTTATCAGCACTTAAAGTGACACTGGTCAGATTTGCAAAAAATGGCCTGGTCCTTAAGGTGAAATAGGGCTGAGTCCTTAAGGGGTTAAAGGGAACATGTCACCGGGATTTTGTGTATAGAGCTGAGGACATGGGTTGCTAGATGGCCGCTAGCATATCCGCAATACCCAGTCCCCATAGCTCTGTGTGCTTTTATTGTGTATAGAAAAAACTGAGATGAGTCCTGTATGTGAGATGAGTCAGGGACAGGACTCATCTCAGGTTAATTTGCATATGTATCAAATAGTTTTTTTCCACAATAAAAGCACACAGAGCTATGGGGACTGGGTATTGCGGATGTGCTAGCGGCCATCTAGCAACTCATGTCCTCAGCTCTATACACAAAATCCCGGTGACAGGTCCCATTTAAGAGTCATTTTAGGTCTGGTCTGTCTGATAACTTAAAGGATCTTCTGGTCAGTTATCAACTTCCAGAGACCTTAGAGGAGATGATGACTCTTGTTGTCCGACTTGACCGACGGGTTAGAGAGACATGACAGGAACGACAGTTCTCTTCCCAGATGGTGGTCCAGCCAGAGGCCTATCCCAGAGACAACGCTGAGGTCTCCACCGAGGAACCTATGCAGGTTGGCATGACCCGAGGGAATCTTCGCCGCAGACTTGGAGAGTGCTTTTACTGTGGAGATCCTGACCATTGGATCAACCAGTGTCCTAAGAAGGTCCTCTCTGTCAAGTCTCCTAAGGCAAGGCAACCTAAATACCAGGTACACCCTGATTTTTCTAAATGTAAGCTTTTGGTACTCATAACGATTTCTCTGGGGGTAAATAAATGGCCGGGTAAGGCTTTTATTGATTCTGGCTCAGCGGCCAGCTTTATTGACTCTGAGTACGCTGTTAAATTGGGTATTCCAATGTTTGCTTTACCAACTCCTATCCATGTCATGACTATTGATGCTACTCCCCTGATTGGTGGTACGGTGAGGTCATGTACCTCAGAGATTTCTCTAACCGTAGGTGTGTGCCACTCAGAGAGATGTTCCCTTTTAGTCCTGGAGAACTTACCGGTTGAGGTGGTACTAGGGTTGCCTTGGCTCCAATTACATAACCCCACTATAGATTGGTCTAAGGGGGAGTTGGTGAGATGGCGGCCCAAGTGTGACTCGTGCTTGTCCGTGGTACAGGCTGGGGTCTCAGTAAAGTCTGATACATTACCCACAGTTGTTAGGGAATATTCTGATGTATTCTCATCACCAACTCCGGAGGTTCTACCCCCCCATAGACCTTATGATTGCACCATAGAGCTAGTAGAGGGGGCCAAGTTTCCTAAGGGGCAAATTTATAATCTTTCTAAGCCCGAACGCAAGGCCATAGAAGATTATATTAAGGAGAGCCTTGGTAAAGAGCATATTAGACCTTCTGTCTCTCCTATGGGAGCGGAGTTTTTCTTCATCAAGAAAAAGGATGGTGGTCTTAGGCCATGTATCGATTACCGGAGATTAAATAAAATCACTGTCCAGAATAGATACTCCCTCCCATTGATTCCGGATTTATTTAACCAGGTTCTGGGGGCAACCTGGTTTTCCAAGATTGACCTGAAAGGGGCATACAATCTAATCCGAATCAAGGAGGGAGACGAATGGAAGACGGCGTTCAATACACCGGCAGGACACTTTGAATATCAGGTGATGCCTTTTGGACTCAGCAATGCCCCAGCTGTGTTCCAAAACTTTATGAACGACATTCTTAGGGAGTTCTTAGGTCAATTTGTTATCTTGATGACATTTTGATATTCTCTCCTGATTTCGAATCCCATGTGTCTCATGTTAAACAAGTATTAGAGGTGTTGAGGGAGAATCAGCTGTCCGCTAAACAAGAGAAATGTGTCTTTGGTGTACAGGAGATACTGTTTCTAGGGCATGTTCTGACTCCTCACGCCTTCAAGATGGATCCTGGTAAGGTACTAGCAATTAAAGAATGGGTAAGGCCTTCATCCTTAAAGGCCTTACAACGGTTCTTAAGTTTCGCCAATTACTATCGTAAATTTATTATGAATTTTTCTGTAATTGCTAAACCGTTGACCGACCTTACTAAGAAAGGGGCGGATTTGGAGAATTGGTCTACTGAGGCCATTTCTTCATTTGAAAAATTAAAAAGGCATTCAGTAGCGCTCCTATTTTGATCCAGCCTGATCAGGAGAGACCTTTTATTGTGGAGGTGGATGCGTCCGAGGACGGCACAGGAGCAGTCCTTTCACAAGGTCGTGGTAGCCTCACTAACCTGAGACCGTGTGCCTTCTTCTTCAGGAAATTCTCTCCCACGGAGAGAAACTACGACATAGGGAATAGGGAGCTGCTGGCCATTAAATGGGCATTTGAGGAGTGGAGGCATTTTCTGGAGGGGGCAAGGCATTGTGTAACTGTTGTCACTGACCATAAAAACCTTATGTTTCTCGAGTCTGCTAAGAGGTTGAATCCCCGTCAAGCCAGATGGGCTCTGTTTTTTACTCGTTTTGATTTTTCCATTACGTTCAGGCCGGGAAGTAAAAATGTGAAGGCGGACGCATTATCTCGGAGCTTCCATGATTTTCAACCTACTGAGGTACCACCTGAATCCATCCTACCACCAAATATCTTCATAGCAGCTCTAACCCAGGATATCTCGGCTCGCATTAAGGCTGAACAACATCTGGCACCGGTATCCACCCCAACAGATAAGTTGTTTGTTCCCGTACAATTTTGTCTCCAGCTGTTGGGTGAGTGTCACGATTCTGCCTTTGTGGACATCCGGGTTTTGAGGGCACTAAGGATCTGGTTTCTAGATCTTATTGGTGGCCCACTCTAACTAGTGATGTCAAGTCCTACGTGTCAGCCTGTGAGGTTTGTGCCAGGTCCAAGACACCTAGGACTCGCCCTGCTGGTAACCTACGATCCCTACCCATTCCCAGTAGACCCTGGTCCCATATCTCGATGGACTTTATAACTGACCTACCGCCAGCGGAGGGTAAGACTGTGGTTGGGTAGTGGTCGATAGGTTTAGCAAGATGGTCCATTTCATTCCCCTGTCTAAACTCCCGAATGCCAAAACCCTGGCGTCTATTTTTGTGAAAGAAATTGTTCGATTACATGGTATCCCGGAAAATATTGTTTCTGACAGGGGTGTGCAGTTTGTGTCCAAATTCTGGAGGGCCTTCTGTCAAAAATGTCAAATTTCATTGTCTTTTTCCTCCGCCTACCACCCTGAGAGTAATGGGCAGACTGAACGCCTAAATCAGTCTGTGGAACAATTCTTGAGGTTGTATGTTGCTGATGACCAGCAATTATGGGTTATATTTCTTCCATTGGCTGAATTTGCTTTGAATAACCGTGTTAATTCTTCTGCTGGGGTTTCACCTTTCTTTTGTAACCATGGTTTCCATCCCCGTTTTCATTCTGGGTCATCCGTCTCCTCCTCTAACCCTGAGGCAGATAGGCTCTCCTCTGAACTGTGCACAGTTTGGGTCCGGGTTCAATCGAACCTAGAAAAGGCTCAAAGTTCTCAGAAACTCAAGGCCAATAGGAGACGTTCAAGGGGGGGGAATTTTCAGGTTGAGGATAAGGTATGGTTGTCCTCCAAGAATCTCTCTCTCAAGGTAGATTCTAAAAAGTTTGCTCCTCGTTTTATTGGACCATATAAGATCACGGAGGTAATTAACCCGGTATCGTTTAGGTTGGAGCTGCCTGAGTCATTCCACATTCATAATGTCTTCCATAAATCTCTATATTTTGAACCGGTAGTACCATCGAAAGCCTCGCCTCCGCCGGTTCTTGTTAATGATGCTGTCGAGTATGTGGTGTCTAAAATAGTGGATGTCAGGAATGTGCGTAATTCCTTGCAGTACCTGATTCACTGGAAAGGGTATGGACCTGAAGAGAGATCTTGGATACCTGCTAGGGAGGTTCATGCTTCTAGACTTGTTCGAAAATTTCATTTAGAACACCCTGAAAGGCCGTCGCCTGAAGTCTTGGGTCCGGTGGCCCCGCATAAAAGGAGGGGTACTGTCACAAGACGCCGGGGCGCTCGCTCTCCTCAGCGCCGCCGGCGTCCCGTTTCTGTGCAGGAGCGAGGATGCGCACAGCATCCTATCCTTGGTGATAGGGGGCGGGACAGACTGGCCGCGCATGTCTCCTCCACGCAGCCGGCGTCCCCAGTTCCCCCAGCAACCAGGCGAGGTCTGAGCACCAAGCTGGGCACTCGGTGCTCAGCTGTACTTCCTGGTGCGGGTCATGTGACGCTGGCCACTTCACATGACCCCAGCTAACTAGTATTTAACAGGCAGCCTGCTGTCCACAGGTTGCCTGTTAATTTAGGTTCCTGGCGATTTGTTAGATACCTGTATACTTACCTGATCCAGTTCCCTGACGATCCTTTGCCTGCTCCTCCTGTACTGAGCATCCCTCCTGGTATTTTGACCTCGTCTTCCACCTGACTATTCTTTGCGGACTCCTGTTGTACTTCTCTACTCTCCTGGTATTTGACTCCGGCTTCTCCTGACCATTCTTTGCTTATCCCTCTGTACTGCGTTGCCCTCTTGGTTTTGACCCAGTCCGTTCACTATCCATTATTTGTCTTGTCTGTCCTTCCCGCACATATTCTAAGTTAGGGACTGCCGTCCAGTTGTCCCCTGTCATCAGGACTTGTGTGGCAAGTAGGCAGGGCCAGGGGTGAGGGTGGAGCGCAGTGGTCACTATCCTCCCCCCTGTGTGCGTGTGTGGACGTGACCGTTACATATATCACGGGTCAGTACAGAGATCTATCCCATCATCTATTTATCCCCAGGACTGTGACTGTGACGAGGGGACATCCTCTGCGTCTGGAGGAAAGAAGGTTTGTACACAAAAATAGAAAAGGATTCTTTACGGTAAGAGCAGTGAGACTATGGAACTCTCTGCCTGAGAAGGTGGTGATGGTGAGTACAATAAAGGAATCCAAGAGGGGCCTGGATGTATTTCTGGAGCGTAATAATATTACAGGCTATAGCTACTAGAGAGGGGTCGTTGATCCAGGGAGTTATTCTGATTGCCTGATTGGAGTCGGGAAGGAATTTTTTATTCGGAACACCATACTAATACGGTGTTGGACCCCCTTTTGCCTTCAGAACTGCCTTATTTCTACGTGGCATTGATTCACAAAGGTGCTGATAGCATTCTTTAGAAATGTTGGCCCATATTGATAGGATAGCATCTTGCAGTTGATGGAGATTTGAGGGATGCACATCCAGGGCACGAAGCTCCCGTTCCACCACATCCCAAAGATGCTCTATTGGGTTGAGATCTGGTGACTGTGGGGGCCATTTTAGTACAGTGAACTCATTGTCATGTTCAAGAAACCAATTTGAAATGATTCGAGCTTTGTGGCATGGTGCATTATCCTGCTGGAAGTAGCCATCAGAGGATGTATACATGTTCTCATTCTGTTTACGCCAAATTCGGACTCTACCATTTGAATGTCTCAACAGAAATCGAGACTCATCAGACCAGGCAACATTTTTCCAGTCTTCAACAGTCCAATTTTGGTGAGCTCGTGCAAATTGTAGCCTCTTTTTCCTATTTGTAGTGGAGATGAGTGGTACCCGGTGGGGTCTTCTGCTGTTGTAGCCCATCCGCCTCAAGGTTGTGCATTTTGTGGCTTCACAAATGCTTTGCTGCATTACTCGGTTGTAACGAGTGGTTATTTCAGTCAACGTTGCTCTTCTATCAGCTTGAATCAGTCGGCCCATTCTCCTCTGACCTCTAGCATCCACAAGGCATTTTTGCCCACAGGACTGGCGCATACTGGATGTTTTTCCCTTTTCACACCATTCTTTGTAAACCCTAGAAATGGTTGTGCGTGAAAATCCCAGTAACTGAGCAGATTGTGAAATACTCAGACCGGCCCGTCTGGCACCAACAACCATGCCACGCTCAAAATTGCTTAAATCACCTTTCTTTCCCATTCTGACATTCAGTTTGGAGCTCAGGAGATTGTCTTGACCAGGACCACCCCCCTAAATGCATTGAAGCAACTGCCATGTGATTGGTTGACTAGATAATTGCTTTAATGAGAAATAGAACAGGTGTTCCTAATAATTCTTTAGGTGAGTGTATATACATAGCTAGCTGGCACTGAAAAAAACACAAGTGCTAATCAGCACTTGCCAGTCACAGCTCGCACACAGAAAAAGTAGTGCAGAGCTGGAAAAGCCCCCAAAAAAATAAAAAAGGACAGACTGGAGTCCGCCGGGGAGGGGATGGAGGGACAGGGAATATGGGGATCTGAAACTGCTGCAGATGAGCCAAAGATCACTACAGCTGTTCCAGTCTGAGTGAAAAGCACTGATTTATGTGGTAGTACCACAAGTCCCAGCCGACAACTAACAGCACAGTGGGGAACAAGTCCTCTCTGCAAGCAGTCACCAAGATAGAATGGCTACCTGCAGAGAGGCACCAACAGTTGTTTCTGTTGCATAGCGCTGTCCAGGGGAGCACCCAGGAATTTTGTTTAGGGGGGGTCCGAAAGGCAAAAAAATGTGGCATGTGTAGTGTGCTGTGCTAATTCAATTTTTCAAAGCCCCCTTTATATTTAAAAATGCAGGGAAAGGGTGTAGTGTGTTGCGCTGATTCTTTGATTGGCGATTCTAAAAGCCCTGCAGGAAAATAAGACGTCGCAATTTTTTGGCCCCGCCCACTATTAAAAGCCCCTCCTACATATAATAGGCCACTCCCAACAAACACTGTACAGCTGACATTCTTTAGTTGCGGCCTGTCTCTACACATCATACGGAGAGGGGAGGTTCTGTCCTGGCTGCACTGCCTGCTTCACATTATACAATAGACAGCCGGCTACAGCCAGGAAGCTCCTCCGCTCTCCTCCCTCCCCTGATCCTGCTCAGGGCCTGTGGTTCCCCCCACCATCTGCCACCCGCCCGTGGCCTGCTGCCCCCCTTGACCGTCCTCACCCAGCTCTGAATCCTCCTTCTGCAAATGGCAGGGGGAGGAGCCGGAGCATCTCCTCTCCTACATAGCACCACATACCTCTTACATCCAGTGATGTCACCTTTGTTGTAGACGTTCTCTTTCCTCATCTTCTCCATTCAGACCAGACCGCCATGATGATTTTTCAGCCATCTCCCGTCTCTGCAGAGATTGACAAACAGACATTAGTTTCCCACATTTCCATCATCTTCACATCTTCTGAACACCCTTTCCTGCCTCCCCCAATACTGTGCCTGCTGTGCCCCCAATACTATACTGCAGAAACAGTCCCCCTGGAAATACTACTACCACACAGATAGTGCCCCCCTCAACAATTATTGGCACACAGTGCTCTAAAAAAATAACTGCACCCAGACACTAATAGTATAAAGATAATGTCCCCCAAAAATTATTGTGCTAAGCTGATACTGTGGCAGGGTGCCCCCCAAAGTAACAGGGCTCCCCAAAATAGAAATAATTCTCTGCCAGAGCACACTTAGTAGTAATAATGCCCCTATAGTGCCCATACTAGTAATCATGTTCCTCATAGCCCCCCAGTATTAGCAAAGCTCCGCATAATACCTCCTAGTACTAATAATTCTCCCTACAATATGACAGTACATGAAATACCCCCGCTTAGTGCCCGCTGTTGAGCTAATGTCCCCATAATGTATGCCAGTATAAAATACCCCTATATAGTGCCCCAGTAAATGCCCTCATAGTGCTCCTCTCCCCCTTCCCCATAGTGTCCCCCATAATATGCCAGTAAAAAATGCCCCTTCTAAGTGCCACCATATCCCCAAATAGTGCTCCACTCCCCCATAGTGCCGCTCTCCCCTATAGTGCCTACCATAATGTGCCAGTAAAAAAATGCCCCCTTAGTGCCATCAGATGCCATAATGCCCCCATAATGTGCCAATAAGAATAAAGGCCCCTTTAGAGCCCCCACTTCCCCTTAGTGCCCCCAAATAATGCCCCTATAGTGCCACCAGATGCCCCATAGTGCCATTGTCCCCTATAGTGCCCCCATAATATGTCAATAAAAAAAAGCCCCTTTAGACCCCCCAGATGCCCCCATAGTGCTCCTCTCCCCCATGGTGCCGCCCCATAATGTGCCAGTAAAAAATGCCCCCTTAGTGCCACCAGATGCCATAATGCCCCCATGTGCCAATAAGAAAAAAAGGCCCCTTTAGAACCCCCACTTCCCCATAGTGCCCCCAAATAATGCCCCTATAGTGCCACCAGATGCCCCATAGTGCCGTTCTCCCCTATAGTGCACCCCATAATGTGTAAAAAAAAAAAGCCCCTTTAGAGCCCCCATAGTGCTCCTCTCCCCCATGGTGCCCCCCAAATAATGCCCCTATAGTGCCACCAGATGCCCCCTAGTGCCGTTCTCCCCTATAGTGCCCCCCATAATGTGTAAAAAAAAAAAAAAAGACCCTTTAGAGCCCCCATAGTGCTCCTCTCCCCCATGGTGCCCCCCAAATAATGCCCCTATAGTGCCACCAGATGCCCCATAGTGCCGTTCTCCCCTATAGTGCCCCCATAATGTGTAAAAAAGCCCCCATAGTGCTCCTCTCCCCCATGGTCCCCCCCCCCCATAATGTGCCAGTAAGAAGTGCCACCTAAAAAAAAAGTACCACCAGATGCCCCATAGTGCCGTTCTCCCCTTTAGTGCCCCCATAGTGCCAGCTCCCCCCCTCCAAAAAAAATAAAAAATAAATACACTGATACTTACCTCCATCAGCAGCGATGCGATGCAGGCTCTTCCGGCCTGTGTCCCTAATGTGTGCTGCCCGGCTCAGGCGCGTGATGATGACGTCATCTCGCCTGAGCCGGCCTCTGATAGGCTGCAGGCATTAGTGCCTGCGGCCTATCAGAACAGGGGAGGGACACATCTCTCCCTCCCCTACCGCAGCACAGCACAGGCATCTGTATCGCTGTCCTTAGGACGGCGATACAGATGGATTAGATATGGAGATGAGCGCTTCCACAATGGAAGCGCTCATCTCCTAGTACTGCTACTGGCGCCCCGCCCCCCCCCCCACCACCGCCGCCGCAATTACATCCAGGGCCGCGCCGCCTGTGGTGATCGGCGGTGCGGCCCTGAAGGATAAAAAAAAAAATTTCGGCTGGTTGTTCTAGGGGGGTCCAGACCCGCTGGACCCCCCCTGTAGGTGCGCCACTGGCGCTGCCATTGGCTGATGTCCCCTCTCTGACCTCGGACGTAACATGGGCTGATGTAATCAGCCCCAATCACCTCCCTTCCAGCCACCAGCAGCACTACAGATAGGGCAATAGTAGTATAGCGCTGCCAATCGCAGCGCTGGGAAGGGACACCTGTGTCTGGTGTCCCCTCCCTGATCTAGGAGGTGACATACTCTGATGTCATCAGCCCCTCCCACCTCCAGCCGAGCCCCCCTACAGCACCATACATTGCCGACGCTGCGATGGACCGGTCTTTACTAACCGGCCAATCGCAGCGATCGGCGCTGCAGGGGGGCGGAAAACCTCACCCTCAGCTAAGATGGCTGCCTGCTGATTAGTTCAGCCATCTCAGTCCGGTCACCTCTTGCTACTGGCACATAATGGGGGGGCCCTCCTGTTATTGGCACATGATGGGGCATGGGGGGGGGCCTCTTGTTACTGGCACATGATGGGGCATAGGGGGGCCCTCTTGTTATACTGGCACATGATGGGGGCCCTCCTGTTACTGGCACATGATGGGGCATAGGGGGGGCTCTTGTTACTGGCACATGATGGATGGGGGGCCCTCTTGTTACTGGCACATGATGGGGGTACTTTTTGTTACTGGCACATGATGGGGGGCATCTATGGGGACACATTTTACTGGCACATTATTGGAGGGTCATCTATGGGGGCGCTTATTACTGGCACATTATTGGGGCACGTTTTACTGGCACATTCTTGGTGGGCACTGTAGGGGCATCTACTAAGGCCACAAAGAAGGGGTATTTTTTATGGGGGCTCTGTACAGTAGCATTTTATACTGGGGCACATTATGGTGGGTACTGTTGGGGAGAGGAGTACTATAGGGGGCACTAAGAAGGAGTATTTTATACGTGCAAATTATGGGGGACACTGAGGGCATCTACTGGGGCATTTTATACTGGTAAATTATGGGGGGCACTAGGAGGAAGGTGGGAGATGAGCACTATGGGGGCATTTACTGGGGGCGCTATATAGGGGTATTTTATACTGGCATATTATGGGGGCACTATGGGGACATTAGCTCAACTGGGGGTATTACAAGGGGTTATTTTTTGCACTGTCACATTATACAAATTATTTCTATAGGAGGGGGGCATTATGTTGGGCTTTATTACTCCCCCATGGTATGACCCCCCCTAGTAGCAGCACCAGCCTCTCTCTGCTCTGCTATCCCTCTGCCCCTTCTCCAAATCCTTATTATGAAATCTTTCTCATTAGGATAAAACACATCAGCTCCACCGAGCCCCCAGCCAAAGTGTGGAAGTGGTGTCCGAGATCCCCAAGGGTCAAGCCAAGTAATTGTAAGTTTTCATGTGAAATATGTTTATGTTATACACATATAGCCTACACTGTGCCACCCCGCTGTACAGTTAGAAGGACCGGGCTTACTGTCAGATGATGACAGGGCCGGCGCCGCAAGGAGTAATCTCCCAGGCCGGCCCTTTACAGAACTCACCAGGACAGTGACAGGTCAGACTTCTCCCCTGGTTCGTGACGGCTGCTGCGCGCAGGAAGTTAAAAATTCTGTGTACTGCCCACTTGCCCAGAAAACAACTCACAGGCAGTAAGAAAGTAACTCAGCATTGGCTCACCTCACCTATTATACTGTATAATTTATACATATGTCATTCAGGGGCATGGAAAAGCTGGGTGATGATTTTTTTCACCTAGCTTTTCCATGCTCCTGAATTGCATATCTGCTTATAGGCATATATCTTTATAATAGCTCTTTATAATACCTGATCTATTATAAGCAGATATGCCATTCAGGAGCATGGAAAAGCTAGGTGAGAAATAGTCACCTAGCTCTTCAATGCTCCTGAATGGCATATCTGCTTATAATAGATCAGCTATTCTAAACAGATATGCCTATAGGCAGATTTGCCACTCAGGCAAATAGCATGGAAAAGTTAGGTGAGATATTATTGGCACAATGGGATCGATAATGCAGGCTTTTCCTACCTGCCTACTCAATAGGGGGTCTACTTACTATGTGACTGTCTGCGCCTACCTACTGTATGGGGTCACAAGGGGGTGTTATTACCATTTGGGGCACTATAGATGGGGAGTTTGTATAAAGGTGCTAAGGGTGCTGGAAAACTGCTGCTTCTAAGATGTTTGCCTTCCAATTCTGCAGAAACGAGTCACGTATCGGCATAGTGATCTGAGCAAGATGGAAAAGAAAAGAGGATGACTCTGATCAGAGAAGACTTCACCCGTGAGTCCAAACCTTTGCCAATGTGGGAGCTTTTACACATAGCATCTTTGCAGCATGCATGTAAAAATTTGTGTTTTTCAAAACGATTTATGGAACATTGCTAATCATTATCATTAATCAAGATGCTTACATTTTTACATGCAGTTTTGCAAATGTGTTTTATTGGGTATAAAACCCATTTCACACCATGTTTCATATAGCATGCTACTGTGTATAAAAACTGATCTCCAAATTGATTGGAAAATCTTGAAAATCAAGAATCAGGATGCTGCTATTTGGTTTTGTACCTGGCTGGTTACGGAAATAAGGGTTCCCCGTTTTCCATAACTAGCCAGGTACAAAACCCAACAGCAGCAGCCTGTGTTACCAAGGTGGTTAGGGCCATTTATTTTGGCTGTTGCCAGCCTAATAATATCAGCCTGCTACTGCTCTGGATGGCCTGACGGTACTTGGCCATCCCTGCCCTAAACCCTTTTATTTAATTTAAAAAATAAAAAATAATCTTTATTCTATTCTTGATCTGAAGTAGTCTTGGTCCTCTTCCTGTAAAAAGAAAAAAAGATAAAAAGGTACAAAGAAATATGCATGACTATAGTCTCTCATGTTTTTACACGTAAGGATGAAAAAACAACGTAGTGGTTGGGATAAGGTGAAAGCTAAGAAAGAGGAAGAGAAAGAAATACAAAAACTTTTGTCCAAAACAAGAAAAATTACAGATTATTGTGGAAAAAGCACATCTGGAAAAAGCAGTTAAAGTGATGTACATGCTTCCACTCCAAGTGACGTGTATGCTTCCACTCCAAGTGACGTGCATGCTTCCACTCCAAGTGATGTATATGCTTCCACTTCAAGTGCTCCAAGTGACGTGCATGCTTCCCCTCCAAGTGATGTATATGCTTCCACTTCAAGTGCTCCAAGTGACGTACATGTTTCCACTCCAAGTGACATACATGCTTTCACACCAAGTGACGTACATGCTTCCACTCCAAGTGATGTACATGCTTCCACTTCAAGTGATGTACATTCTTCCACTTCAAGTGCTCCAAGTGACGTACATGCTTTCAATCCAAGTGACGTGCATGCTTCCCCTCCAAGTGATGTATATGCTTCCACTTCAAGTGCTCCAAGTGACGTACATGCTTCCACTCCAAGTGACATACATGCTTTCACACCAAGTGACGTACATGCTTCCACTCCAAGTGATGTACATGCTTCCACTTCAAGTGATGTACATTCTTCCACTTCAAGTGCTCCAAGTGACGTACATGCTTTCAATCCAAGTGACGTACATGCTTCCACTCCAATTGCTCCAAGTGATGTACATGCTTCCACTCCAAGTGCTTCAAGTTCAACCAGTGCAATCGATGTCAGTACATCCAGTTTGGTTGCTACACATGTGTTTACTTCAAGTGAAACTAGTGCTGGAACAAGTGGATCCACTGATTTTGTCACAGAACAGCAAGAGGATATTTTTCCAAATGATATTGGAGATTGGAAAATTTGTGATTCCTTGAGGGAATATTTTTGCCAAAAAGGGGTTGCTAACTGTCAACATATGGACAGTAGAGATGTCGCGAACATAAAATTTTCCGTTCGCAAACGGCGAACTCAAATTTACGCAAATGTTTGCGAACGGGCGAACCGTCATAGACTTCAATAGACAGGTGAATTTTAAAACCCACAGGGACTCTTTCTGGCCACAATAGTGATGGAAAAGTTGTTTCAAGGGGACTAACACCTGGACTGTGGCATGCCGGAGGGGGATCTATGGCAAAACTCCCATGGAAAATTACGTAGTTGACGCAGAGTGTGGTAAGTTGAATTCGCAATGCGATTAATATAACCTGTATTAATCGCATTGCGATTACAACTTAGATCTGAGTTCCTAATGGTTGTATTGCTAGAATTGACGAATATAACGAATATAGCACTATATTCTCAATCTTTGTTATATTCTAGCAATACAACCATTAGGAACCCAGCTCTAAGTTGAATTCGCAATGCGATTAATATAACCTGTATTAATCGCATTGCGATTACAACTTAGATCTGAGTTCCTAATGGTTGTATTGACGAATATAACGAATATAGCACTATATTCTCAATCTTCGTTATATCCTAGCAATACAACCATTAGGAACCCAGCTCTAAGTTGAATTCGCAATGCGATTAATATAACCTGTATTAATCGCATTGCGATTACAACTTAGTCAAATTTGTGACACTGCAGCTTCAGAATAAATCTAAAATGGATGCTGTCCTTGCTTTTTGATAGGAGGTGGGAGGGTCTGGGAGGGATGGTATGCTGATTGGCTGGAATGTGTCTGCTGACTGTGAGGTACAGGGTCAAAGTTTGCTCAATGATGATGTATAGGGGGCGGACCGAACATTGCATATGTTCGCCCGCCGCGGCGAACGCGAACAAGCTATGTTCGCCGGCGAATAGTTCGGGACATCTCTAATGGACAGTAATTTTAGAGCCTCAGAAAAGATATGTCCAGGTGAAACTTATACAAGACACTGTACAAAGTCTTTGTTTTTCCGAGAGACGATGAATAGAGAAAAAGTTAAGCGTGACTGGCTCTTTGCAAACTGTTTTCGAAAGACGAAACAACGCATTTGGCTTCAACTGGTTATTCAGATTGGCGACACACCACAAGAGATTTAAGCAGGCATGAAAGTAGTGCTTCCCATGGAAAAGCAATTGAAAACCTTATTATAAGAAAAACTTCTGGCCAACGCATAGACAAAGGGCTTGTTAAACAGTTTGAGAATCAGAAAAAATATTGGCACGACGTATTCTGAGCGTTATAAAATTACTTTCATCACGAGGTCTTCCATTTCGAGGAAATTATGAAATGACTGGATCAGTACACAATGGATATTATTTGGGTTGTCTTGAGCTTTTAGCTGAATATGATCCATTTCCAGCAGAACATATTCAAAAGCATGGCAACAAGGGAAGAGGTCACATATCATACCGGTCATCAACAATATGTGATGAGTTTATTGAATTGATTGGTCAGCATGTGCTACAGCAGATCATAAACGAAATTAAGCAAGCCAAATATTATTCAATTTCTGTAGATTCAACCCCTGACATTGCTCATTCTGATCAACTGACCATAATATTTCGCTATGTACTAGCTAATGGTCCAGTGGAGCGTTTCACAAAATTTGTCCCAATATATGGACATACTGGTATGGTGCTAGCAAACACAATTCCAAAATTTTTGGAAGAAAACTGAATTTCCATCAAAGACTGCAGGGGTTAGTCATATGATAATGCATCTAATATGAGTGGTAAATATACTGGAATGCAGGCCTTAATTCGGGAAAAAAATCTACTGGCTGAGTACATTCCTTGTTGTGCACATTCACTAAACCTTGTAGGACAAAATGCTGTAAGCAGCTGTCCAGTTGCAGTTTCTTTCTTTAATTTTGTACAGCAGCTTTATTGTTTTTTTTCTTCTTTAACTCACCGGTGGAATCTGTTAACAGTTTTAAACCGCGTGGTATACCAACATTGAGAAGGTTAGCGGATACTCGTTGGTCTGCTCACCATGATGCTGTGAATGCCTTACAAAAAGGCTATAGTACTATTAGGCTGCGTTCACACGAGCGTGTCCGGATTAGTTCCGGATGCGTCCCGGTGTGTTGCGGCAAACCCGCGCGAGTAGGAATGCAATTGCAGTCAGTTTTGACTGCGATTGCGTTCCGATGTTCAGTTTTTATCGTGCGTGTGCAATGTGTTTTGCACGCGCGTGATAAAAAACCGACTGTGGTACCCAGACCCGAACTTCTTCACAGAAGTTCAGGTTTGGGTTCGGTGTTGTGTAGATGTTATTATTTTCCCTTATAACATGGTTATAAGGGAAAATAATAGCATTCTGAAAACAGAATGCTTAGTAGGTGATCAGTTGAGGGTTAAAAAAAATAAAAAAAATTAACTCACCTTCTCCTGTTGTTCGCGTAGTTCTCCCGGTCTTTAGTTCTTTAAAAGATAAACTATGGGCCAAAGGACCTTTGGTGACGTCAGATCACATGCTCTAATCACATGGTCCATCACCGCGGTGATGGACCATGTGATTGGAGCATGTGATCTTACGTCACCAAAGGTCCTTTAGCCCATAGTTCATCTTTTGAGAAGTAAAGAAGAGACCGGGACTTACGCGAACAAACGGAGAAGGTGAGTTAATTTTTTTTAACCCTCAACTGATCACTTACTATGCATTCTGTTTTCAGAATGCTATTATTTTCCCTTATAACCATGTTATAAGGGAAAATAATACAGTGAATAGACTGTCACCTAGCAACCATGCGTGAAAAACGCAGAATATAGAGCATGCTGCGATTTTCACGCAACGCATAAGTGATGCGTGAAAATCATCGCTCATCTGAACAGCCCCATTGAAATGAATGGGTCCAGATTCAGTGCGGGTGCAATGCGTTCACCTACCGCATTGCACCCGCGCGGAAATCTCGCCCGTGTGAACGCAGCCTTAAAGATGTCCTTACAAATATTCTTAATGATGAATCCACAAAAGGAGAGATCTGTTTACAAGCCAAAGGCCTAAGCATTGTTATGGATCACCTTGAAACTGGAATAATGGTTGAAATATGGTGTGTTATTTTACCCAGGTTTCACAGAACCAGTCTGTGTCTACAAAATGCTAAATTAGATTTACATACAGCAACAGGCATGCTGAATTCTCTAAAGGATTTTGTGCAGTCTCTTCATTCTAGATTCTCTGAATTTGAACAGGGAAAAAACCTTGCAGGCTGTGAGGAGTACTAACTACAACGTGGACGAAAAATGTAAAGAAATAGGAGGTGGGACTACTGTGATGCCGAAGATGCTGATATGACACCATCTGAGAAGTTTAAAGTGCAAACCTTTTATCTTAGAATTGACCAACTGACTGAATCACTGAGGCACAGACAAGCAGCATACAGCGTAACTGAAGAAAGATTTGGCTTTCTGTCAGAAATATGCACAATAGCAACAGATAATCTACGCTCCAAAGCCAGAACACTAGTAACAACACATCCTGAAGATCTTGACCCCCTGTTTGCGGAAGAAGTTGTACAGTTTGCCTCTGTTTTCAAAATTTACCAGTCTTCCCCTACGAATAAAGACATTCATGAGAGTCAAGAAATACAAATGTACAAGTTTCTGATCACACAATCCCTAGTTGGTGCATTTCCAAACACATATGTGATCCTTCGCATGTATTTGTGTTTAATGGTCAGTAACTGCAGTGGTGAGCGTTCATCTTCAGCATTAAAACGTATCTTCAATGGGTCAGGAGCGTTTAAATGCACTCTCTCTGTTATGCATTGAAGATGGGTTGCTGAAGGAGCTTAATCTTGATTCTACAATTGAAGAATTTGCAAGCAAAAAAGCACGAAAAGCAAATGTGTAGTTTAATTTTATTCTGCCAGTTTAATTTATTTAGATTAAAACTTAGTTTAGAGTTTGGTGAATAACACAGTGTGTTTAAGTTACTCTCAACACCATAACAGCAGGCCTATGTGATTATGATGCTTAGGCCTCCTGCACACGGCTTTTTCATTGTTTTGCGGTCCGTTTTTCACGCATCCGTTGTTCCGTTTTTTGTTTCCGTTTCTGTTCCGTTTTTCCGTATGGCATATACAGTATACTGTAATTACATAGATAAAATTGGGCTGGGCATAACATTTTCAATAGATGGTTCTGCAAAAAACGGAATGGAAACGGAAGAGATACGGATGCATTTCCATATGTGTTCCGTTTTTTTGCGGACCCATTGACTTGAATGGAGCCACGGAACGTGATTTGCGGGCAATAATATGACATGTTCTATCTTTAAACGGAACAAAAAACGGAAATACGGAATGCATACGGAGTACATTCCGTTTTTTTTGCGGAACCATTGAAATGAATGGTTCCATATACGGACCGTATACGGAACGCAAAAAAACGGCCAGTAAACGGGGGGAAAAAACGGTCGTGTGCAGGAGGCCTTAGGGTAATACTTTAAAGAACATATTTATATGAGTCATGTATCTTACATTTATATTTAATTGACCAGTTTTCTATTGTTCCCAAAAAAGAAATATTTTCAATATGTTCCTGTTATGGCACTTTAATGGTAATTAAAATGGTTTAAAGTGCATACGACCGCACAAAGAGGTTAGTGTATGGATACTTTGCATACCTTTATAGATGTTGTTCTTGCCTTTATGTCACTAAACAAAAATAACTTTATGAGGGCCCAGCGTATAACAGGTGTGGCTGGGGGTGCGCTGTCCTCCTGGACTGTAACACTTCTGCCCTGTGAGTTCATGCCTGCAACTTCTTTGACACACACATCCCGCATGCGCTGTGAATGGGGGTTGCGGTGCATGCACAGTCTCAGGGTCCTACAGACTCCACATTTGTGTACTGCAATCGCCATTCATGGCACATGCGCAGGATCTCAACACGTCGCTGTCAAGTGAGCCGTTGGTGTCAACCAAAGGAGCGGGCGTGACTTCACATGGGAGAGGTGTTACGGTCTGGAGGGCACAGAGGACCCCCTACCACACCTCTTTTGACACTCTGGGCCCCCATAAGTGTTTTACTTAAAACATTATATATTTTTTTAAGCTAAATAAAGGCTAAAGAACAGATTCTATAAAGGTATGCAAGGTATCGATACATCAACATCTATTCAGCTATGCTGGTGATTTCATATGCATAAAACATATGACAGATGCACTTTGTGTTATAAGAAATGGCTCTGCGTTGCGTTTTCATTTTCTATAAAAAAGGCCCATTAAAATCTCCAGCACCAGGCCCATCATGCTCTTAATCTGGCCCTGGCCACACTTTGTCTAAAACCGGCCCTGCTCCTTGGCTGGTAGAAATTAAATACCAGCCACCAGTCTCCAATAGCGGCTAGGCCAGCGGTTTACCAAGTTCTGTTGTGCCATACCCTCAATATGAATGGCTGCCCTAGAAGCAGCATGTCCTCACTGGCCTTGGACACATCAAATGGACATTCAATGGTCTTCTCTGTGTCTGTGAAGCACCTGCACCTCTGTGGTTTTAGCAAAGGCTGAGACCATCATTCATTTTGTTTTCTAATTTCTGCTTTAATTTTCTGAAAACTTTTTAAAAAAATGACTTTTTTTTCCCTTCAAGGCTGAAGAGAACTTTCCAGAATTCGCTAGTTCCGTCACTTCCCCGCTTGTGCCCTGTCACAGCCGCCAGCTCCGTCTCTCTCCGCAGCTATCATCCGCTAAGCCCCTCCCACCGTGCGCGTCCACGAGGCCGAGTGATGTCACCAGAGGCTCCCTCCCACTAGTAAGCGCGGCTCCCGAGGTGATGCTGCGCGATCCCTGAAAATGTTGCGCAGGTTGTAATGCAAAGAAGAAGAGGAGGAGAAGGAGAAGAAGAAGCAGCGTCGGCGGGAGCTGTCCGGGAGTCCTGCACATCTCACCGCCTGCATCACCTGCATCACTGAGGGAGGAGGCCGAGGGGCGCAGCTGGAGGATCCTGCAGCCTAGTGCACCATAGGAAGAGGCAGTCATTGCGAACTTGCAAGAAGTAGGACACGGTATCTGGAGAGAAAGGGGAGCTGTGTGCCCGGACTGCGGCACCTACAGATTTAGGAATTAGGCGGAGTGCTAGGAGAAGGGGTGTGGGCATCCGAAGATTAGCACCCATACTGCTAGGAAGAAGTGAAGACTCAGCGCCACCAGCTGTGGCAGCGTACTGGCAGGCACGTAGTGTGGCACGGCACCCTTGGCACTCGTGCATTGCAGAGAGGGGGGTGTGTCATCTGCCTCTCACTCTGCAATAGAAGAGAACCCTCTATCTGCATTGAGAGGAGGGGGTCTGTCTACTGGTGGACTGGAGACCACCTGGCACAGAGAAACAACGCCAGATATTGGCATGGAGCTGTCTGCCATTGGAGAGCAAGTGTTTGCAGTAGAGAGCATTCGCAAGAAGAGGGTAAGAAAGGTAAGTCTGCTGTGGCATGGATGTGGGCATCTTTTTGAGGCAGTTGTACTTTTTTTTTTTTTTTTGCAGCATCAGTTTAGCTTGATAGGCACGATGCTTGCTGGCATAGTCTCAAAAGTCAGGTATGAAACACACCCATCTTGTAAGAAGAAGCGGTCTGTGCAGCCATGACACCGGGGATGGAGCTACAGGTGGTCGGGAGCCATGCATGTTCCAGTTTCTTACTGGCTAGACGTTAGAATTGGCATGGGGTGAGCCCCACTGGTAGTTCAGCACAGTTAATCCCATTTGCCCCTTTATAGGTGAGAACGACCGATCTGCGATTGCAGAGGATTTCAGGGTCTGTTACTATCATGCACACAGTCATATATCCATGTAGAGAAGTGTTAATTGTTCCTACAGCCCAGAATTAGCGGCTCTGAGATAGAAGCCTGGCTGTTACCTACAGGTGACTCACTTGCTGATGTTTCTATAGGTGACTAAACCGTGACTCACAGATGACTCAGATACAAACGTTTGCTTTATTACATATTCATTTGGGGGGACGTGAAGGGACTTAAGTGGTCAGTCAGAATATGACTCATACTTTCCAAGGAAAGGGTATAAGCTATGAATGGCTCTCGCCCGAATTCTCAAAGTTTTTAGGTCACATAAGCAAGGGAAGCACAAATAGTAGCTAATCCGGTAAAATGTATTAACTGTTTCTATGTCACTGTCTTTCTAGGGTAAAGTGGAATATCTAGTGAAGTGGAAAGGCTGGCCCCCCAAGTAAGGACCGCTTTCTTTTTTACGTTTTGAAACATTTTACTGTATTTATTTATATGTAGAATATATCTCATATCTATCTATCTATCTATCTATCTATCTATCTATCTATCTATCTATCTATCTATCTATCTATCTATCTACCCATTTATTTCTATAGGGTTGCAGTTTGTTTATTACCTAGATACAACCACCCCCACCACACTCTCCCACTATGGCAGATCTATGCCCCACCTCTACCCAGCTGAGATAACAGATTACACCGCTTTCCAGGAACCATGCTGTGTAAACTGTTTAGCAACACGTGGCGGCACTTGTCACATTGTGTTGATTGTGGTTTTATACGGTGCTGCAGATAATAATATTGCACACTTGTTATGATGTGAATGGAGTAAACTGACAGTTTTTTTTATTCATGCATAGTATCTGGCTGTTGGAACTCCTAAAATGTTAGGAAAGAGGCAGAAAGGGAGATCAACACTAATGTCTGATTACAGTTATATAGATGAGAAGACGTAATCGACATTCCCGTACTGATAACGCATTAACACAAGACATTCTCATAGGCTACCACATTGTAGATCGTGACACGCAAGTCTGTCTTCCCAGTTACTCCGAAGCATCTTTGAATTTGCCGCCTTGCGAACCTGTGTGTGGCTTATGATGGGAGATTTCTTCCACTGTAGTAGCGGAGCCCTTTGCATGCCCAACCTGGGTGCTACTCCTATCTGATCACATGTTAAATGCCCAGAAGAAATGATTCCTTTTATGTATTGTGAAGGGTATCCAGGTGAAATGTGCAACATACAGAAACTCCAATTCACACAAAATATGTAATAGTAAAATTTTTACAGTGGGAAACAACTACCAGGTGTTATTTTATATTAATATTAACTAGAAAGAGGGACGTTTAAAAAAAAACACACATTACATCTGTTCATTATAAGATGATGTGGATGAACCACTGGGCATTTAGAGAGTCACAAATTAATCTGTGACCTGAAATGCAATAAAAGCATTTATTATAAATACATTTCTGAATATACAGAATAGATTGGAATATATATATATATATATATATATATATATATAGCAGAATAGGAAGCTTTACAGCTGAGCAGAGCTAAATACTGTATAGAGAAGGCCAGCGGTGAGCTTGCGGTGGCAAAGATGTGTGTATGTGGGCTCATGGCATGGCACTGCCTGCTCTTAGATAAGGACTGCCTATTGAATACGTCTTGTTTATCACCTCTAATCTGAGAGGGGGAGTGAGAACTGGGAGGAGGAGGAGGAGGAGGAGGGAGATGAGAGTGACGCATGAGTCATATGCTCACTTGTTTACTCCAGCCTGTGCTGCAGTGTGCGCAGGAACAGCAGAGGAAAGGTGTGCGCTCTGTAACCCTGTGTTTACCAAAGGGCTGCACGCTCCTTACATAAACCAGAGCCATAGACCTAGTATTCATTTGTAAGTGAAGCCTAATTACGTTCATAGCCAGTTACTATATTTGTAGCAGGAGCTTGGTTTTTTAGCCCTAAGCCCTATGTTGGCACTATTGTATCACAGTTTGTGCTAAGATGCATCCTGCCAGTGTGCACGGGAGGTTCTATGTTGCTTTGCTGGCGTACCCACATCAGCTGTTTGGACCAAGGTATTAATATTGCATATTAGGAAGTGTGCACTGTTGCCGTTTCCATACACATTTACGTTTTAAGTGAATGTAAGTATTTTAGCTTGTATCCATAAGCTGAACCCTAGTTCTGGCCATGCCTTACTAGCACAGATGTACGAGTCAAGTTGTACTATATTTTAGAACTGCAATGAACCGTTTGTCATTGGAACAGTTTTTGCATTTACTAACCGCAAGAAGAGATCTAGAAAATGTCGAAGAATTAAACCGTTAACTGTATTAATGAAAAATGGCCCCAGCAATATTTCACATCTAAAAAAAAAAAAGTAATGTTATAAGAACTAAGGCTCAGTTCACACAGTAGCGTTATGTCACCAGTTTGATTTGGAGCCATTACCGCTGTCATTTAGAATTTTCTGATGGATCAAAACCCCAATAGGTTTTTGGGGGTCCTTCTGGGTTCTGTCACTGTGCTATTCTTTCCAGCAAAAATACTGGAAAGCTTGATGGAAACTTAGTCACTATTGTTTCAACAGATCTTCCATATATCAATAGTACAAGCGAAGATAAAACACTTTGTAATATAACTTGTGACAGCAAAATCCTCATTATCTACTTTACAGACTTCTGTGCCTTCTGCACTGATCATTCAACATCGGGCCCCGTTGCTCCGATATTGTGGGTAGAGCTGGCAGGGACGCTGGGTGTTGTGTGCCCAGTATGCACATCAGTCAGCCCTGTGATCGATATGTGCATACAGCTGGCCAATCGATAATCAATAAGGAGGCTTGGCCAGCAGACCAATCAGAGGACAGATGAAAGGACCAATCGGAGTGCTCGGCTCTCTATTTAAAGCTGGCTTGCTCTGATTCCAGTGCCAATTACTATGTCAACTCTATGTGCTATATTGGATTTGTTTTGGATTCCTGTTTTCCGAATTAGTTTTGTGGATAAACCCTTTCTCACTCCTATTGGTATTACTTGGACTATTTGACTTCCCTTTTGCCTGCCTTACTATCGTTTGTAGTTTTTTCCCAGTTTTTTTCTCTGCTAGCTCCCTGACTCTGTATCTGGCTTAGTTGATGGATTTTCGGTTGATACCTGGTATTGACCCTTGGCTCTGTTTGGTTGCTCTCCATTCTATTTGCTTCACCAGTTGGCAACTACTCTGGATAGTATCCTGGAAGTTGGCAGCAAGGGGTAATTTGCAGTCCCTTAAATTCTGTTAACTAGAGTGGCCAGTGTAAAGTTGGTGTAAGGAATTGAGCTAAACCATAACATGGTTTTCATTCAGTGAGACAAAGATGGGTCTAATATCAAGCTTCATTGACAGATTTTTATCATTTATTTTACTCATTTATGCTAACCACTGACCGTGCTGCCCCAGAGATGAGGTTACAGCTGCTTCCCATAGATGACTATGGAGACTGGAGGGGGGAAAGGGAGCAGATGTAGAGAGAGACACACACAGAGACTGCTGCTGCTTCTAGTAAGCATTTTCCTAGCTTATCCCAGAGCTAAATCCACAGCAACACTGCTCATTACTTCTCTTTAATGTCTCCATGCTACTGCTGCTTCTCTTTGTGTGTGTGTTTGGCTACTTTCACATGGTCTGTATTTTTCACCAGTATTTGTAATTTGCAGACATTTATTATTATTATTATTATTATTATTATCAACTTAAATGGGTTGTAAAACTTCAGTCAGTGCTAGGATACCTGCTGTGATCTGCAGTGGTGTATCAGTGCAGCCTGTGTGGGGGCATTAAAGTGCCTGTTGCTTGCACCAGGATATGATAGTTCAGGTAGCAAGGACTGAACAAACTTTACAAAAGCTGTGATCCTATAGAAAAAAAAATATTTTCCAATTTTAATAAGAATTATATCATCAGGCACAAAAAGGGCACATCAGTCAGATTAATATGTTAATCGTCCAATACCCATCACCCACTAAAGGCTTCTTTCACACTAGCTTTAGGCTTTTCCAGCAGGCTGTTTCGGCAGGGGAACAGTCTGCTGGATCCATACTAATACTTGCACACGTGTGCTGCGGTTTTTGTCCGGCAGCCTCTCGGCATGTTTGTTGTGCTGCGCCGCATCTCCCGTTATAGTTAATGGGGCTGGGCCGGACAGCACACGCGTGCAAGCATTAGTATGGACAAGCCTAACGCTAGTGTAAAAGAAGCCTAAATTTAGCATTATAGTTATAATATAATAAAGTCTGTCCGGTGATAGATTCCTATAGAGAAAGATTAAACAGGTTTGAGCTTTCGTGAAGTGCTGGTCTAACTTTACTGAGTTTAGCCACATGACATTTTAAAGTTTTGGATCTGCAAACTGCCGTTTCATCACCCTCATTCCTTTAAATTTAAGGATTTATTCAACTTGTAAAATAAATGTATAAAGGGCTGCAAAATGTTATAAAACAAAACAAAAAAAAGAAAATACTACTCACCTCTTTGTTCCCCTGAAGATCCAATTCTCTTGGTCTTTGTTTACAAGTGGGCAGTTTAGACACAGCGATAACAGGCCACAGAGATCAGAGCTGCACCATGAGTAGGCACGTGTGGTCACTGTTTGGATTGACTGCAAAAGTCATATTGCTGCTCAGTTGTGAACAGACCGGGAGGACCGCTGGAGCAGAATTTTTTTTTTGTTTTTGTTTTTGTTGTTTTTTTATAACATTTGCAGCCTTTAAACCATAGATTGTGTTGTGTGTGTTTTTTTTTTTTAATTTGTTTTCTACAAGTTTGATAACCACGTTGAAAAAAGGTTCTGAGCTTTCTTGAAGTCTAACTTTGGCCAAGTGACATTTTAATGTTTGAAACAAACTTCCTTTCCTTACCCTGTGTTATGTTTTATGAGTGTGATTATGTGAAAAGATGTAGCTAGACAGGGAAGGTGGACTTGGGCTTCCAAACTAAAACTGTTAAGAGTGTTCATGTTTCTGCAGTGCAGCCAGCAGTAGAATCATCCAACATTCAGGCATTTGTACATATCTCCAGTAATTGTTTCTTGTATGTATGAATTAACAAATGTTCCTGGGGGTTTATAATTCACAAGCAGAATAAAGACAATCCATTCTGCATATTATTGGCCTGCATTTAGGGGACTGAAAAAAATAGTTTATACAAAGCAACACAGAGTAGGGTTAAAGAGAAAAATACAGAAACCTATTACTAAAATAAATTAGTAAAACAGTTTCTCTAGATACACTAAGATTCCAGTGAAGCTGAATTGCTGTTGCCTCTTCCCCTAAAGTTCTGTTTTTGTAACTCGTATTGCTTTGCTTTATTGTTTTTATGCAATTGAATTCATTTATTAAAATCAGATTTATTTCTTTTTCTTATAGGTACAGCACGTGGGAACCAGAAGAACACATTTTGGACCCACGTCTTGTTTTGGCATATGAAGAAAAGTGAGTTTAGGTTTAACTTATGGGGTTATACATTACAGGGTTTACAGCACAGTTGTTTTATAGACTATCTCCATCAGAATGTAAAAATGGCTGTATATTGGTAAATCTGAAGTACAACAGTAGCTACAGTCTGGTAATTGTGTTTCTTTTCCACAAAGATATTGTCATTTTTCTATTTTGTTGCTGTGCCTACTTTTTGCTCAGGTGACAGCAACAATTTCATTAATATTGCTTGTCATTTTTTAATTACTTCTATTGTTAGTATGTGCTTTTAATTTAAAAAAATGACAGTCTTTCATCAGTTTCAGATGACAGTTGAAAAGTAACAACCAACATGGCAGCAGAATCTGTTGTGACGTCTGCAAAAATAGCTGTCTCAATAGAAAAATCTCAGTATTTCTGTCAGTGGAAATAAGAACCTCAAAATGGTCCCTGATCTAACTTCTGATTTACTAACACATGGTCAGTTATAAGCTTCAAGCAGAAATCCACTTTAATGTTTTGCTTCATAATTTTTATTAAAGTATTTCTTCTATAAGGAACTGCTATGTGTTCCAAAGTAATTATAATGCTGAAATGTGGCCCAGCGATCATGCAGATAAAAGGTCTAGTAGCTACATAGTAATGCTGAAAGCTATTTAGAGCAATGGTACAAACATAAAGGCCTCATATATAATGAAAAAGTTGCAAAACGCATTATACATATAATATGAATTAATTATGCATTGGTCTTGTAGGGAAGAAAAAGAAAGAGCCTCTGGGTGCAGAAAACGAGGGCCAAAACCTAAACGCCTCCTACTGCAGGTATGAATGAAAAGTGAACTTATCTCTATATTTAACCTGAGGTCACATACATTATAGAAGTTTGTATTATTCTTTCAGTTGCCAGATATGATAACGTGTATAAATCTGTGCTGAAAAGCAATTGTTTAGCTTAAAACAGTAGTTCTGTTTATTTCTTGATTTTAATTAGTCCTAACATGTGTTCTTATTAAGCTGTGAGTGAGGATGAGATACACAGCAAAGAATGAATGTTATTTTTTATTTTTTCTATAGAGGCTTTATGGTATGGACCTACGCAGTGCACACAAGTCCAAAGAGAGAAAACTCTGCTTTTCCTTGTCTCGGAGGTTCAGCAGTGGTCTCGGCTCTAAACCCACAACAGCTTCCACAGTGCCAGAGAAAGCCAAATCACTGCAGTTCCCCCTCAGCAAGCAGCGTAAAGGGAGGAAGTTTTTGTGCCTCTCACGCAAGAAGTTTCTACGCGTATCAACCTATGAGCCACTGACTCGCAGAACAGATTTCTTTGCCAAGGAGAATGAAAAGGAAGAAGCTCAAAGCATCCCTGATTGGCAAGAAGAGAAACCAGCAGAGGAAGATGCACATGAAGACGAAACTATGCATGAGGCTGACATTAAGGGTGGGATACTTCAACTAGTCTTTGGGTTACACATTACTAAATACCAATAACAAATTGTAAATATTTTATTGAGCCTCCTAATAATTACTAAATAATGGCCTTGTAATTTTAGTATGAAAGTGTACCTGAGTTTTTTCTAAAAAAAAAAAAAAGTTAGCAAAATAGCTGCGCTTCTTTGTACAATCATAGCTGTGACGTAAGCTGTGTATTTTTCAGCCATATTATTCCATGTTTCAGCTGCACAACTAGATGCATTTCTCTCACAAGCAGGGGACGTTCCAGCACTGTAATGCTGTGACCTTTCTTCCCACTATGTTTTTTCAGCTCTGGAGCTCACAGAATCGATAAGGAGGGAGAGATCACACTTACAGAAAGGCAGGAGGCTCGGTGATCTTCGGAAGCAGTGTAGAAGTAGTTCTTTTATCAGGCTCAGAATCTCCACTAGCTGTGAAATGCCCCCACTTCCTCTTTGCCATTTTCTGTGTCTCTGTTGCCAGGGACGGATCTTGCCTTGCAACAGGCAGTAGACTTTTAATTAGGTGGAAGTGAGACCCCTAGTGGCCATGAATTTACAGCTTTTTTCAGGTGGATGCAGGCATATTTTTTAAATGGAGTGATTTAGAAATTTGCTAGTAACACAATTCTCTATTAAATGAAATTGTGTGAAAGTACAGTGACTCTTTAAAAGGTGTTTTATTGGAAATTATGATTTGGAGGACAGTATTGTGTCTTGCTGACTAAAGTTTTGGCAAGATGTTTTGTGGTAAAAAGAAACCTGTCAGGAACTTTCTGCTGTCTGGCCCACAGACAAAATGAAGTACTGGCAGGCTCCATCGTTGCAAACAACTATGTTTTACTTAGAAACACTGTGGTATTTCTGAGAAAATATGGTTTAACAATAAGCTGGAAACAGGGAGAAGAGTCTAAGCACCCCCTCATGGCTTCTCCCCAGATGCGCTTGATTGACAGGTCCCCTGATTTGGGTATAGGGAGACAACTGTCAATAAATGTGAGTTGAGTGGGGAGAATCTGGCGGAAAGCAATCTACATGACACCTCCCCATTCCTGGCTCATTTCTAAACTGCGGGGCACATTTATTAAGATTGGTGTTTTAGACAGCGATCTTAATAAAGGCCCGTCGCTAACGGTGGTTCTGCCGAAGTTATGAAGAGAAGCATGCCTCTCCTTGTAATTTCGCCACATTCAGCACTGGTTATAAATGTAAGACCGCTTCCGAGCTCTTACATTTAAACCATTTTCTACGCCAACACGTAGAAAATGATGAATGAGATGGGCCTGTCCCCTTCCCCGCCCACTATTTTAGACCTGGTGTGAGCGGGGCGAAGTCGCAGATAGCGGCACAACTAACCATTGCGCCATCATCTGCACCTGAAATGCACCTAATTTATGCGTACTTCAGCTTAGTAAATGACCCCCTGTGTTTTTCTGAAACACGACAGCATTTCAGAATAAAACAGTTGTTTGTAGCCAGGGAACCTGTTCGTGTAAGATACTGCCCATAGTCACTGATTCTAACAGTGGATTCTAGAACTGTGATAATACTGGAAAAAATATTTAACTGTTCGGGTGTCTGATTTTGTAATCATGCTTGTGTGTTATCTGGATAAAATGTATTATATGTGATTCTCAGTAACCTCCATAAGTATAATTTCTTTTGTCTCACTACAGATGACACAATATCAGCTACTGCTCCTCCTTGGCTTCCTGCCCTCCCCTTGCCCAGTGAGATTACCGTTACAGACATCACTTCAAATTCCATCACGGTGACTTTCCGTGAAGCCCGATGTGCAGAAGGCTTTTTTCGGGACCGCGGTGATGAATGCTAGTTGCTGTAATCATTCTTTTCTCTTCCTCCCATGAAATGAAGTATATAGACAAAAAATAACAGTAAACAAAGGAGAGATTCCTCCATAAAAAGGCCTGTATAACAGTGCAGAACAGTGGTCCTGTTTTAGGAAGAGTGTGTTTTTTTTTGTTTTTTGCCAACTCCACAGAAACTTCATTAACATTGCTTACATTCTTTCCTGAATAACTACAAGGCTTCAACAACTGGTCCTTCTCTTTGAGAAAGTCACATGGAGATATTCTGATATACAGATGCTGTTTCATATGGGCATTGTAAATGATGGCTGCTTTGACAGTATGTAGTTTGTGTTTGCTTTTATTCGGAAGTATAAAGCTGTGCTCTTCCTGTGCATGGATGAAGCATTTATCTTTCACATGGATTTGAGAGAGAGAGAAGTTGCATTTATAGTACATAAATGGAAAACCTGAAATAACACATCACTTTCATGCATACATCCTACACTTTGTACTATAACTCTAATAGGAATACTCATGATTGAACGCCATGCATAATGGCAATGTGTGCGCAGTAGTAGTGTATCCATCAATGGTTTAGCTACAGTAATATCCCATGCTGATACAGCAGATGAAATCTGTGTATCCATACAGCACCTTATGAGTACCAAACAGAAATTAGCGCACTTACACTCGGTATACTACATAATAGACCTATGTCCGCATATAGATAGTGTAACATTTGCAGCTGTGTTAATGAAACTTGGTTGATAACAAAGTCAGAGTTCTTGAATTTTACAGCTTATATTATACATTTGTGCTACAGATGTCTATCTGATACTATGTGCACAGAATCTATATGTACCCCTGCTTGTTAGCTACAGACCACAAGCCCAGGTCAGTCTATTATCCTGATTGGTTAATCGTTTGTTATACTGTAGTAGCTAATGACGCATGCATTACCTTCTGCACTGACTACTAGTCCGTCACTGTTTTTGTAAACGCAAAGTGTGTATCAACACATACATGTCTATTTCTGACTGAGCAGCAGTCATTCATTGATAGAAATAAGAACCATGAAGCTACTGCTGTTTACCATGTAGAATACATTGCTGTATATCTGGATACAGTTGCTGCTTTACTTACTGGTTTGCTAGTACCTTTGTATTTCAGGCCTCTAAGGAAAACCTTAAAAAAAAAATTGAAATGTGTGGTTTAAATCCATTGTATCCTCTAGTATGAAATGCAGATAGTTACATGAAACTTCTCCTTTAGCAATAAGGGCCTATAAAGGGGGATGTCACACAGTTTTTGGGGCATTTTCTATAACCAAAACCAGAAGTGGGTTGGAAGGAAATCTGAAATATAAAGATAGCACTTACACGTCTCCACCCTGTTGGATCGACTCCTGGCTCAACCCCCCCCCCCCCCCCCCCCAAAAGCTTTGTGTTTTGTGTGACACCATCCCTAGATTAAGTATCGTAAAGGGAACCTGTCACCCCTTTTATGCTGAAGTAATGACAGACATGATGAAACAACAATCTATCACTTGTCTGCTAATGTAAAGTGGCTGCTGTGAACTTAAGCCCTGATTTATCAACAGGACAATTTTGAAATTTGTCTTCACATTTGTCTGTTTGTGTAAAGGTAACAGTCTGTGTGCCAAATTTAGGAAAGTGGCACACAGCACTTATTATATTTGGCACAGGCAAACCATCACATTGTGGCTTATTGTCACCTGCACAGCCCAGGTCAGGAGTGGAGAGCAGCTGAAACTTCCCCTATAATAAATCGATAAATGTGTCTTACACTAAAAAGAACAAAAGTCGCAATTTACTCTAAAATAAAGACAAAACCAGTTTGATAAATCAATAGTTTAATGCTAACAGTGCACACTAGAAAAAGATAGCGCTGATCCAGTGAAGAGACCAGGTTATTCATGACTCCCTGATTTCCCCTACTACCGTTCTGTTATTGGGGAAACACATGAGTTCTGGTGACTCTTCTCGGAAGGGTCCTGTCATTATTCAACTGTAAGTTCTCAGCAGCCATTTTACTTTAGCAGATAAGTGACAGGTAACTGATTTCAGCATGTCTGGTGGTGACTGGTTTCCTTTGAAAGATGTGTCACAATGACAACCCTATCCATCATAGAAAGGGTCCCTCAACAATGAGTACTGAGAGCCACAAAGTAAGAATGGCTCCAACAGCTTCTGCTTTAAGTGCCCAAATTTATTGTGTCAGCACTTCCAAAGAGCTGAACTACAGACCACAAGTGAGGAATTGTTTTGTTACTTGTTTGTTTGTTTTTTCTCATTCTGTATGTTAATCTAAGAAAGAGCTGGATAGATTGATCTTTGTGTAGGTAGCTGTTGAACTTTGAGCACTTCAAATCTTCATTCTAATAGGCCTCTAAGCTTATCCATGGAGTGCGCCCTTTAATCTTACCCAAATATGCAACTGGCGGACACAGGGTAACATGTACATGAGAGGGATAACTGAATATTTGACATGAGCACTTTATTTTGCTTTAGGAAGTATGTAAACACTGGTATTTTGGCTCTTAATGTTGTAAATGACAATAGTTCATTCTTTTCATGGTCTGCTTACTAGTTTGACCAGTCATTATTCTGCCTCTATGCACTGTTTTGTGGGATATAAGTGTATTTAGCTGGAATGAAATATGTTTACTATAGGTGGGAAACTTTCAGAGCTTGATTGTTTAAGCTTGTGAATTGATATAGTTCCTTCTTAATTGTTTTACTAGTTGTATGAATAATTGTTCAAAAGCCGAACTTAATACAGCACTTCCAGATGATCAGCAGATGCTAACTTTGTTCCTAAAGCTTAGTCATACACATTCAATGGCTGTTGGCCGAACGATTGTTCTACCGATAGCTATCTCTCCCAACTTCCCCATACACATACATGTTTGGTTCGGCCAAACACATATGTGTTGTCAATGGGGATAGTGAGGAGACAGCTATTGCTAGACACTTCTGATAGCGGCTTATCTCCCTAGAGAAGAAAAGGATCGGGAAAAAGTATTCAGTTTGACTGATACTTTTCTCTCACAACATTATCTGTCTTGCGACAGTAGAGAGCTCCCCATACACATTAGACCAGGGATCAGCAACCTTCGGCACTCCAGCTGCTGTGAAACTACAACTCCCAGCATACAC
This sequence comes from Bufo bufo, assembly GCF_905171765.1. Lineage (NCBI taxonomy): Eukaryota > Metazoa > Chordata > Amphibia > Anura > Bufonidae > Bufo > Bufo bufo. Next base: position 157,377,268 of record NC_053397.1, read on the forward strand.
ACTTTCTTGGCTGTTATTGTAACTCCCATAGAAGTGAAAGGAGGATTCTGGGAGTTGTAGTTTCAGAACAGCTGGAGTTGCTGATCCCTGTATTAGACCTCATCCAAAGCTGCCAATGTGAATGAGTTCCACCGACAATACACTAATGTGTATGGGGGCTTTTAAAGTCTACTGCTGCTTAAGGGTACTTTCACACTAGCGTTTTTCTTTTCCAGTACTGAGTTCCATCACGGGGGCTCAATACCAGAAAAAAACTGATCAGTTTTATCCTAATGCATTCTGAATGGAGAGCATTCCGTTCAGTATACATCAGTTCAGTGCCTCTTACGTTTTTTTGCCAGAGAAAATACCGCAGCATACTGTATTTTTCTCTCCGGACAAAAATCCTGAATACTTGCCGGAATGCCGGATCCGGCATTAATTTCCATTGAAATGTATTAGTGCCGCATTGAAGGATCCATTCTTCCGGTCTGCGCATGCGCAGACCTTTAAATCTGTGAAAAAAAAAGAATACCAGATCCGTTTTTCCAGATGACATCCGAGAGACGGATCTGGTATTTCAAAGCATTTGTCAGACGGATCCGGATCTGTCTGACAAATGCCATCCGTTTGCGTCCAGATCGACTGATCTGGCAGGCAGTTCTGGCGACAGCTCTGCTTGCCAGAATCCTCTGCTGCAAGTGTGAAAGTACCCTTATTCAATGTAAATGTGCTTTAACCCTGTGCAAAATACCAGATATTTGCTGTCAGTCTGTCACTGATCAGATTGACTGTATGTTTATTCTCATACAGTCCCCTTTATTTAACAGTTATGCAAGTTCAGTTATATTATTCTATACATTCAAATGTACAAAACATAGAAATTCCTATTTTTTTGATTCTTTCCTGTGGGTATGTTAGAACCCTAAAAAATAAAAAAAAAATTTTTTTTTTATTTATAGAAATTGTGTTCTGTTTTGTGACATCATCAAGAATTGATTGCTTGATTTCCTAGTATTCTACCTCCCATATTTATAGTTTTGCGAGATGGCGTATTTGGAACCTTGTGATTACCGTTAAGCAATGAAAACAGGTTACATATTATTCATGTAGCTGTTGCTCTGCAAATGTTACCTTAATTCAGCTTTACATTTCTATGGAGTAAGTACATAGGTAGCATCCTATACGGGTGTACAGTCTGTATCAATGTGAAGTAATCACTGATAGCTGGCCGCCTGACTGATTTTCTTTCAGCTGGTAGGTAGGCCATTCCGTTACTATTGATTGCATATTTGCATTCTGCTGCTCCCAGTAGTTCACCAGTGTCCACTGCTTTGGTAAAAGGTTGAGAGCTGACGGTTGTATCATTTTGTATATATTGATATAAATACATGTTACATTAGGTACTTTTTGTGTATTAGCACTTAGGACCAAAAAAGCTTAAAACACAAGTGTATTCATAAGACTTTGGCTTGCCTAGTATCTTTTGTGTCTGCATTGTATCTATTTGAATGATATTCTGCATTTTCAAGTGCAAGGTTAGGCTCTATATTAACACTTTGGCTTGACTATGCTTAGTGTCATCTCCCGTATGTGCATTGTATCTATTTGAATGATATTCTGCATACTTAAGTACAAGGTTAGGCTGTGTATTTAAAACTATACCTTCTGTGGTTGTTGCAGTCTGTGCTGTATTGTATATGATGTAAGATCTTGCATCATATGTTCTTAAAGCTTTTTAATCCTTGAGTGACTATTATGGGCATGGTACATTTGACCCATCATTTTAGGATTTCAGATCTATTTTTTAATTTTTACATGTGTTACTTCCGCTGATGCTGCCACCGTTTTTTTTTTTTTCCCCAAACATCGCTCCTGATGGGAGGAAAAAACACCCTGGCTGTGACGCTCTCCGATGTGATTGGATAATGACACAGCCAGGGAGAAGGAGACGCCCATTGAGAAACCCTGGCGTCGTCTCCTCCCTGTTCCGATGCCCAGTATTAGCATACTGAGCGTGAAAAGTTCAGGGGGGCGCAGCGGGGCGTAGGAGCGATGTTTAGGGTGGCAGCAGGAGGTACCCCGCAAGTACAGGTATTTAGCTCCTATAAGTAAAACAGATGAAAGGTCCTCTTTAAATGTATGTCCAAATGCATCATCTTTCCCAAAAAAGTACATACTAACTGTATGAGTTTCATTAGAGAAGGTAGATACTAAAAGTAGAAGCTATTACTTCAAAATAAACTTTTTTCTTCTTTTTTCATTATAAATATCATTGTGTGACCATCATAAAAGTTTTATTCTGTTTGCTACAATTTTACCAAAGTTTAATACCCACTTCACCGAAGATATTTTGGCTTCTCTCCCATGAACTATGTCCTGTTTCATGTTTTTTTTGTGACCATCCTGCGTTATTGCTTGTCTTCCAGCACAGTTCCTTTTACTGTAAGTAATATAATGGTCCATGTAAATCTATTGAATTCCAATGTTAGATTTAAGACATTCTGAACATATAAAACAGAACAGGTTAAGCATACACGTTATAGACTGCACTTTGATCCCAAATCTTGACCCAGTGCCAATTTGGATTGTTCTATGCTTTCACACTGCTTTTGCAGGTACAGCTCCCAGCATATATGTCAAATGTATCCATAGGCCCCTATTTATCTTGGTATAGCAGTCAACTATCTATTTAAAAATGTACAACAAGCTGCACCGTTCCCAGAGCAATTGTAACTTTGAATTATAACCCTCAATACCATTTGCAATAAGTATCTAACCCTCCTTTTTAAATGCTGTCATGGTATCTGCCATTATTACCTCTTGAGGTAGGACATTACATACCTTAATTACTCTAACTCTAAAGAACTCATTCCTGTATTAATGTCTAAATAGCTTTTTCTCCACATTTATTTATGACACATGTATAGAGATCACATCTAAGATGTCTATTCTCCAAGCTGACCAAGCCAGTTTTTTCAAGCCCCCTCATTATAAGACATTATAATATCAAGTTGTGTGTGAATTTTATGGTCACATTACTCTTGGGCCTCATGCACATGACCATATATTCAGTCTGCTTCCGATCTGCATTTTTGGTGGATCAAACGTGGACTCATTGATTTCTGTGGGGCCACAAGAAAACCTATCCGTTTTGAGGACTAGAATAGACCTTTTTACAATAGTACAGGATGGGAAAGTGCTGGTCACACTGGTGATATCTGTTTTACAAATTTGCAGTTTGCGTACCCAAGAATGCAGGTACGCAAAACTCAATTTTTGCCTTTGCAGTAGCAACCTGGAAATAACTGCGAATTCATTTTGCGGTACACTAATATTCCCAAGTTCTTTTTCATGTTTACCTCAGTTCTGCACCTTTTGTTATCTAATTGTGACATTTATTTTTTCTCCCCACTTATCCTTACATTTTACTACATTAGACTTCATTTTCCATTTCTCCACCAGCCTTCAGCTAAATATATCAGAGATACTTACATTGAGAAGGTAACTGCAGTCAGATGATAAGCGATCTGATATGTGGTTTGAACATGTTAACAATTTTGCAGTCTATCCTGTAGTAATTTTATATAGTTGCACAACGGGTCAAATGAGTGTTAAATTGACTATAGACAGATTTGCCCCGATCCAGCCAGTTTTTCTGAAATTCTTACTGTCTGAACAGGTATGGATCCATAGAAAGTTTATGGATTCCAAACTCCACACCCTCGGACAGCTGAGTAGAGCCAATGAAAGCGAAGGAGCAGAGCACTTAGAGCAGCATTGCTGTTCCGTCGCCTTTTTACAAAGTTTTAGGTACCGTTTAATGTGTGTTGCTGAATGTGTATTTTCTTACCCAATAGCTGATTAAACTCTATGATCATGTAATGACAAAGCATACATGTTCTGACTAAAAGAACACGTTCCCATTGGTCAGTACGAGACATAGTGATCATTGCTTTGATCACAGTTTAAAAAAAAATTGATATTTCTTTTCTCGACAATCATGTTCATATTTTTTTATATGGAACTCAGTCTAAATTGGTTTACAATTCATGTGGTTTTATTAGAACATCACAAATTCACTGAAAAGGAGTAGCTAGCTTTAAAGGGGTATTCCAGGGATAACTATCCGATCAGTGGGGGTCCTACCGCTGGGACCTCCACCGATCACAAGAATGGGAGTCCTGTACCTTTGGAGCCCCACTGAAATGAACGGAATGGCTAGTCACACATGCATTGGCCACTCCATTCATTTTTACTGGAGTTCCGGAGATGGCTGAATGCTGTACTCGGCTATCTTTAGAACTCCCATAGAAATGAATGGAGTGGCCATGCGAATGTCTGACCGGCTGCTCCGTTTTTTTTTTTTTCCAGGGAAGCTGCAGAGGGTATGGTGCCCCCGTTCTCGTGATCGATGGGGTTCCCAGCGGTAGTACCCCCAACAATCTGATAGTTATCCTCTATCCTGTGGATAGGGGATAACTTTAACCCCTTTAAATCACTTGACTCCTTAGACGAAATGCATGGCAGCCAAAGGAGTTATTGGTAGATGGTCATTGTGAATAAACCTGGGCGATTTGTTCTCTTGCTTTAATTGCACATATTCAGAGGTGTTACAGAGACAAATTGAATGTACTTTTTTCAGGCTGGATTAAAATAACTAATTCCAACTACCGAAGGTGGTTGTATAGTTTTATAAGCTAGTGTGATTTTTATTCAGTACATTATATATTAGTATACGATAGTGAGGTAATTTTAAAATTTGCTGCCATAGCTGACCTTATGTGCAGATGCGCAGATTGGTCTATTCTAACCATAGTTAGACAAAATTGTAACACCAAAGCCAACACAATTTCTAATGTTTGTATGTATATGGCTAATCCTGAAATGCATTAAAAATATCAATTTGAATATTTATAAAATTCTACAGACAAGCATAGGAAAACTTGTGTTTCTCACTGCGTCACAGTGCTTCCTCAGCAGCAAATGAAAGGTACACAAAATTTGACATAAATAAGAATTTTAAAGTATATGAAGGAGCCCTGTTAAGAAAGCACGGCAGACACTTAAAATGTCTTATGTACCTTTTTATATAATGCATATCAGAATGATAAGCCTTCTTACAAAATGTGTAAATTACAGATTGGAGTTTAAAAAGAAAATGAGAATGGAAGAAGATAAACATTTTGCATAGTATGTAAAGAATCTTGAACAAATGTCTGCTTTTATTTTTGTATACTTGTTGAACATTTATTTCTGTAGATGATTTGGTGCAGAGTAAATAAAATGCTATATACTGTATAAATGCATGCATATTATCTGCCTTGTTATTTACTAATTAACACTGATCTAACATGGTTAGTGTAAAATAAAACTTCACTGTGCTCTTAGATCCTCATGTACAATATCTTTCTAGAGCTTTTCTCTTACAAGATTAGCCTTTTGTACTGCAGGCCTCTTCTTCCTAATTCACGTTTACGTGCCTGCTATCTTACATTACACGTACCACTCCTCCCTCTCTTGTTAGTACACTTCTACACATTGCTTGAATCGGGCCACTGTAATCACAGGACTTTATAAATGGAACACTAAACCTAGAGATAGCTGATGAAAGGAAAGATAAATTTGCCCATTGTGTTTGTTAAGCTGGCCATTTATACTAGATCAGGCATGCTCAACCTGCGGCCCTCCAGCTGTTGCAAAACTAAAACTCCCAGCAGTTTTACAACAGCTGGAGGGCCGCAGGTTGAGCATGCCTGTACTAAATTTATATTGGCGTGACTGGCTGAACAGATAAAAAAAAAAAAAAAGTGGCAAACAAAAAAGTATTACATGGGCCGATTTTCTGCCGGTTGATCGCTAACGAGCTTTCGTATGAATGATCATCTTGCAGTGTAATACTGCCGCCAATTGCCCAATGAACGAGCATTTGCCCGATGAACAAGCATGCTGAAAGATGGTGGCAGATCGCGCTGTAATTACGATCTGTCACCAGCAAATCACTGTACAGCATGGGGACAAGTCATGGCATAGCAATCGCTCCTCCCAATGCTGCAGAGGAGATAGCTGCATGTAATAACAGTTGTGTCTTCTACTAGCTATCTTGCTTCTGCTGGGAGGGAACGCTTCCCTCCCAATAATCTTCTGCCTGATCAGGATGTCTATTGCACCTTTCAAGGCCCTGTTCACACGGGCGAGATTTCCACGCGGGCGCAATGCGTGAGGTGAACGCATTGCACCCGCACTGAATCTGGACACATTCATTTCTATGGGGCTGTGCACATGAGCAGTGATTTTCACGCATCACTTATGCGTTGCGTGAAAATCGCAGCATGCTCCTCTTTGTGCATTTTTCACGTAACGCAGGCCCCATAGAAATGAATGGGGTTGCGTGAAAATCGCAAGCAAGTGCGGATGTGGTGCGGTTTTCACGCACGGTTGCTAGGTGATGATCGGGATGGGGACCCGATCATTATTATTTTCCCTTATAACATGGTTATAAGGGAAAATAATAGCATTCTGAATACAGAATGCATAGTACAATAGGGCTGGAGGGGTTAAAAAAAAAAATATAATAATTTACCTCACCTTAATCCACTTGTTTGCGCAGCCGGAATCTCTTCTGTCTTCTTTTGTGAGGAATAGGACTTTTCATGACGTCACTACGTTGATCACATCGTCCGTCACAGGCAGGCGCCGCTTCATAACTCCGGCAGATCCACCGCCGGGGTTTATTAAGACCGGTATTAATAAATGACCCCCTATATTTTTGTCCTGTAGAGAAAATGGACTGGTTCCAACTGGGCACTTACTATTGACATGCATGCATATTTTAGATGTCTGATTCTGACAACTGGATTTTCAACAGACCCCTGTAATGGAGGAATAACCATTGCAGAAATTGTGTCTCCAGAAATGTGGACCTTATAATGCAGCAGTGACATCACATCAATAACACATCATTGCTGCAGCCAATCACTGGTCATGCTGCTACACCGCTGTTGAATAAGAAGGTATTTTTGCTCTTAGGCCTCTTTCACACGGGCGAGTTTTCCCGCGTGCGTACAATGCGTGAGGTGAACGCATTGCACCTGCACTGAATCCGGACCAATTCATTTCTATGGTGCTGTGCACATGAGCAGTGATTTTCATGCATCACTTGTGCGTTGCGTGAAAATCGCAGTATGCTCTATATTGTGTGTTTTTCACGCAACGCAGGCCCCATATAAGTGAATGGGGCTGCGTGAAAATCGCAAGCATCTGCAAGCAAGTGCGGATGCGGTGCGATTTTCACGCATGGTTGCTAGATGATCGGGATGGGGACCCGATCATTATTATTTTACTTTATAACATGGTTATAAGGGAAAATAATAGCATTCTTAATACAGAATGCTAAGTAAATTAGGGATGGAGGGGTTAAAAAAATAATAAACTTACCTTATCCACTTGTTCGTGCAGCCTGGCTTCTCTTCTTTCTTCTTCTTTGATGACCTGGGAGGAAAAGGACCTTTGGTGACATCACTGCGCTCATCACATGGTGATAGATCATGTGATGAGCGCAGTGACATCACCAAAGGTCCTTTTCCTCCCAGGTCATCAAAGAAGAAGACAGAAGAGAAGCCAGGCTGCGCGAACAAGTGGATGAGGTGAGTTTAATTTATTTATTTTTTTAACCCCTCCATCCCTAATTTACTTAGCATTCTGTATTAAGAATGCTATTATTTTCTCTTATAACCATGTTATAAGGGAAAATAATAAAATCTACACAACACCTAACCCAAACTTCTGTGAAGAAGTATGGGTACCAAACATGCAGAATTTTCTCACGCGCGACGCATCCTATCCGGCCCACATGCGACGCCCGTGTGAAAGAGGCCTTACTCTTATGTGCAGGTTGTTTGTCATCATGTGGAGAAATTGTGGACACTTCAAGATCAACTATAAATTTGTATATGTAACAAATAATTTTTATAGTAATAGCAAGGGCTGAGCACTCACCACTTGAACAATAGAAACAAACACTTCAGAGTACAGAAGTAGCTAGGTAAAATCTAAAAAACTAGACAATACATGAGAATAAATGCAATTAAAAAATATATAGTGGTTACTTCATCATGATATTTGTGAGAAGCAGGAAAAGGAAAAAGATTGGAGATGTTTTTCCTGTAATTGCATAAGAACACATACAGTAGAAATATAAGGAAAAAATATATATAAAAATGTGCAGTGATTAGTTCATCATAAAAAGGTGGAAGAAAATATAGAAATGTTGTTGGAGGTAATCTTCATGCGGTTACATGCACAGGCGATGTAAAATATATAAAATTATTCATATATTTGTAAAAACCGGTAGAAGAGGTAGAAATATTGTAAAAGGTAATCTGAATAAGTTTATATGCACAGGCGATGTAAAAAATATAAATTTCTCGCCCACATTCATTGGGGGACACAGGAACTGTGGGTATAGCTATGTCCTCTAGGAGGCGTTGACACTAGTAAAAGCTGTTAGCTCCTCCCCTGGCAGCTATACCCCCTCCAGCCTGGAGAGAGATTGCTTGAGTTTTTTCTAGTGTCAATAGGAGGCAAGACCTTCCTCCTCTGCAGGGAAGCTCCTGAAGATTTTTTATTTTAGTTTTTTTATTTTCCTTCTTTTCAGGTGGGAAACAGTGGTCGCCTCGCCTCCCTGTTCTCCCGGGGGGAGCACGCGAGTGTTTGCTCGCCACGCTGCCTCCTCCCCCCACAAGAAGACAAGTTGGACCAGGGCAGCCTCGCTCCCCTGCATCCCGCCAGCAGAAGGGTCACCCGTCCAAGCCCCCCCCCCCCCTTTCAAGCGTCCTGCCACTACGGTGCCAGTAGCTGAAGGGGTGACCCTGCTGGAAAAGAGGAAGGGTGAAGATAGCGGCAGAAGAAGAGGATGAAGATGAAGTGAGTACACTGGACTAGGTAAGTATGTTTAACCCTCATCTCCCTCCCTCCCTCGTTCATTATCAAGCAGGGCCTTCCTGGGCTTCTGTGAAAGACTGCAATATGTCTTACAAGGGCGAGATTCTGAAGAACTCGCCATATGCATTCAGGTTCAATCCTGTCATTGGTCTACACAGTCTTCCCCCCTTACAAGGCACGTAGGGGGTTAATGGCACTGCTCCACTGGGGCAGCTTTCCTAGAGACCGAGCGCACCACTGTGCACCGGGGCGCTTGATCAGTCATGCAGAGGGGAGCGGAGGAGTCTCCTGCTCCCCACACCTAGCCGCCATCATCCAACCCCTTTCGGGAGCAGACGCACTGCAGTGAGAGCGCGCTGCTCCGGAGGGGGTTAATCGCCACGCAAACGACCTTGCACCGCCCAGTGTTTTGGCCTGTGCCTTTCTCTACCCGGCCCATGGGGTGGACGCCCCCCGGCCGACTGCTCTGGTCCCTCTGTGACGGCCGGTGCAGACTTCGGTGGCCTCTCCTGAGGCTGTGCGCAGGAAGGGGGGGGGTGGGGCCTCTTTTGGATCGCCGCTTAGCGGCCGGCTGGGCCGCAGTCTTTGTCCTGGGGGGGGGCACTCTGGTGAAAATTCTTATCGCCCTGCTTCCCCCCTCCCCCAGGCCGGCTTCCTAGTTTAAAAAAATAAATAAAAAAATGTGCGTTCATACGGGTCCCCCTGCTTAGCCCTCATCACCGCAGGACCACCCTGTCTGTGTGGTCCCAGCCTGGGCCCGTGTCCTATCTCGGATATAGAAGGACTTCGCATAATTCCCAATCCGCCCTCTGGGGCCGTTTGTTTGATAATTCTCCACTTTCGCAAACTCCGTGGAGGACAGCTGAAGTATATCCAATCCACCCTCCGGGTCGTTTGGTTGATAATTCTCCACCTGCGGAATCCAGTGAAGAACCTCTGCAGGATTCCAATCCGTCCTCCGGGGCCGTTTGGTTGATAATTCTCCACCTGCGCCATACAGTGGAGAACCTCAGGACTTCTCAATCCACCCTCCTGGGTCGTTGGTTGATAATTCACCTGTGCAATCCAGTGGGGGACCGCTGGCACTACCCAATCCACCCTCCTGGGTCGTTTGGTTGATAATTCTCCACCTGTGCAATCCAGTGGGGGACCGCTGGCACTACCCAATCGACCCTCCTGGGTCGTTTGATTGATAATTCTCTACCTGCACAATCCAGTGGGGTCCGCTGGAACCTCCCATCCACCCTCCGGGGTTGTTTGGTTGATAATGCACCGCCTTCGCAATCCGGTGGAGAGACCTCTGGAAGTTCCCATTCCACCCTCGGGTAGTTTGGTTGGTAAGTCCCCGCCTGCGCATTCCACAACTGCCAGGTGCAAGATTCTGAAGGGTAGCCGTACGCGCAAGCGAACCGCAGCAGGACATCTTTCTCCTCTAATATCTCCGCACCCCCACCCTTCCTCCTTATTTCCAAGGGGGCGTGGCAACAGTCGGTACTTGCAAGTGCCCGGCACTCTTACTCTAGTGCTATATGGGTGCCACCAGTGGACACAGTGGCTATTCCTCATGGTACCCTTCTTTTACTTTGGTGCTGGTTTTGCGCATGATTATAACATCCTCTGTCTTCTAAGGGGGTTCCTAGCATCACTTACGTGTCCCAGAGACCCCCATCTCCATGGGCCTCCGTTGTTCCAGTTGGTCCTGATATTGTCCGCATCAATACGTAATGCGTACTCCATTGCACATATCTAGTGTGTATGTTCCAGCGAGTCGACTGTTTTTCACTGACTCCATATTCTCTATCCACCACTCCCCCTTCTCTGGGGAAGTGGTTATGCTGGCACTGTGGTTTAGCTCCTACAGCTTGTTCTCCTCCACAGGTGCAGCTTTTCGGTAATGCTCGAGTTCGTGGTCGCTGAAGTGGGACATCCCCCTCAGGTAGGGGTCCTACCCTGGAGCTAGCTTGGCAGTTGCGCCTGTTCAGCGCCCTTCCAGGTAGAGTTTTTAAGGTAAGCTCTACTTAACTGGGGCCGTATGGTAAGTGGCTTCTATGGATAGTCTTGGGCCTCCCTCTCAGTTTTGCGCTGACGGGGCAAGCGCTGGCTACCACTGTGGGAGCGGTATTGCATTTCCACTTCATGCTTGGGTTCTTACTGCACAGCTCTTCGTCAGGCGGTGGACTCTTTTAGCACAGGATTTGGTGGCCTCTACGGGCGACCCCCTCCTCTGCTGGGGTATGGGGCTAGCAATACAGTGTGACTCCCCTTGCCTGGCTTCCTTCTCAGGCGGAGTTTTTTGCACAGCCACTTAATCCTTGGCTACTTCTGTATAGCGTCGGTCTCAGGAGGGGGAATGGGCTTAGACCTAGCCTATTCTTCTCCTGTCTTTTCCTCCTCTGGCTCATGGTTCATAGCCACCCCGCATGCCTTGGTAGTTCCTACGTTGCTACCTTCCCTCATCTGCATTTACACGGGGTATTCGTTTGGTGGCCTTCCATTCCAGGCACGAGGTCCTTCTTTCACGGGGACCTTCTTTCACGGGGTCCGGTCTTACATTAGCATTTCAATAACGGCATGGCTATTGAAACTGCCATTCTGACGTGGAGAGGGTTTTCGGCAGATGTCTTCCGCACTGTGATTCAGGCCAGGAAGCCCCGTTGGGTCCTTTAACATGGTTGGTGTTCCACGTGTTTTTCTTGGTTGGCTTGCTTCTCCTACTGCTTGTATACAAACTGAGCTCTCCAGGGGAGGAGCTAACAGCTTTTACTAGTGTCAACGCCTCCTAGAGGACATAGCTATACCCACGGTTCCTGTGTCCCCCAATGAAGAGCGAGAAAGAGATTTTACTGGTAAGTTATACAAAAATCTCCTTATTCATCTACTATCCGATCCAGACGATCTGAATTATTAGGCAACTAAAAAATCCTCTCAATCATTCCTCACATATGCAGGTCTGGATATATTCACTCCCATAAGTGGAGAACAGCCGTAATAAAGCAGTACATATGATGTTCTATGTGTCTAGAACACGGAAATAATATGTGTTAATATGCTGCCCAGTAGTAGTAGGACTCGAATTTAGGTACACATGTTTATTTGTATAACCTCATATGTAAGGTAAAGACAATGTTGCAATATTTGACCTCCGCTCACAGTGGCGTCCCACGTGGCTGCAGTGTTGTGTATAGAGGTACCTCTCCTGGAGTTATCAGCTGCTTCTGCGTTGTGATCGTAGTCACTTGTCTCCGCGCTTTGTCACTTGAGTTTGCTGCTGTCTCTGTTTGGATGATCACCGGCCACTTCAACTGCTTGTATGGTGTCTTCGGTTCTCTTTAAAATGGGAGATTAAGGTCACGCCGTCCCACGTGAATCAAGTGGGGTGTGGGGCTGATATCTATTGCTGCGGACTCTGCAGACAAATGTCCATGAAAACAAAGTTACATTGGAGGGTATGAGTCCATCATCTAGTATGCGAGTATCATTGAAACCAGATGCGTTTCGGAGCCTATTCCGGGCCCTTTGCTCAGTCCACTTATGCAGATTACCTTTTGCAATATTTCCACCTTCTACCAGTTTTTATAAATATATAAATAATTTTAGATATTTTACAAACCGGAATCCAAAAAAGTTGGGACACTATACAAATCGTGAATAAAAACTGAATGCAATGATGTGGAGGTGCCAACTTCTAATATTTTATTCAGAACAGAACATAAATCACGGAACAAAAGTTTAAACTGAGAAAATGTACCATTTTAAGGGAAAAATATGTTGAATCAGAATTTCATGGTGTCAACAAATCCCCAAAAAGTTGGGACAAGGCCATTTTCACCACTGTGTGGCATCTCCCCTTCTTCTTACAACACTCAACAGACGTCTGGGGACCGAGGAGACCAGTTTCTCAAGTTTAGAAATAGGAATGCTCTCCCATTCTTGTCTAATACAGGCCTCTAACTGTTCAATCGTCTTGGGCCTTCTTTGTTGCACCTTCCTCTTTATGATGCGCCAAATGTTCTCTATAGGTGAAAGATCTGGACTGCAGACTGGCCATTTCAGTACCCGGATCCTTCTCCTACGCAGTCATGATGTTGTGATTGATGCAGAATGTGGTCTGGCATTATCTTGTTGAAAAATGCAGGGTCTTCCCTGAAAGAGATGACGTCTGGATGGGAGCATATGTTGTTCTAGAACCTGAATATATTTTTCTGCATTGATGGTGCCTTTCCAGACATGCAAGCTGCCCATGCCACACGCACTCATGCAACCCCATACCATCAGAGATGCAGGCTTCTGAACTGAGCGTTGATAACAACTTGGGTTGTCCTTGTCCTCTTTGGTCCGGATGACATGGCGTCCCAGATTTCCAAAAAGAACTTCGAATCGTGACTCGTCTGACCACAGAACAGTCTTCCATTTTGCCACACTCCATTTTAAATGATCCCTAGCCCAGTGAAAACGCCTGAGCTTGTGGATCTTGCTTAGAAATGGCTTCTTCTTTGCACTGTAGAGTTTCAGCTGGCAACGGCGGATGGCACGGTGGATTGTGTTCACTGACAATGGTTTCTGGAAGTATTCCTGAGCCCATTCTGTGATTTCCTTTACAGTAGCATTCCTGTTTGTGGTGCAGTGTCGTTTAAGGGCCCGGAGATCACGGGCATCCAGTATGGTTTTATGGCCTTGACCCTTACGCACAGAGATTGTTCCAGATTCTCTGAATCTTCGGATGATGTTATGCACAGTTGATGATGATAGATGCAAAGTCTTTGCAATTTTTCGCTGGGTAACACCTTTCTGATATTGCTCCACTATCTTTCTGCGCAACATTGTGGGAATTGGTGATCCTCTACCCATCTTGGCTTCTGAGAGACACTGCCACTCTGAGAATCTCTTTTTATACCCAATCATGTTGCCAATTGACCTAATTAGTGTTAATTGGTCTTCCAGCTCTTCGTTATGCTCAAATTTACTTTTTCCAGCCTCTTATTGCTACTTGTCCCAACTTTTTGGGGATTTGTTGACACCGTGAAAATTGGAATCAACGTATTTTTCCTTTAAAATGATACATTTACTCGGATTAAACGTTTGATCTGTCATTTACGTTCTATTACAAATAAAATATTGACATTTGCCATCTCCACATCATTGCATTCAGTTTTTATTCACAATTTGTTTAGTGTCCCAACTTTTTTGGAATCCGGTTTGTACTTCTGGCCACATAATCACTTGATCTTTTCTGTCCGGTGAATGCCTAATGTTTGGGGCCTGTAGTCCAGTGGCCTACAGTAAAAATTTTATCCATTGATCATATAATGTACCTCGAGCCACATAATCAGAATTTATTTAATGTCAGGTGAATGCCTAAGGCCCGTACTCCCATGGCCTAATATTGAATTTTTCTAGGCTCCAACAGGGCACATTTCAGAGAATTTACCTTTTAAGATGCATAAAAATGTCCCCTGATTAAGAAACATATTTTTTGTTGGAATTTTTGTCATTGATCCCCCTCTAGTATGTCACTGTCCATGTTGTGGGACTATTTGTCCACTTATACTAAGTATTTGGTGGCTGCAAATATGAGCTGAAGGTTTTTCAGGTTTGCCTGCCATTAAAGTGAATGGGTCCCGCCGCGAACTTGTGGTTCACGAACATCTGATTACTCTCGCGCACCGTCCCGGACGATGTTCGAGTACAAGTGTGGAGGTGGCAGCAGCAATGAGAAGACCATAGCGATCCAGTGACATAGTGTGAGGTGGGGAGAAATACCAGTACCAGCTGAAGATGGTGGGTGACAGTAGGAGCACCTGGCAGCAAGTGTGTGGCATCAGGCGGGTGGCAGCATCAGAATAGTAGCTGAAGCAGGTAGCCAGAAGAAACAGGTCTCTTTTGACAAAGTTTACACTTCTCATCAGCGACTATAGACTTGAGTTGCTGCTGATGGAGCTGGTACTGCTCCTGCCCCCCCCCCCCCCCCCCCGCAGCCATGGCAATGGAATGTGAGCGCAGAAGCCCCCCGGTCAGACCTGCGTGCGGATGGGCAAAGTTTCCTGGCCGTTTTCAGGATGTCTTGCAGATGGGGGGGAAGACTTTAGGAACCGCTTTACAACCAGATTGAACACGTACGCCATGCAGGGTGCATGGCTCAGCCCTCCTTGACGCAGGGCCAACACTATGTTCTTCTTGTTGTCGGTCACCATGGTTCCGATTTTGAGTTGTCGAGGAGAAAGCCAGGATTCGATTTCTTTATATTGTCCTTGACCGTAGTTACAGCTCCACACGTCGACGCTGTTGTGCACTTTGGCAGACACCGACAGGCTCAAGGACTGGCTCACCTTCTGTTCTACATATGTGTGCAGGGCTGGTACTGCCTTTTTGGCAAAGAAATGACGGCTTGGGACACTCCACCTCGGCTCGGCACAAGTCATCAGTTCTCTGAAAGGTGCAGAGTCCACCACTTGGAAAGGGAGGGACTGCAGCACCAGCAACTTGGCCAGGATAACGTTCAGCTTCTGTGCCGTTGGATGAGTGCACGCATACTGTTGTCTCTTGGCAATTGCTTCAGTGATCGATTGCTGACGAAATGACTGACGAGGAGTAGGAGGACGAGGAGCAGGAGCATCAGGACCAGTAGATCATGGAAAGGACAGACAGCTCCCTTTGGCTGAGGTGGTGGAGTCTTGATGTAGTGGTTGCTGCGGCAGGCTGAACCAGCACATCGGAGCCACGGTTCTCCCAGGCCACTTTATAGTGATGCTGCATGTGTTGACGCAGGGCCGTGGTGACAACATTGGCACCCTAGCCACGCTTCACCTTTTGCCCACAAATTCGGCAAATTGCCATGCTCACCTCCTCCAGCGGCTTAACAAAAAATTGCCACAGCGGCAAGTATCGCATTTTCCCCCCAACACTCCACGCTGACCGCCTGCTACCACTGCCTCCGTGAACCCCTGCACCGCTACTTTCCAGGCAGGTAGGCTCCTGCCAAGCGGATAGTCTACCCTGGGCACATTTGGCTTTCGACATCTCACTGCTGCCACCCTGCTGACTCCCGGCCACGCTACCACCTTGCTGGCTCAGCCGCTGCCTCACACGCAAGCTGCCACCCTCTTCTTGCTCCCGAATGTGATCGGCTACATAATCATCATCCACTACTGTCTGCATGTCACTGATCACTGTCCCCGTCAATGGTCTCAGGGCCAGGAGCCTGACCGCTTGCAACACCTGCTCCCACGCGACTCTCATCATTACTACTTGCCTGCCTACTGGAGGAGTAGTGGATGTCTCCTCCAGATCTTGGCTGAGCAGTAGCTGCTGACTGTCCTCTAGTAGCTCGTCCTCGCTGAAAAGTGGAGCCGAGCCTACGGCATATAATACTTCTCGCGCTGAGGGAACAGAAAATGACAGAGGCAGATTGAGGACAGTTGGGGGCACAGGGCCTGCTCCCAGGCCATGCCAACTAAGCATTGTGTCTGAGAAACCCATGGACTCTTGGCTGGGGGTGTCTGATGTCACTTGTCACGAAGTTGAAGACCCAGACAACCATTCAAGCATCGCTGGGTTGCTGGTCAAGACACGACTGCCAGATGACACTGCGAGCTTAGGCGTCTCACTGCGACTCCTGCTGCCACCCCCTTCTTCTGCTGCTACTTCTGCCTGCGACACAAACATTTTGGCCACTGCCCGTTCCCTTTAAAGGACCTGTCACTTGTCTGTCTGACATACTGTATAATAAAAGAATTACATTAAAATTAAAATAATACACCCCAAAAAAAGGCTGTAGTACAATGTAACTTCACTGGAGAACGGCAATTAAGACGTATTCTTTTTCCTATTAATACACCCCCCAAAAAAAATATAGCAATCAAAATTCACGGCAGAACGGCTAATAGGACGTACAGTGGCGTAGCTAGAAATGACTGGGCCCTATAGCAAGTTTTTGAATGGGGCTCCATCCCACAATAATTTAGCGACCCCTTCCTTTCATGCCGCTCCCATTCCTGTGGCTAGTAAAGATCGTTCTCTCAGACCAGGCCCGGCAGCTGTTCCTTCCGTTTCCTACGTCTCCTACGTTTTCATTGTGTAATACTGTTGAGGGGGCCCTGACAAAATCTTTTAGTCTCCTCCTCCTGGATGGGCCGCTTCCCCTATAGCTATGCCCCTGAGGACGTACAAATCTTTCCTATTAATACACTCCGTAAATGGCTATAGTACAAAGTAACTTCACCGCAGAACGGCAATTAAGACGTATTCTTTTTCTATTAATACACCCCCCAAAAAAGTATAACAATCAAAATTCACCGCAGAACGGCTAATAGAACGTACATATATTTCCTATTAATACACCCCCCATAAATGGCTGTAGTACAATGTAACTTGACCGCAGAACGGCAATTAAGACGTATTCTTTTTCCTATTAATATACCCCCCCCCCCCCCCAAAAAAAAAAACAATCAAAATTTACCGCAAAGTGTCTAATAGGATGTATCTATATTTCCTATTAACCCCTTTCAGGCCCGGGTTGT
Organism: Bufo bufo; assembly: GCF_905171765.1. Taxonomy (NCBI): domain Eukaryota; kingdom Metazoa; phylum Chordata; class Amphibia; order Anura; family Bufonidae; genus Bufo; species Bufo bufo. Next base: position 157,394,706 of record NC_053397.1, read on the forward strand.
TGTTTTTTTTGCGTTTTCGTTTTGCGCTCTCTGCCTTCCCAGAGCCATAACATTTTTATTTTTCTGTTCACATAGCCATATGAGGGCTTGTTTTTTGCGGGACAAGTTGTACTTTCCAACGCCACCATTTAATATTGCATATGATGTAGTGGGAAGTGGGAAAAAAATTCAAATGTTGTGAAATTGCCAATAAAAAAAAGCTATTCCGTCACAGTTTTACTTCTTTTTTATTTATTTACGGCGTTCGATGTACGATAAAACTGACTGGTTACTTTTAGGCTACGTCTACACGACGACATTTGTCGCGCGACAATAAGTCGCGCGACAGATAGGGCACAACTACACTGCAACATTTGTAGCGCAACATTTTGTTGCACCAATGTCGCGTGACAATTTTTATAATGGCAGTCAATGTTGTCGCACTGCAACATGCAACATGCTGCGACTGCGGCGCAACACTTGCAGAAAAATCCATCTCGAATGGATTTTCTGTGACTGTTGCGTCGCAGTCGCAGCATGTTGCATGTTGCAGTGCGACACCATAGACTGCCATTATAAAAATTGTCGCGCGACATTAGTGTGACAAATGTCGTCGTGTAGACGTAGCCTTATTCTACAGGTCAGTACAAATCCGGCGTCAGTACGATAACTTATATGTACAGTTTTTTGTAATTATGTGTACAGAGCCGTATTGGGGCTAATATCTTTTGCGGGGCGATCTGAACTTTTCATTGATACCATTTTGGGGAGTGTATGACTTTTTGATCACTTTTTATTAAAATTTTTTGTAGAAAATGAAGCAAACGGCGAATTGGCCATTTATACGCTTTTTTCCATTTTGCTGTTTGCCGTATGGGGAATATATTTTTATACTATGGGCGTTTTTACATATCGCGACACCCATGATGTGTATTTTAAAAAAATTTTTTAGTTCTTTTATTTTTATTTTGAGAAAAGGGGGGTGATTAGAATTTTTTAACATTTTTCTACTTTTTTTTTTTTACACTTTTTTATAGTTCCCATAGGGAACTATAACATGCAATCATTACATTGCTATTCTCATAGACCCCAATGCACTAGCATTGGAGTCTATTAGAAAATTGCTTGTTTCCTAAGGAGCACTATTACAGGGAAGGGCTCCATGGGAAATACTATGCAGCAGCCTCCTGTCATTCACAAAGGCCGGTGCTGCTGCATACATGTTCCGGCTCCTTCCGGTGTTTCACACGCTCAGATGCCGTGGTCAGGATTGACCACAGCATCTGAGGGGTTAAATGTCTGCGATCGGCATTACTGCCGGTTGCGGACATGAGCCGCGGGTGTCTGCTATAAGAAGCAGGCAGCCACCCGCAGCTATGGCGCCCGCTCTGCTCAGGAGCGGGCATTAAGGGGTTAATACACCCCCTAAATGGCTGTAGTACAATGTAACTTCACTGCAGAATGGCAATTAAGATGTATTATTTTTCCTATTAATACACCTCCCAGAAAAAAATATAACAATCAAAATTCACTGCAGAACAGCTAATAGGACGTACGTATATTTCTTATTAATGCACCCTGTAAATGGCTGTATCACACAGCATTTGTACCCCAATAACAGGCAAGATTTGCTGGAATTACTGAGCTATCATTTAGTGCAATTTGGATCCCCAGTTAGTGCAGCAAGGTGTAATAGAATCGCTCCTATTACCCAGGCTGTACACTGCCCTATTGGACCCTGTTCTCCTTTTATAGTGTAGATAATACCTCCCTATCCTTTCCCTACACTATGAATAATCTTTCTCTGAACTTATAAATTGTTTTTTCAGCACAATAAAGTCTTTCCTAGCACTGTCTATAGCGTCTGTTACATCTCTCCCTGCACTAAGTATGCTTGAAAATGGCAGAATCCAAGATGGCTAAGACTATTCATAGGGCTGTGACATCACAGGGGCTGACGGACTGGTTATTGGCTGCATGCATGGTATTGTGGGTGATCCCACGTTCCCAGAGTTCTTTTTTACATATCCTAACATGTGCAGCAGCAATTTTAGGAAAAAAGACGATTCGTTACCACGAAGCGCAAGAAAATTCGACTTCGGTGCGAATCAAGTTTTTCTTGAAATTCGGATTGAATTCCACTTTGTCAACTTTGATTCGCTCATCTCTAGTCAAAACCATCTCTGATCCATGTACAGATAATTGGAATGTCTGAGCGCTGCTCATAAAAGCTGCAAACAATGCAACAATATTTATTGCATATATGCTCCAGTGTACAATAATATACTGAGGCTTCAGGATTTTTTACATGGATAATCAAAAAAAAACCTTTAATGATATATAATTTAGTGATGCTAGATTTCTTGTTGGAATACAATAGTCACTCCCACTTTAAGTCTCAAACATTGATTGTCATCTTTAACAAGCTGTTATATAAACTATGTTCAGAAACCTCACACTGCTATTAATGAATATGTATAAGGTAAAACTTACAAACACATTATTCCTTTTCACACTGTTTAATGGTAAGAGAAATAGAACTTGTCTTAATCACCAGGCAAAGTAAATATTTTGATAATAAGTGACGTAATCCTGAGATTTCGATATGACCGAAACTCTGATACCTCACTTTGTAGGAGTCTAGTTTGATTCACTGTGGACAATTTTCTAGCAAAATGTGAATAATTGTTATGGATTCTGGTGACATATTTTTGCCCAACTGGTCTATCTGCACACGGCAATACAGGGAGTGCAGAATTATTAGGCAAATGAGTATTTTGACCACATCATCCTCTTTATGCATGTTGTCTTACTCCAAGCTGTATAGGCTCGAAAGCCTACTACCAATTAAGCATATTAGGTGATGTGCATCTCTGTAAATGAGAAGGGGGTGTGGTCTAATGACATCAACACCCTATATTAGGTGTGCATAATTATTAGGCAACTTCCTTTCCTTTGGCAAAATGGGTCAAAAGAAGGACTTGACAGGCTCAGAAAAGTCAAAAATAGTGAGATATCTTTCAGAGGGATGCAGCACTCTTAAAATTGCAAAGCTTCTGAAGCGTGATCATCGAACAATCAAGCGTTTCATTCAAAATAGTCAACAGGGTCGCAAGAAGTGTGTGGAAAAACCAAGGCGCAAAATAACTGCCCATGAACTGAGAAAAGTCAAGCGTGCAGCTGCCAAGATGCCACTTGCCACCAGTTTGGCCATATTTCAGAGCTGCAACATCACTGGAGTGCCCAAAAGCACAAGGTGTGCAATACTCAGAGACATGGCCAAGGTAAGAAAGGCTGAAAGACGACCACCACTGAACAAGACACACAAGCTGAAACGTCAAGACTGGGCCAAGAAATATCTCAAGACTGATTTTTCTAAGGTTTTATGGACTGATGAAATGAGAGTGAGTCTTGATGGGCCAGATGGATGGGCCCGTGGCTGGATTGGTAAAGGGCAGAGAGCTCCAGTCCGACTCAGACGCCAGCAAGGTGGAGGTGGAGTACTGTTTGGGCTGGTATCATCAAAGATGAGCTTGTGGGGGCCTTTTCGGGTTGAGGATGGAGTCAAGCTCAACTCCCAGTCCTACTGCCAGTTTCTGGAAGACAACCTTCTTCAAGCAGTGGTACAGGAAGAAGTCTGCATCCTTCAAGAAAAACATGATTTTCATGCAGGACAATGCTCCATCACACGCGTCCAAGTACTCCACAGCGTGGCTGGCAAGAAAGGGTATAAAAGAAGAAAATCTAATGACATGGCCTCCTTGTTCACCTGATCTAAACCCCATTGAGAACCTGTGGTCCATCATCAAATGTGAGATTTACAAGGAGGGAAAACAGTACACCTCTCTGAACAGTGTCTGGGAGGCTGTGGTTGCTGCTGCACGCAATGTTGATGGTGAACAGATCAAAACACTGACATAATCCATGGATGGCAGGCTTTTCAGTGTCCTTGCAAAGAAAGTTGGCTATATTGGTCACTGATTTGTTTTGTTTTTGAATGTCAGAAATGTATATTTGTGAATGTTGAGATGTTATATTGGTTTCACTGGTAAAAATAAATAATTGAAATGGGTATATATTTGTTTTTTGTTAAGTTGCCTAATAATTATGCACAGTAATAGTCACCTGCACACACAGATATCCCCCTAAAATAGCTAAAACTAAAAACAAACTAAAAACTACTTCCAAAAATATTCAGCTTTGATATTAATGAGTTTTTTGGGTTCATTGAGAACATGGTTGTTGTTCAATAATAAAATTAATCCTCAAAAATACAACTTGCCTAATAATTCTGCACTCCCTGTACATCTACCTCAGGAAAAATTTTATTCAGTAGGCAGTGAAAGCTAAAATGCTTTATTCACTGAACATTACAATGTTTCGACCCTTACATAGGTCTTTCTCAAGCCATTCTTCTACCTCGATTATATATTTTTACCCAGGCACACAATAGACTTCTATTGGAGCCATAGTCAGGATTTGTGGTAACGTTGTCTACGGACATGTTCACATAACACAACATGGTGCAGGATATGGCCATACACTTTACTACTCTCCATGTGTCACCATATGGTACCTGTAACAGGGAGCCGGCGTCAGACGCGGACGGCGTCCTCATCTCCCTGGTAACAGACGATGACTTTAGCCATTAGACTAGACCGACGAACCAGGGAGAGACAAATAACGTTTTACTGTTCCACAGGAGGTGGTTAAACCTGGTTTTCCTCCCTTGAGAACCAAATTGGAGGATCACCTAGAGAAACCCATGCAGCTCGGAATTACCATGAGAGATCAAAGAATGGTGCCTGCTTCTATTGTGGTGAAACAGATCATTGGTTGCATCAATTTCCTAAACTTCATTCTTCCAGGAAATTCCCACGTCCAGGCACCCAGAAGGATAAGGTACTCTCCGAGGTGGTAAAAAAGAAAGTATTGTTACCTGTGGTTATTTCTTTTGGCACTTGTAAAGGTTCTGGGGAGGCATTCATTGATTCTCGGTCCGCTTCTAATTTTATTGACCACAAATTCGACCTTTCCCTAGGGTTGCCCATTTTGTCTCTTACTAACCCTATTCACATTATTGCAATTAACTCCACTCCTTTGGTTGGCGGGATGGGGGCCATTCATACGGAGAGTTGCTCTTTTTTTATTTTGAAAAATCTGCCCATGAAGATGTTTCTTGGTATGCCTTGGCTCCAGGTTCATAATCCAGTTATCAACTGGTCCACGGGCAAATTAGAGAGATGGGTGGGTAAATTGTGATTCCCGCTGTCTACCGGTTATTCAAGCTAGTGTCGTTACGGAGTCAAAAATTCTCCCTAAGTATAACAGCAACTTTTCTAATGTTTTTTTCCTTGACCGATGCTGACTTCCTTCCCCCTCATAGACCCTATGATTGTGCCATCGACCTCATCCAAGGGTCCAAGTACCCTAAGGGTCATATTTATAATTTGTCTGGTTCAGAGTGACAGTCTATGAGGGATTACTTCAAGGAAAGTTTACAAAAAGGTCATATTAGACCCTCAATGTCCCCTATGGGGGCGAGGTTCTTTTTCGTGGGCAAAAAGGACAGCGGATTAAGACCATATATTGATTACAGGGAGCTAAATAAAATTACTATTAAGAACCTGTACTCTTTGCCGTTGATCCCAGACCTGTTTAATCAAATACTTGGAGCTCATTGGTTCACTAAACGTATCCGAATTAAGGAGGGGGATGAGTGGAAGATGGCCTTTATTACCCCTGAGGGCCATTACGAATATTTAGTGATGCCGTTTGGTTTAAGAAATGCATCAGCGGTTTTCCAAAATTTTGTCAAGGACATTTTCAGACAATTTATTGGGAAATCTGTGATCGTCTATTTAGATGATATTCTAATTTATTCACCTGACTGGGGTTTCGCATATTATACACACAAGACAGGTACTGGAGGTTCTTCGGGAAAACCGATTATTCGTTAAGGGTGAGAAGTGTATATTTGGAGTTCAGGAAATATCATTTTTGTGATATATTCTCACACCCCAATCCTTTAAGATGGATCCTGGAAAGGTGTAGGCTATTTTAATTTGATTTGAGTGTGACCCTCCTCTCTTAAGGCGTTACAACGTTTTTTAGGTTTTTCGAACTATTACCGGAAGTTCATTAAAACATTTTCTGTGATTGCTAAGCCTCTCACTGATTTAACCAAGAAGGGGACGGATCTAGTCAACTGGTCGCCAGCGGCTAAAGAGGCACTTGAAACACTTAAGAGATGTTTCGTTGACGCCCCAGTATTGGTTCAACCAGACCAAGAGAAACCTTTTGTGGTTGAGGTGGACACTTCTGAGGATGGGGTTGGGGAAGTACTCTCCCAAGGGTCACCAACCCTCACTAACTTAAGACCGTGTGCTTTCTTTTCTCCTAAGTTCTCTCCTACCGAGAGAAATTACAACATCGGAAATCGTGAGTTACTCATGATTAAATGGGCCTTTGAGGAATGGCGTCACTTTTTGGAGGGGCCACAATATCGTGTCACTGTACTTACTGATCATAAGAATGTAACATTTTTGGAATCTGCTAAGCATTTGAATCCCAGACAGGCTAGGTGGGCATTGTTCTTTACTCATTTTAACTTCTGCATTACTTTCAGGCCAGGAAGTAAAAATGTTAAAGCTGATGCCCTATCCCAAAGTTTTTGTGCCTTTCAATCTCCTGACGCTCCACCAGAACCTATATTGCCGGCCGGTATTATTGTGGCTTCAGTCTCCTCTGATTTGACAACCGAGATTACGGCGGGACAACACTTGGCTCCTGTACTGACTCCTAAAGATAAGTTATTTGTCCCTGGCCATTTGTGCCTCCTGCTATTAGGTGAGTGTCATAATGCTATCTTTAGTGGTCCACGGGCATTAATGCCACCAAGGAACTAGTTTCCAGGTTTTATTGGTGGCCCACTTTGTCCAGAGATGTCCATTCATATGTATCCTCTTGTGAGGTTTGTGCCAGGTCCAAGACTTCTAGGTCTCGTCCGGTGAGTAAGGGTCCAGTGGCCCCTCGTGGAAGGGGGGGTACTGTAACAGGGAGCTGGCGGTGCGCTCCCTCCTTGCAGCACCGCCTGTGTCCCGCTGATGGAGAGGGAGGAGGAGCCTGCGTCAGATGTGGCCGGCATGCTCATCTCCCTGGTAACAAGGGGGCGGGGAAGATCCGGCGGCGCACGCTTCCTCAGCATGACCGGTGTCCTCCATCCCCTAGGCAACGAGCAGGGGCAGGGACGAACGCTGATGGACATGAGTCGGCGCTCAGAGTTTTGGCTGAGGCTGACGCAGGGTCACGTGATGCTGGCCACGTCACATGACCATTCAGTCTGGCCTATTTAACAGGCAACTTGCTGGCCACAAGTTGCCTGTGATTGGCTTTTCTACTCACTAGCGTTTTCCTGCATGTGTGATTTTGTGAACTCGACCTCGACTTGTATTTGACTCCTGATCCTGTGTAATCCCTTCATACTGACTTGCCTTCCTGGGTCCTGACCTCAACTTGTATTTGACTTCGATCTTGTGTAATCCTTTTGTATTGACGTGATCTCCCAGCTTCTGACCTCGATTTGTATTTGACCTTGATCCTGTGTTATTCCTTTGTACTGACGTGACCTCTTGGCATTTGACCTCAGCTTCCATTGTGTTATGATTTTGCTTACGGTTTGTTATTTGCTTGTTTGGTTTCTACCCAGCCTTTCTGTCTTAGTCTCTTGTTTTCTTCCACCTTGTTCCCTTCCTGTAGGCCCCTGCACGTACTTAAGCCAGGGACTGCCGTCCAGTTGTGCACCATCGGTTAGGACGGACCGTGCAAGTAGGTAGGGATAGTGGTGTGGGTGGAACTCAGGGATGCACTTATCCTTACCGTTTGTGACAGTACCACAGAAAGACACCAAATTATCTACTAGAAGCAATGGTAGCATGCCAAGATAAAAAACCCTTTCACTCACTCCTTGCAGGTCATCACTTGATCCTTTTGCCCCTATGATTGTTTAGCCTTGTTTTTATTGTCTGCCTTCTTTGTCTGATTTGGGCCCATTCATGTGTGTTTCATGGAGGGTGATATTGCTGATCTGTGACTGGTGAAGGAACTCCTGACTGTAGGATTGTCTGGGTCATGAAGACAACTGTGTTAAGAACTTTTTCCTAGAACGATGAGCCGAAGGATGGGGCATGGTGACATACTAGCAGGCTGAGTAGCGAAGAAGGTAAGGAGGGGGAGCCTTAGGTAAATTATGAGGACAGAGGGCATTGCTTTCAGCGCCAAAAAGCCATTTCAAAAGTGACTGGCCGACGAGCTGTCTGCATCATTTTCCTTACATGCCTGCCCAGGTGACCTTTAGACAGAGATACAGATTGGAGTCTCCAACACTGCTATAACATGCCAGCTGCCTTTTACCTCAGAACATCTTCCATTTTTGCTTCTGTGGTCTACTGTGAAGCATTGTGTGGAAACAATGTGATGTAAAGTTATTTTCTGCATATAAATGATTTTGAAGTTTCTGCTGTTGCATCACCACATTGCCCTAATTATTAATAATTGCGTTTATAGACTAGAAGGATCATTTTATAACTGAGCTAGTGTTATGAGAGGACAAGGTTGCTCATTGTACCACCTTCTCCTTGGTTGTTATAGGCTGCCTGATGAGGGAAGTAGAGGTTTGCCACAGTAACTGTAGAGGTCCTAGAAGGTTCTTAGTGAGTCCATGAAGCAGTTAAGGGGCAATGATGCAGCCCTTATACTAGGGGATTCTACAAAATAGTGGATCTCTCCCACTAGACTGTGACCTGCAGAGGAATGAATTGTGCTTCACACACTCGTGGAATTCAGGCCACTCTCATTCCTTAAACATTTGTGCATTCACTCTAATGCCTCCTACTCTTCATTGTTCCAATCACAGCTGGCAGTTCTGCATGCATTAAATATGCCATCTTCTGTAGTACCCCAGAAAGGGCACTGCAAAAAGTTAATTATTGCTACAGTACTTAACCTACTGTTCTTTATTGCTACAGTGTTATTTATGATTAAATATTTGTTTTCCTATGTTATGTAGGTCCCGTGGTAAGTGTACAGGCAACTAGTTGGTTAACATTTGTTTCTCATAGAGGTTGTCAAGGTGATGGACCCAGGCCACCCCCTGTTTAGTTAGAGGAGTCTAGTGTTTGCAGAGGAACAAGGCAAAAGTGTTTGAGAGAATCTAGGCAGACAAGGCCTCAAAGTTGAGAGAACTGCCATCACTTCAATTTACCAAAGAACAGCTCTAACAATAAAGTACTTCTGAAAGAAGAATAATATACATCCCGAGAAGATCTAGAACCGGCAAGACTGTGCAGGTTAATGCCAGCAAGGTACAGATTGTTTATTGTAAGTGACCTTACTGCTGTGGGAGACAGTGATTGCTCAAGCATTTGACTCACTTTGATACAACTTGGCCATTTGTGACTAAATATGCACCTCTCAGTTCAGGAACAGCAGTGGAGTTAAAAACCCTAATTACATGCCCATGGTTACTTGGAAAGACTATAAAAAGTATAGAGAGGGAGAGACTGGATATGCAGTGTCCCACTACATATTTCCTGTAACTATGCAGCAAAAGGGTTAAAAATGTGCTTTGTAGTGTAATTTTGCAATTTATGCGTACCAAGCAGTTAACAGGCATTATCAACCAGATGCTAAATGGGGCTATCACCCTCCCCATAAGGAGCGGTTAGAGCATTTTTAGTATAGAGATAGTGAATGTCTATACAATGTAGTGTGCTGAGGCAGCAGAGCACAACCCTGAAGAAAGCTCCACAGCAGCCAAAATGGAGAAAGAAAACATTGAAAAGCATTCCATTGTCAACAGGAGGTGCATGTAGAAGCTCTGTGGAGATAAAAGAAAAGCTTATAGACTCCATAGCAGACATTATCCAGACAGCCCCGGACAAACTTTTAAAAGTCAGAATCTGGATATGCCCCAAATACTACATCCCAAAGTGGAAACCTGTGAGAACATTAACTGTGAATATGGCAACCTGTGAATAAGGTGCAGAGCGTAGTCTGATGTTGAGGTCCACCGTCCACCCCATGGTTGCATAAAGAAACTGAGAAGTGTTGCACCAATATTTATGGATGCTTATGTGTAATCAGCTAGAGAAGTGCAGTGTAAGGAGAATTGGTTTAAAGAGACATCTTGGTCTATTTACTGTTACTGTAGCCATGTAAACATTAAGAACTGTGGAAACTGAACTTTTGTAAGAACTGCCAGTCCATGCATACTAAGGACTGTGGCTAATGTACCTGAACTTGATTCTTCAGTAAAGAGCCATTCTGCAGTTAAATTGGCTTCATAATTTCCTGCAATGCTAAACTGCAATGCTACTTCTGCTGCTAAGTGATCATGCCTTGCACCTCACGGTAAGGCCTCTTGCACACGGCCGTTGTGGGTTCGTGGCCGTATTGCGGCCCGCATACTGCGTGTATGCAATACACGGGCACCAGCCCATGTGCACTCCGCATGAATGGGTCCACAATCAAGGAGATGCGGAACGGAAGCACGAATCGGAACCCCGCGGAAGCACTACGGAGTGCTTCCCTGGTGTTTCTGTCCGTGCCTCCGCACCGCAAAAAAAATAGAACTTGTTCTATTTGTTTGTGGTGTGGACGGATCACGGACACATTCAAGTTGAATGGGTCTCAATCTGTCCCGGCCACTGCACGGATGTTGCCCATGCATTGGGGACCACAACAACCGTGTGCAAGAGTCCTAACCCTCAGCACCAAGGGCAGGAGAACCCCAAAGCCAGAGAGTGCTTCAAAGGGAAGAAAGTTGCACCCTCCCCATCACTGCATGGCCCATGAGTACTACTACTTCTGTCCTCCACACCACCCCTGTGGCTCGATGCAGAAGTGCTTTTACCTCCATCATTGTGTTGCTTATATGCTGCCATTGTGGACATTTATGCCCTGTAAGATGCTTCTGAACTGTGATTTTGCTGCTACTTGTTGTTTTACCACTCATTATCCCCTTAATAAAGAGACTCTGTTTTTTGCAATCCACGGGCCTAATCATTGTCTCCATACTCCACTGGCCCTGCATCCACCCTCCTGCCTTGCACCCTGCCCAAGCGTTTACAATCAATGGCACCCCATCTACCACCAGGTAGGAGCCCCAATACCAGGATTTGCCCTGAGGAAAGAAAGATTGCACCCTCTATTCACTGCACAGCCCCAGGGAGCACCAGAGGGAGGATTGCCACTGAGAACTGTGAGTATAACTACTCCTCTCATGTCCACAACCACCACTCCCATCCTCCACTCTGATTCTTGGGCTCGCCAACGGCACTTCTCTTTCCTCCACTTGAAGGAGTAGCAGATGCACAAGCGCTGCCATGAATAATAGACACTTGTATAGCTGCAGGTCCTCAGGGTTGCATGTCAAAACTCCAAAATTAGAAATGTAAAGTAGGCTCACGTGTTTAACTAGTATAGACCATAAGACCGATAAACAGGTTCACATTATGTTTTCCCACCCTTTTAATGTATAAAAAAAAACATTTACGTTAATTGGATGCGTCAGACCTATGTGACATTGTGTAAATCTGACAATAGAGGCCCTTAAATGGTTAAAGCTTTTTGTATTTTTTTTTTTGCGTGCTCAGTGCCTTAAAGCAGGAATGGCCAACCTGCGGCTCTCCAACTGTTGCAAAACTACAACTCCCAGCATGCCTAGACTGCCTACAGCTATCAGCCTACAGGAGGGCATGGTGGGAATTGTAGTTTTACAACAGCTGGAGAGCCGCAGGTTGGCCATCCCTGCCATAAAGGATTTAGAAGGTTGTAAGTAATAACGTCCCTGAAGGTGTAATATAGTGAGGACAGGTTTAATGGTAACATCCCTAGTAGTGTAGGATTGTGAACACTGAAGGGTCTAATGGTAACATCACTGGTGATTTTAGAGGGTAAAGGGTTTAATGTAGCTAATGTATTTGTATCTATAAAGCTGGCTGTCCTGTTGTATCTGCACTTGAGTTGAAGGCATTCGTGTTGGTACTATGTTCATTGCAAATGAACCTCTAGTAGCAACGGGGACGTTGCAGTTTCTCCTAGAGCAGGGATCAGCAATCTCCGGCACTCCAGCTGTTGTGAAACTACAATTCCCAGCATGCTCCTTTCACTTCAGAGAATAGCCAAGCAAGTGTGCATGATGGGAGATGTAGTTTCACAACACCTGGAGTGCCGGAGGTTGCCTTTCTCTGCAACTGCCGCGCCCTCTGCACTTTGATTGACAGGACCAGGCAGTGAAAACATCATCATGCGCGGCAGTTGCAGAAAGAGCAAGCCCTCTATCTGTAAAGGCAACGCCCCCATTGCTCTTAGAGGCTCATTTGCATATATCAACCTTAAAGGGTTTCTGTCACCCTGCAAAACTCTTTTTTTTTTTTGGGATAGTTAGATTGCTCATAGTGCGATATAGCAGAATATAATGGTATTACTTACTTTCATGCGGCCGATTCTTTATAAAACGAACTTTTATAATATGTTAATGAGGGCTCTACCAGCAAGTAGGGCGTCTACTTGCTGGTAGCTGCTGCAGAAATCATCGGCGCAGGCGCACTGAGGGAGTGCTGAGGATACGAGCCTCCTCATCTCAGAGCGCCTGCGCCGAATGACGCGAGGCGCGCGATTTTTGAATTACTGACAGGGCCGGCCGGAGGAGGAGATCACGGCTGGCCCTATCAATCAACACGGCGAGGGGGCGGATTTCTGCAGCAGCTACCAGCAAGTAGACGCCCTACTTGCTGGTAGAGCCCTCATTAACATATTATAAAAGTTCGTTTTATAAAGAATCGGCCGCATGAAAGTAAGTAATACCATTATATTCTGCTATATCGCACTATGAGCAATCTAACTAGCCCAAAAAAAAAATAATGAGTTTTGCAGGGTGACAGAAACCCTTTAATTTGTCTCAGCAATGCAGGCATGTGTCTGTCTTTTTTTTTTTTGGCGGCTCGTATGTGGAACCATTCACTTTAATGGGGCTGCAAAAATCCGGAAGGTGTGGTGCGGAACGGAGGCATGAAACCCCACGGAAGCACTACGGAGTGCTTCCGTGGTTTTCGGTCGGTGCCTCTGCACTGCAAAAAAATAGACATGTTCTATTTTTTTGCAGTGTGGACGGATCACGGACTTATTCAAGTTGAATGGGTCTGCATCCATCTGCGGCAGCCACACAGATGGTGCCCATGCATTGGGGACTGCAATTTGCTGTCCCCAATGCACGGAACGGTCAGCACACATGAGCCCTTAGGCTGATATTGTTCAGTGTCCTGTTCTCACAACATGTACCCCCGGGGTCTGTATGCAGTTCAACAGGCAGATATCCCCATTCTACTAGTTAATAAGATGAGACTTGTTTCTGTAGTCTGTGGTTTTTATTAACCGGCAGAAGATAAGGTAAACTATAGGAAAATGAACATACAAGAACTGAGTATACAGTACAGTGTACACAAAACTTACACAAAAACATTAATTAATCCCTTACCGACGATGCTTTAGTAAGAGACACACAGTGAGTAGCTGCTCCTTCCATGAGGTGAAGAGAAAAGGAAGCAGGAGCCTGTCTCTTTCCCAGAAAGCACTGTGAGCAGGAAGTCAGGTGACCTAATGAATATGCATAACTTAACAAGGCAAAAGATGCACTTACAGATAAAGGTCACTAGATGGTGCTGAAGGCACACAAATAAACAGTATGCAATAGTGAAGACAGCACACTCCCCGCTTGACATCAGCCGATGTCACTATTAGAGTCCTCAACAGATAACAGTAGAATTAGTTCGGAAGTAGGTCTGATAAGCAGTTTGGTCTCATTTTGTTTGAAAATCTTGACCTCAACTTTACGGACATGTCCGTCTTCACTTGGAAACACTTTAGTAATGAGGCCCAAAGGCCAATGATTTCTTTGGGCCTGAGAGTCTTTAACAAGAACAATGTCATCAGGTTTTAGGTTGGGCTTAACTGTGTGCCATTTGGTTCTTGTCTGTAAGGTGGGAAGATATTGCTTCTTCCACCTATTCCAGAAAGTATCGGCAAGGCCTTGCACTTGTCTCCATTGGCGTTTGTAGAGATCTTTGGTGCCAAACTCTCCAGAAGGAGCACTCACTACACCAGTCTTTTGGGTAAGTAGAGAGGCAGGTGTAAGCAGTATTGGATCTCCTGGGTCATTTGATATCGGAGCCAGGGGTCTGGCATTGATAATGGCAGAGACTTCGGCCATAAAGGTTGTAAGGCATTCATGAGAGAGTCTAGCATTGCCCACTTGTAGGAAGATAGAGTTCAAGATTCTGCGGGCTATGCCAATCATTCTTTCCCAGGCTCCTCCCATGTGAGAAGAATGAGGGAAATTGAAAATCCAAGTGCATCCTTGCTCACTAAGGAATCTTTTTACACTGTTATTATCCAAGTTGGAGAGAATCTTTAGCTGATTAGCAGCTCCAACAACGTTTGTGCCTCTGTCAGAGCGGATTTGTTTTACAGAATCTGCATCTAACAACTCATATGAGTCACAGGCAGAAGAATGTTCTGAGTTGTATAGAAAAGCAGGACCTGTGAACCAAACTGTGTCCTTAAGGTGACTGGCAGCAACTGACCTGGTTGCTAAGTCTGCTGGGTTATGGTCAGTAGGTACAAAGTGCCATTGTTTTGGGAAAGTAGACCTCCTGATTCTTAACACTCGGTTGTTAACGTAAACATAGAAACGTCTAGTTTGGTTGTAAATGTAGCCCAGGACCACTTTACTGTCTGTATAAAACTCGGCGTCTCGAATCTCTAGGTTTATCTCTGACGTAATTAATTCAGCTAGTTCAACAGCTAGTACAGCGGCACAGAGTTCTAGCCTGGGTATTGTATGTTCGAGAAGTGGTGCGAGTTTTGCTTTGCCCATGACAAACCCTGTGTGGCACTGACCTTTGTTGTCTATAGTTTTAAGATAAGCTACAGCGGCAATTGCTTTGACGGACGCGTCAGAGAATACATAAAGTCTTTGTGTTTTTACTTCTGTGGATGGCACAGGAGCGTAAGAACGTGGAACATGCAGGTTAGATAAAGTCTTTAGGGAGTTTCTCCACTCTATCCATATGTTTCTTTTTTCAGGGGAAAGTGGGTGATCCCAATCCAATGTCTCCTGAGTTAAGTCTCTAAGTAGTGATTTGCCCTGGATTGTAACGGGGGCCGTGAATCCCAAGGGATCATAAAGACTGTTTATGGCAGACAGGACACCTCTACGGGTAAAGGGCTTCTCTTCCTGGCTGACTTGGAAGGTAAACGTGTCTGATTTTAGATCCCAGAGGAGACCAAGGCTACGTTGTATAGGAAGGGAGTCAGTCCCTAAGTCTAAGCTCTGTAGGTCGTTTGAGTGGTCTTGAGAGGGAAATGCTTCTATCAGCTGCTTACTATTGGAGGCTATTTTGTGCAGTCTCAGGTTTGAGCATGCGAGCATTTCTTGAGCTCTCTTAAGGAGACCTACTGCGCCCCCTCAACAGTTGGTAGTGATTTTAGACAGTCATCTACATAAAAGTCTCTTTCTACGAATTGTCTGACGTCTGACCCATATTCTAGTTCGCCTTCCTGAGCAGAGTGTCTGAGACCATAAGTTGCAACTGCAGGGGAGGGGCTGTTACCAAAGATATGTACCCGCATGCGGTACTCCGCGATATCTTTTGTGGGGTCATTGTCAATAAACCAAAGAAATCTTAAGAAGTTTCTGTGTTCCTCTTTAACGAGAAAGCAATGAAACATCTGCTGAATGTCTGCCATGAAGGCAACAGAGTCTTTACGAAAACGAAGCAGTACTCCTAGGAGCTTGTTGTTAAGATCTGGACCTGAGAGCAGGACGTCGTTTAGGGAGACGCCTTCATATTTAGCACTAGAGTCAAACACTACTCTAATTTGACCTGGTTTCTTTGGGTGGTAAACCCCGAATATGGGTAAATACCAACATTCTTCTGAGTTTTTAAGGGTGGGAGCTACCTCAGCATGACCGTTCTCAAATATTTTCCTCATGAAAGTAAAGAAGTGATCTTTCATTTCTGGCTTCTTGTGGAAGCTACGTCTTAGAGAGACAAAACGTCTGTAGACTTGCTCTCTGTTGTTAGGCAAACGTTGTCTTTGAGGCCTGAAGGGAAGGGGTGCGACCCAACTATTTGTTTCATCCTTAGTGATTTCCTTTTGCATGGTTTTCTAAAAACAATCTGTCTTCGTGGGACATTGCTACCTGATTGTCCTCCTTGGTCCTTTGGAACACTGAGCAACCTAAGTGGTCTTCGTCACTGTCACAAGCTATGTCGTGGTCTACAGAGTCTATGAAAGAACAAGGTAGTTGAGTACTATGTGGCAGTTCCTTTATGAGGAAGTTGTTTTTACATGGTTGGAAAATAGAGGGACGTCCATTATCTAATGTGCTTGTGAGCATGCTATTAATGGAGGTTGGTTTGTGTATGCTTCCTAAGCAGACATCTCCTACTATGACCCATCCTAGGTCATGCCTTTGGGCATAAGGAGCATGATGTGGGCCATTAATCTGTTCTCTAGTTTTATGAACTTGTAAGATATCTCTCCCTAGGAGTAGGATTATCTGAGCGTTAGGATCGAGTTTTGGTAAGAGATGGGCTATACGCTGTAAATGGGGGTGATGTATGGCTACCTCTGGTGTAGGGATCTCGTGTCTATTATCAGGGATTTGGTTACATTCAGTAATAGTTGGTAAGGAAAGACACTTTTTACCATCTATGGACTCAATTAGGTAGCCACTAGCTCTCCTCCCCGCTGTTTCTACAGTACCCGCACAAGTCTTTAGAGAATAAGGAGTGTTAGGCCCTTTGATGTTGAAAATGTCAAAGAAAGTAGATTTGGCTAGGGACGCATTACTTTGGTCATCTAGGATAGCGTAAACATTGATGGCTTTGTCTCTGCAGCCCTTTGGGTATACTTTTGTTAGGCAGATTTTTGAGCAGGACCTGCCGCCTATGAGTCCTTTACAGACTTCAGTGCATTGTGAAGTAACTGCTGGTTGGTTAGCTTCAGAGTTACTTTCCTCCCCGCCATGCTCTCTGGCACCGTTACTCTGTGATGAGGTCCATGGGAAAGGCCCAGGATGTAAGGCCGTGTTGTGATCTGAGTTGTTGCATTCAGTGCATTTTACACTAACCTGACAGTCTTTGGCAATATGTGATGTTGATGAGCAGCACTTGTAGCAAATGCAGTTCTCCTTGAGGAAGGCTTTGCGATCTCCTATGGACATTTCTCTAAAGGCTCTGCACTTCAGAAGAGGGTGTGACTTCTTGTGTAGAGGGCACTGCTTACCAGGATCTTTGACTGTTTCGTGGCTGGCGGAGCTGTAATGCCTGTAAGAATCTGCAGGTGAAATGTTAGTTTTGTGCACTGCCACTGACCCTTTGTGTGGTCTGTGGTCATAGGGAGTGGCACAAGACTGTGATAGATCAAAGCTAGGGTCATTACGAATATTGGCCTCTAGCCTTACAAAGTCAACAAACACACTGAAGGGAGGGAATGGCACATTGTGGATATGTTTGTACCTTGACCCATGGGAGACCCATTTCTCCTGCAGGTTGTGGGGAAGCTTTAATACAATCGGTTTGACACCTCTGGCAGTGTCGAGGAAAGCAAGCCCCGGTAAATCCCCTTCGGCTTTGGCAACCTGTAATTCCATCAGTAGATCACTTAAATCCCTAAGTTTCTGGAACCCTTTGCTAGATATTCTAGGAAATTTGTCAATTCTTTTAAACAACGCATCCTCTATGACCTCTGCAGAACCATAACATTCATCAAGTCTATCCCAGATCATTTTTAGGCCAATCTCTGGGTAGTTTATATTAATATCCCTGATTCTCTTGGCATGTTCTACAGAGTCTTTTCCAAGCCGATCTACAAGGAAGTCTATCTCCTCACTGTGTGACAGACCCAAGTCTTTTGTAATGTTATAAAAGGAGGCCCGCCATGCTCTATAGTTTTCAGGGCGATCACTGAACTTCGCCAGTCCCTTTGTAACTAGCTCACGTTTAGTAAAGAACCTGGCAAAGTCTATTGTGCTCTGGTTACTACTAAGGTTGGTTGGAGGTGGAAAGTCACAGTGAGAGTGTGGTGGGCGATCATACCTGTATGGAGTCTCTGACTTAGGCCAGCCCATATCATACCGTCTTGTGGGATAAGGTGGCTCTGCAGGCTGGACTGGAAGCTGGCTTCCTTGGTGTGCAGGGAAGTTAGCTGGAGTTTTGTCACGTGGCTCTGGGCTCTCTTGTTTGTAAGACTGGGTTCCGAGCGTGACTCTTTCTTTTAGACGGTATGATTCTTCTGTGGCATAGGTGACGTCTTCGGTTCCTGGGAATGGATCAGCATTGCTGTTTGGTCTAGAGTGTTGATGGACGTACTCTGAAGTGCGTTGTACAGGATCTTGCTGGCCGAGTTCTTGGCTAAGCACACTGCGGTGACTTCCAGGTTTTCTTGTATTCCATTGCTTCCAAGAACTCTGCTTCAGCTATGGCGGCTGCCGTTTCTTTCTCTACGGCGAGTTTCTCTAGCTTCGCATCTAAGAGGACCTTTTGCATGTCTATTGAAGCCTCTAGCTGTGCCTTTTCTTCTTTCATCTTCATTTCCAGCTGTGCCTTTTCTTCTTTCATCTTCATTTCTTGTTCGGCAAAGGCTGCTTTGACCTTCGCGGCTTCTGCTTTTGCGCGGGCAATGGTAGCCGCATTGCTAACGGAAGACGACTTAGTGGAACCATCCTTCCTTGATCTTGTCTTGTAGCTTGATACTGTGCTACGCGACATGGTGTTGGTGAAGACACTTAACTGCGTGGCGACTACTGTGCTGTGGAATGCCGGTCGCTGTGCTTAGAGAGCGGTCACAGTATGCAATCTAATGTGTCTACATTGCTTGAAGCGGCTATCCCCTTGCAGCACTGGACTGTATAGAAGTCGCTGTGGTGTCCGTTTGCAGATATTGCGTGGACCGTAACAGACTTCTGTGTAGTCAGGTGCGTCTCTCTCGCTAGAAGTCGTCGTTTACTGTCCTGTTCTCACAACATGTACCCCCGGGGTCTGTATGCAGTTCAACAGGCAGATATCACCATTCTACTAGTTAATAAGATGAGACTTGTTTCTGTAGTCTGTGGTTTTTATTAACCGGCAGTAGATAAGGTAAACTATAGGAAAATGAACATACAAGAACTGAGTATACAGTACAGTGTACACAAAACTTACACAAAAACATTAATTAATCCCTTACCGACGATGCTTTAGTAAGAGACACACAGTGAGTAGCTGCTCCTTCCATGAGGTGAAGAGAAAAGGAAGCAGGAGCCTGTCTCTTTCCCAGAAAGCACTGTGAGCAGGAAGTCAGGTGACCTAATGAATATGCATAACTTAACAAGGCAAAAGATGCACTTACAGATAAAGGTCACTAGATGGTGCTGAAGGCACACAAATAAACAGTATGCAATAGTGAAGACAGCACATTCAGGCTCCTGTTCCTCTCCTGCAATTTTCGTGCTGCTGCAGCCCCTTGAACCTATGTGAATCCTTGACATGTGAATGCTGTGGTTTCTGGATTATTGGTTGATTGCTATTATATTCAGTAGAAATATAGGGGGAGATATATCAATCTGGTGTAAAGTAGAACTGGCTTAGTTGCCCATAGCAACCAATCAGATTCCACCTTTCATTTTCCAAAGGAGCTGTGAACAATGAAAGGTAGAATCTGATTGGTTGCCATGGGCAACTAAGCCAGTTCTCCTTTACACCAGTTTGATAAAGGCCCCCCATAATATTTTCTTTTGTCATCAACTAGTGTCCTCAGCAGATGAATATGAGAATCACCTGTTTAATTTGATGAGAAATTGATAAACTGCCATTTATATACAGTATAATCTAAACGGTAAGGATGCTTTTAAATAAAATTGTTTATCTCCAGTGTTTGCTACAATTGCTACTTTTTCCACAAGTTTTAGTTGCAACGCAAGTAACAGGTTTCATGAAGAATTCACACACCATGACACTTAGGACAGAAATACACCTAGTAGTAAACAGCCGGAGTCTTTGTGAAGACTTACGTCACTTACTGCCAGGAATCAATAGCGATGAGGTGCTTTAAAAATAGAATGGAAACTCATAGAAACACAAAACGGGATATTATGCTGCAGCAAATCAGCGGAGGGCTAAATATATTTTCCTTCTGTAAGAAATAACCTTCCAGAACAGTTTTGTTTTGAATAATGGCTCAAAAAAAATGTCAACTGAAGCAACAGGAAACATTTTTTTACAGGATGCTGAATTTTTTTTTCTCTTAGGCCTCATGCACACGACCATTGTTTTGGTCCGCATCCGAGCTGCAGTTTTTGTGGCTCGGATGCGGACCCATTCATTTCAATGGGGCCGCAAAAGATGCGGACAGCACTCCGTGTGCTGTCCGCAAAGGTTGCTCCGTTCTGTAGCCCTGCAAATTTTTTTTAAACATTTTCTATTATTGTCCATTTTGCGGACAAGAATAGGCATTTCTACAATGGGCCGCCCGTTCTGTTCCGCAAATTGCGGAAGGCACACGGGCGGCTTCCGTTTTTTGCGGATCTGCAGTTTGCAGACTGCAAAAAACGGAACGGTCGTCTGCATGAGGCCTTATTCTGACGGATCAGAAGAACGGGAAGCTATGAACTTAGCCTAAGGGCTCATGCACATGACCATATGTATTTTGCGGTCCGTAAAACATGTATCTGCAAAAAAAGAGAATGACATCTGTGTGACAAAGGTATTGCATCCGTTTTTTTTGTGGATCCATTGTAACAATGCCTGTCCTTGTCCGCAAAACAGACAAGAATAGGACATGTTCTACTTTTTTGCGGAACAGACATACGGGCATATGGAAATGGAATGCACACTGAGTCATTTCAGTTTTTACGGACCCCTTAAAGTGAATGGTTCTGCATACAGACCTGTAAAAAAAATAATGGAACAGAAAAAATATAGGTTCGTGTGCATAAGCCCTATGCCAGTTCTACTTTGCACCAGTTTAATAAATCTTCCCCTATAAACCAGGCACTTTCAATGTTGTGATGACTGCACATAAAACATGCCCTGCTGCTTGCGGCTGCTGACTGCATGAGATATACTACAGTCGAGTAGCTGCTTGTGGAATATGTTTCACCACAGGTGTTATTATTTGAGATTTATCAGAATGCTAAAGAACCAGGAAATATCACAGTTCAAACAACAGTGGCAGCCAAAAAAATGCACCCTAAGTCTATTCACACGTCCGCAAAATGGGTCCGCATCCGTTCCGCAATTTTGCGGAACAGGTGCGGACCCATTCATTTTCAATGGGGCCGGAATGTGCTTTTCGGCCTTTCTGGATCCGCACTTCTGTTCTTCCTATTCTTGTCCGCAATTGGAATTGGCCCAGGGCCAAAACTATTGTAGCTGTAGCCGGTCACTTGAAGGTGGGTGAGGTCAGTTTAGGGGAGAAGCGCTCTGTGACTGGTCATGACTCTTCTATGTACAGTAAAGCTATCTGTGATATTCCTGGTTATTGGTTTATGAAAAATAAAGGATAAATCAGTGGACTATATTTATAGAATTCTAATGAGAAATGTGCTTGCTTGTTAGTCAAACTCAACAATTTTGGCAGGACTGGCTGACCAACCCCTGACGGCAGATGATGGGGGAAATACAGGCATGCTGCATCAATTTGTCAGGTATAATGGCAGGCTTCCTAGAGGAAAAACTCTACACTTAGGCCTCTTTCACACGGGCGAGATTTCCGCGCGGGTGCAATGCGTGAGGTGAACGCATTGCACCCGCACTGAATCCGGACCCATTCATTTCTATGGGGCTGTGCACATGAGCGATGATTTTCACGCATCACTTGTGCGTTGCATGAAATCGCAGCATGCTCTATTTTGTGCGTTTTTCACGCAACGCAGGCCCCATAGAAGTGAATGGGGCTGCGTGAAAATCGCAAGCATCCGCAAGCAAGTGCGGATGCAGTGAGATTTTCACGCACGGTTTCTAGGAGACGATCGGGATGGGGACCCGATCATTATTATTTTCCCTTATAACATGGTTATAAGGGAAAATAATAGCATTTTTAATACAGAATGCTTCGTGAAATAGGGCGGGAGGGGTTAAAAAAATAATAATAATAAAATAATAATTTAACTCACCTTAATCCACTTGTTCGCGCAGCCCAGCTTCTCTTCTTTCTTCTTTTCTGTGCAGAAGGAAAAGGACCTGTGGTGACGTCACTGCACTCATCACATGGTCCATCACATGATCCATCACCATGGTGATGGATCGTGTGATGGACCATGTGATGAGCGCAGTAAAGTCATCAAAGGTCCTTTACCCAGGTCCTGAAGAAAGAAAGAAGAGAAGCCGGGCTGCGCGAACAAGTGGATTAAGGTGAGCTAAGTTATTATTATTATTTTTTTAACCCCTCCAGCCCTATTTTACTAAGCATTCTGTATTAAGAATGCTATTATTTTCACTTATAACCATGTTATAAGGGAAAATAAATACATCTACACAACCTTGAACCCAAACTGTCACGGCGGACAGGATTTTAGATATACAGACAACCAAATAAACAAGTGTCTAGGCGAGATGCTGGGGAATGGTCACCTCCTAGCATATCCCTGACTTCTGTCCCTACGCTGCTAAGCCCACATTCAGACCTTGATGGTAGGAATAATGTGTCCTCGTGCCTGGACTGCAAACTGAGATGGTGAAAGGGGAGAAGGGGCAGAAGACACACAAACAGCCTAGACCGCAAATAACAAAAACAGAAACCAAACTTATCTGAGCTGGAACAGACAATCCTTCCTTCCTTGAATCCAAGGCCAGACTGAATTCTATAACCCGCATGGCCCTCTGGGAGTGAAGGCAATTTAAGCCAATGACCCCACCCAGACCACCTGAACGAAGGCGGATCCAGCATGATTCCAAAACAAAACAAATGGTTAGACACGTGCTGCCAATCTGACAAACTTTCGCACACCATCCGAGCAGGGCATGACACAAACCTGAACTTCAGTGAAGAAGTTCAGGTCTGGGTACCACATTCAGTTTTTTATCACGTGCGTGCAAAACGCATTGCACCCGCGCGATAAAAACTGAACAACGGAACGTAATCAAAACTGACTGAAATTGCGTACCTACTCGCGCGGGTTTGCCGCAATGCACCCGGGACGCATCCTGAGCCAAAAAGTGACGCCCGTGTTAAAGAGGCCTAACTACTCACTTAGGCGTTCCCTCGATGATTGGAACACATCTTGTGCTCCCCAGCAGGCATGGTGCGTTTACACATTGCGCTTTCTGGGCTGTGTACGGGGAGCCCACTTGATGTTTCCTGGGCCTGCACATCCTCCTACACAGCCCAGCAAGCTCAATGTGTGACCGCCTTGTGCCTGCTGGGGAGCGCCGGCAGTTGAATTAAATGGTGAAGCAGGGGGAAGACAGCTCCCTACTTCACCATTGCAATTAACTGTCTCTGCATCCTAAAGAATCAGATACAGTTCAGAGTGAGACATACCTCAGCAGTCCCGGGATCTCAGGACAGCCACCGAAATCCAAGACTTTTTCGCCGGTTCTGGGACAGTTGGGACGTACTGTATGTAGGTGCCTGTTGACACAGCACGTTGATAATGGAATACATATACTACTGCACAACAAATATTGTGTTACAATGAATAGAAGTATGTACATGTATATTGTATGGCTGTGAAGTATCACAAGATGAAGAAAACATTGAACTAAAACAAATGCACATGGAATACATTTTTTAAGTCCACACCTGAAGGAGCCCAGGTAACACAGCCATGTTCTGCTTGTATCTTTAAGCTACATGCACACGACAGTTGTTTTTTGAGTCCGAAATTGTGCATCCGCCCCAAAAAACGGATGCGGCATCCTTTTTTTGGAGGATCCGTTTTTTTCCACAGATCCCTTGTAATAAATGCCTATCCTTGTCCGCAAATGTGAAAAAAGTAGGACATGCACTATTTTTTTTACGGGATCTAACTGAATGATGGTTTGCTACCCTAACTAAATGGCTGGAGGGGTGCCCTTAGCCATGCCGTGGGTAGGCCTATAAGGGGGCATACCCTGAGGAATATGGAAAGAAAAGGGGAGGGAGGGTGGGGCACCGGAAACGCACGCAAGTAAGGTGAGGGCGTGCCTCTGTTTTATAGGTGCCTGCGCCCCTCCCACAAATGTAGGCTTTGTCAGCCTTACCTATTTGTGGTCACGGCTACGGAAGAGAGCTAGTACCCTGAAGAACCGGGACCTAACTGAATGATGGTTTGCTACCCTAACTAAATGGCTGGAGGGGTTCCCTTAGCCATGCCGTGGGTAGGCCTATAAGGGGGGGAAAAACAACCAAATAGAGTAGAGAGTACCTTAATTGAAGCTGAACAACTCACAACGCCAAACTGCAAAAGGCCTTGGATACCTCGGCCTGGGGGTTCGGGATATAACGCGCAAAGCATGAGGAGCGCCGGCGGCCCATTTTACGAATAACATGGCCGGGGACATTATGCTTTGAAGCTGCGGATGCCGCCCCAATACGGAAGGAGTGCCCTGAAATCGCCTTGGGGTCGAAGCCCAAACCAGAAGCCAGGATACAAATGTGTGAAATGAACTGGGAAGCCGTGATGGCCCTGACTTTAAACGGGAGCAAAGGAATGTCCGGGGCGGAGTCTCCCAAAACTGCCAGCAAACTCCTTAGGAATTGAACTGGGCACCATGCATTGAAAGCCTGAAAATACTTCACTTCCACTGGTGGCCCCACGTGAGAAGTTTTGGAAGTGAGGAGGTATAGGGAGAAATGGTCGCCGCGCCATACCAGCTGACCCCTAGTTAAAACCTTGGTCCTGACCGAAACGCTGGTAAATTTGCCGGGTCTTAAGAACCCATAGAAGCTGAGGTACATGGCCGCCTTGATGACTGTGCTGGAATAGAGCCCAAAAGGAAGACCATCTAGGGAGGTGGAAAGCTTCCTAAAAAATTCCCCTGACACCGGCTGTCTGCTCGGGACGGCCCCTTCACTACTCTTCTGAACGCCCCTGAGTGTCACTCTAACTGCCTGGGACAAGAAAACCGACCTACTCTCTGGATCCTCCAACATGGAAAAATGCTGGACTCCGGCCAAGTATAACTTGATAGTGGTAAAGGACAGTTTGAGGTCAGTATGACAGTAAACTATGAAGGCTGTGATGTAAGTGGTCCTGTCAGTGTCCTTTCTTGGATGAAGGAGTGTGAAACCTGTTGAAAGTGTTCCAAGCGGTTTTGTAATTCCTGGCCGTGTTAACAGACAGAGACTTCTGCATCAGAGACTTTGCTGAAGAAATGAATGATTTTAATCCATTATTAGAGTTTGATAAATCGGAGGGGGGAGCCCCACTCACTCTGCCTCCGGCATGATCTGGAAAAAAGTATTGAAATTAAAATGAGACAAAGCATCTGTGGCGACATTACGTATGCCCTGAATGTGCCTGCATGACACGTGGAAATTAAACTGCAGCGAGAGCCAAACCAGCCTGCGGACAAAAGACATGATCTGGGGTGACTGGAATCTGCCCTTAGCGATGATATCTACCACTGTCTGGTTGTCGGTGATGAACGCCACGGAAGAATTGGCCTATTGCCTGCCCCAGACTTGGGCTGCGCCACAATTGGGTAAAACTCCAACGAGGGAGAAGATTTCAATGCGACTCTGGCTGATGAAATCTGATGGCCACGCGCCCGCAAACCACTGATTTCCACAGATTGCCGCGAAACCCCCAGAGGCGGTGTCCGAAAAAATCAAGGTGGATGCTGGCCCCAGTTGCGGAACGAACATGGAGACTCCATTCCATTCGGCCAGAAAGTCCCTCCACATGGCCAGGTTGGGGAGGGAGGGTGGGGCACCGGAAACGCACGCAAGTAAGGTGAGGGCGTGCCTCTGTTTTATAGGTGCCTGCGCCCCTCCCACAAATGTAGGCTTTGTCAGCCTTACCTATTTGTGGTCACGGCTACGGAAGAGAGCTAGTACCCTGAAGAACCGGGACCTAACTGGATGATGGTTTGCTACCCTAACTAAATGGCTAGAGGGGTTCCCTTAGCCATGCCGTGGGTAGGCCTATAAGGGGGGGAAAAACAACCAAATAGAGTAGAGAGTACCTTAATTGAAGCTGAACAACTCACACTGCCAAACTGCAAAAGGCCTTGGATACCTCGGCCTGGGGGTTCGGGATATAACGCGCAAAGCATGAGGAGCGCCAGCGGCCCATTTTACGAATAACATAGCCGGGGACATTATGCTTTGAAGCTGCGGATGCCGCCCCAATACGGAAGGAGTGCCCTGAAATCGCCTTGGGGTCGAAGCCCAAACCAGAAGCCAGGATACAAATGTGTGAAATGAACTGGGAAGCCGTGATGGCCCTGACTTTAAACGGGAGCAAAGGACTGTCCTGGGCGGAGTCTCCCAAAACTGCCAGCAAACTCCTTAGGAATTGAACTGGGCACCATGCATTGAAAGCCTGAAAATACTTCACTTCCACTGGTGGCCCCACGTGAGAAGTTTTGGAAGTGAGGAGGTATAGGGAGAAATGGTCGCCGCGCCATACCAGCTGACCCCTAGTTAAACCCTTGGTCCTGACCGAAACGCTGGTAAATTTGCCGGGTCTTAAGAACCCATAGAAGCTAAGGTACATGGCCGCCTTGATGACTGTGCTGGAATAGAGCCCAAAAGGAAGACCATCTAGGGAGGTGGAAAGCTTCCTAAAAAATTCCCCTGACACCGGCTGTCTGCTCGGGACAGCCCCTTCACTACTCTTCTGAACGCCCCTGAGTGTCACTCTAACTGCCTGGGACAAGAAAACCGACCTACTCTCTGGATCCTCCAACATGGAAAAATGCTGGACTCCGGCCAAGTATAACTTGATAGTGGTAAAGGACAGTTTGAGGTCAGTATGACAGTAAACTATGAAGGCTGTGATGTAAGTGGTCCTGTCAGTGTCCTTTCTTGGATGAAGGAGTGTGAAACCTGTTGAAAGTGTTCCAAGCGGTTTTGTAATTCCTGGCCGTGTTAACAGACAGAGACTTCTGCATCAGAGACTTTGCTAAAGAAATGAATGATTTTAATCCATTATTAGAGTTTGATAAATCGGAGGGGGGAGCCCCACTCACTCTGCCTCCGGCATGATCTGGAAAAAAGTATTGAAATTAAAATGAGACAAAGCATCTGTGGCGACATTACGTATGCCCTGAATGTGCCTGCATGACACGTGGAAATTAAACTGCAGCGAGAGCCAAACCAGCCTGCGGACAAAAGACATGATCTGGGGTGACTGGAATCTGCCCTTAGCGATGATATCTACCACTGTCTGGTTGTCGGTGATGAACGCCACGGAAGAATTGGCCCATTGCCTGCCCCAGACTTGGGCTGCGCCACAATTGGGTAAAACTCCAACGAGGGAGAAGATTTCAATGCGACTCTGGCTGATGAAATCTGATGGCCACGCGCCCGCAAACCACTGATTTCCACAGATTGCCGCGAAACCCCCAGAGGCGGTGTCCGAAAAAATCAAGGTGGATGCTGGCCCCAGTTGCGGAACGAACATGGAGACTCCATTCCATTCGGCCAGAAAGTCCCTCCACATGGCCAGGTTGGCCATGGCTTGGGCATCTAAGGTAATGAGGCTGTCTTGCTTGGGAGCTGAGGGAAGTAGCTTGCAGGAGCCTGGACATGAAGGCTCTACCTTGGGGCATGACTCTAGTGGCAAAATTTTGCATTCCTAGCAGGGACTGCAACTCTACTTTGACACAAATCCTACTGCCCACCGCCTTTGAGATAGCCTCCTTGATTTTTGTGAGCTTCTCAGCTGGTAACCTGGCCTCCATTTTTACTGTGTCCAAGACTATGCCCAGGAAGGTGAGTACCGTCGCGGGGCCTTCTATTTTTGAGGGTGCCACCGGTACATTGAGTCTTGAAAAAAGCTGGAGAAGAGCATGGAGCTTGCTTGGCTTGCAATCTGGCCTTTCTATTAAAATAAAATCATCCAGGTAATGGATGACCAGCGGACAGTCGCAGTGGTTGACCAAGATCCAGTGCAAAGCCTGCGCAAACTGGTCGAACAGCCAGGGGCTGCTTTTGGACCCGAAAGTCAGGCGATTTGCAAAGTAGTACTGGTCTTGCCACTTGATCCCATAGAACTTCCAAAGCTGCGGCTGGATGGGCAGCACCTTGAAAGCGTCAGCGATGCCTGGTTGCTGACAGGAGGTTGGAACCCTCCCAAGTGGACTGGGGAAGAGCTACTAGGCCTGTGTGAAAGCCTGTAGCGAACCCCGAGACCAGAAATTGAACAAACTGCGGGTTGTGGTGGCCCTGCAGAAGGGCTGCCAGTAAATCCATGTTGACCCCAGTTAGTCAGGATGGCCTGGAGGACCTTTGAGGACAAGCCATTTGAGGGTGAGCCCTGAAACATACGGCACATACGTGAAGGACCCTACATTTATTATAGTAACAGGCGTTCTGGTTGAAATTGTTACAGACCTGGCTGTTACCCAGGAAAACTATGGGATGCCCCAGCTTATCCGTGGTTGGGCCAGACCGTTGTTGAGACCCGGAGCTACTGGGAAGGGATCTGCCCTGGGACGTGGAGGGTCCTGCATTGGGGCACCAATCCGAGGAGTGGGCAATAGACTGGCAAGAGGCACACTCCGGGGCCTTGAGCCCTGCGAAGTGCCGGCAAAAAAGCTCCATGTCCATGGAAGCCCAGTTTGTGATGTGTTGGAATTGGGCCAGAGCGGCGGCAGCTTTGGCCGAAAACAAGCGGTGGTAGTCGTAGAACGCGTGCCCACCGTACTTATGGCCCAAGTCCGTGACTCGGTAAAGGTAAGTGTCCAAATCCTCCCGCCTCTCAGGATGGACTGAGCAAAGGACATCCCTGAATAAACTGAATGCCAGGACGAACTCAGTGATGGACAGCTTTTTGTTTAGGCGGGGATCCCTGGCCTTAAGGACGATGGACACGTCGCCGCATGCGATCGTTTTGCTTTCTACTGTGTCATGTGTAGCTATTAGAATGGACGCTAGGTTGACGTCTTTACCCTCTAGGATATCTTTTTTGATGTTGCTGGGGATAAAATGCGAGGGAGCTACTTCAGGCGCGCTTAGGACCCTACCTGGGGGAACGGGCCCTGTAGTGGAGGCTACTGGCAAGGGTGAAGCAGACCGGCTAGCTGCCAACCCCTGGTAGGATTCGACTGCCAGGAGCCTAGACTGCACGTCCGAGACTGAGGAAGCAATGTTGTTCATCATAGAATGCAGTTGAGTCAGAGATAGCTGGAGAGTAGACATGGAGACTTGCTCCAAGTCTGGGGCTGCCGGTTCAGCCATCAGCAGTCTATATAATTCTGCCTTCCGGGCGGAAGCAGGGTGTTGGATCCCTCTCCTGTTTAGTTCTGCAATTAACTTAGGAATTGTCCAACTCCTTAGAGATGAAGAGCTGGGATGGGATGCGGGGGTTTCTGGAACAGATAGGGCCTCATCGATGTTGGAAGTGTGCGACATACTGCAGCTGCGAGGTGACAAACAGAAATTAATAGCTGAGCTGGAGGCCCTGCATTTCGGAAGAGACACCCGAGCCGTGAATGGTGGTTGAAGAAAAACTAGTGAGTGGGCGAGTGCCTGGTGCTCTGAAAAACGGGCGCTACTGTGGAGGACCTGGGTGGACTAGAGCGTGAAATGGCGTAAGGAAGCTAAAATGACGTGGCCACAGACAGGGAGTTTAGAGAAACAGAAGAAAATGAACATCAAACCTGAAATCGTACCAGAGAAAGAGAATATGGAATTGAGTCTGAAGACATGACAGGCTACAGATATGGTAATTAACAACTTGAACCTGACACGTAACAGGCAACAGATATGGAAATTTACAAACGTATGCCTGAACCGTAACAGGCAGTGGACATGGTGACTGCTGATGTAAGCCTGAAGCGTAACAGGCAACAGATATGGAAAATAATAAACGTAAACCTGAAGCGTAAAAGGCAACAGCGAAGAACGTAAGCATGAAGCTTAACAGGCAACAGACATGGTATTTTATAAACGTAAGTCCGAAACGTAACAGCCAACAGACATGGTATTTTAAAAAACGTAAGCCTGAAGCGTAACAGGCAACAGGTAAACCATAACGTAAGCCCGAAACGTAACAGGCAACAGATGGTAATTAAAAACGTAAGCCTGAAACGTAACAGGCAACAACATGGTATTTGACAGACGTGAGCGTGAAGCGTAACAGGCAACAGATATGGTAATTTAAAAAATGTAAGCCTGAAACGTAACAGACAACAAACATGGTGATGTGAAAACGTGAGCCTGCAACGTGACAGGTGACAGACATGGTGACTGAAAAGGGAGCCTGAAGCGGCCGGCAATAGAAATGGTAGCTACCAAACCCTGGGGAGGCCAACCGTGACTGGCAGCGACATTCTGAAGTGGGACTGAGTGACGGAATGAGTGTGTGGTGGGAAAAGAAATATAGTTACCGAAACGTCCGCAGATGTAGCAGAGTGGAATAGGCGGAGGTCGGCTCAGACCGAACTGTTAGAGAGAACCTCGGCTGATGGTATGTAGCTAGAACAGGGGAGCACCCAGGGTCTGCAAAACAATCAGTATCATGAGGGGGGCACGTTAATGTCCAGAGACCGCGCCATTTATTTCCCACCAATGACATAGGGATCCTGCTGTGTCCCTGCACTCTTATGGAATTGTCCTGTTATTCAGCTCAGAGGAACCCGTGTCTACAAATTAAAGCCCTGATATAGTGAATGCCAAGTGCCAGCGGGACATGGTGTAATATCAAGAGAGTCGTTACAATTCAGACACCAGGCTGAAACCAGCAAGGGGGCAGCTGACGGGACACGGTGTGCAGCGGTGCCATGTAACTGCTGCAGTGTACTGTGATGTTTGTAATGGTGCCAGTAAAATGCGTTACAGTTTATTTAAATGTGGCACCCTCCCACGCTGCCATGCCCGGCCAGCCCCGTGAAAGCAGCCCCCCCGTCACATCACTGGTCCCGCCCCCACCCCGCAAGTGTGTAGGGCAAGAGATGAACCAGCGACGCGACGGGAGCTAGATGGAAGCGCATATCCGTGCTAAGAGAGAGAGCCGGGCCACGTGACAGCAGGCCGGGACGCCAACCCCGTTGCCGAGGAAACTGAGAAGCCACGCGGCGATCCTCAGGCTTGGCGTCCCACGTGACCCCGCTGCGCCGGCAAGCAGGAAGCAACGGTGGAGCCCGGCCGGGAGAGGTTGGGTGACAGAGGGTACACTGAGGACGTGGTAAGGGGCTTGGCGTCCCACGGAGTCGGAGGTGGCGTGTACTTACCCTGAAGGTCAGACGAGGACGATGGTGGACGAGAGGGACCCCGACGGGCCCTACTTACCTGAGGAGGTGCGCTGTTGTGAAGGGCGTGACGCTCGTGGTGGAAAACAGGCACCGGAAACGCACGCAAGTAAGGTGAGGGCGTGCCTCTGTTTAATAGGTCCTGCGCCCCTCCCACAAATGCAAGCTGACTTGTCAGCCTTACCTATGTGCTGCGGATTTCAAATCTGCAAAACTGCAGCTTTTCCAGTACGTTTTTTGTACACAGTGTGTGTATAATAATTCAAAATGTATCCACTTTGCATCTCGCCTGAAGTCACATGAGACTTTGGTGAATTACTACTGTATTCATATATGCATTTTTAACCACTTAAGGACCACAGGTTTATACCCCCTTAGTGACCAGGCCCTTTTTTACAAATCGGCACTCCACAACTTTAGCGGTTTATAGCTCGGTCATGCAACTTACCACCCAAATGAATTTTACCTCCTTTTCTTCTCACTAATAGAGCTTTCATTTGGTGGTATTTCATTGCTGCTGACATTTTAACTTTTTTTGTTATTAATCGAAATTTACAGATTTTTTTGCAAAAAAGACAACTTTTCCCATTTTTTTATACAAAGTTGGCATTTGACCAAGATATTTATCTCACCCAGCATGGGTATATGTAAAATGACACCCCAAAACACATTGCCCAACTTCTCCTGAGTACGGCAATACCACATGTGTGACACTTTTTTTCAGCCTAGGTGGGCAAAGGGGGCCCACATTCCAAAGAGCACCTTTAGGATTTCACAGGTCATTTTTTACACATTTTGATTTCAAACTACTTACCACACATTAGGGCCCCTAGAATGCCAGGGCAGTATAACTACCCCACAAGTAACCCCATTTTGGAAAGAAGACACCCCAAGGTATTCCGTAAGGGGCATGGCAAGTTCCTAAAATTTTTAATTTTTTGTCACAAGTTAGCGGAAAATGATGATTTATTTTTTTTTCTTACAAAGTTTCATATTCCACTAACTTGTGACAAAAAATAAAAACTTCCATGAACTCACTATGCCCATCACGAAATACCTGGGGGTGTCTTATTTCCAAAATGGGGTCACTTGTGGGGTAGTTATACTGCCCTGGCATTTTAGGGGCCCGAATGCGTGAGAAGTAGTTTGAAATCAAAATCTGTAAAAAATTGCCGGTGAAATCCGAAAGGTGCTCTTTGGAATGTGGGCCCCTTTGCCCACCTAGGCTGCAAAAAAGTGTCACACATATGGTATCGCCGTACTCAGGAGAAGTTGGGCAATGTGTTTTGGGGTGTCATTTTACATATACCCATGCTGGATGAGATAAATATCTCGGCAAAAGACAACTTTTCCCATTTTTTTTACACAAAGTTGGCATTTGACGGAGATATTTCTCTCACCCAGCATGGGTATATGTAAAATGACACCCCAAAACACATTCCCCAACTTCTCCTGAGTATGGCGATACCAGATGTGTGACACTTTTTTGCAGCCTAGATGCGCAAAGGGGCCCACATTCCTTTTAGGAGGGCATTTTTAGACATTTGGATCCCAGACTTCTTCTCACTCTTTAGGGCCCCTAAAATGCCAGGGCAGTATAAATACCCCACATGTGACCCCATTTTGGAAAGAAGACACCCCAAGGTATTCAATGAGGGGCATGGCGAGTTCATAGAATTTATTTTTTTTTGCCACAAGTTAGTGGAAATTGATTTTTTTTTGTTTTTTCTCACAAAGTCTCCCTTTCCGCTAACTTGGGACAAAAATTTCAATCTTTCATGGACTCAATATGCCCCTCAGCGAATA
The DNA here is from genome assembly GCF_905171765.1 of Bufo bufo. Lineage (NCBI taxonomy): Eukaryota > Metazoa > Chordata > Amphibia > Anura > Bufonidae > Bufo > Bufo bufo. The sequence goes on from NC_053397.1 coordinate 157,427,936, forward strand.
CCTTGGGGTGTCTCCTTTCCGAAATGGCGTCACATGTGGGGTATTTATACTGCCCTGGCATTTTAGGGGCCCTAAAGCGTGAGAAGAAGTCTGGAATATAAATGTCTAAAAAATTTTATGCATTTGGATTCCGTGAGGGGTATGGTGAGTTCATGTGAGATTTTATTTTTTGACACAAGTTAGTGGAATATGAGATTTTGTAAGAAAAAAAATAAATAAAAAATTTCCGCTAACTTGGGCCAAAAAAATGTCTGAATGGAGCCTTACAGGGGGGTGAGCAATGACAGGGGGGTGTTCAATGACAGGGGGGTGATCAGGGAGTCTATATGGGGTGATCACCCCCCTGTCATTGATCACCCCCCCCTGTAAGGCTCCATTTAGACGTCCGTATGTTTTTTACGGATCCACGGATACATGGATCGGATCCGCAAAACACATACGGACATCTGAATGGAGCCTTACAGGGGGGTGATCAATGACAGGGGGGAGATCAGGGAGTCTATATGGTGTGATCACCCCCCTGTAAGGCTCCATTCAGACGTCCGTATGCGTTTTGCGGATCCGATCCATGTATCAGTGGATCCGTAAAAATCATACGGACGTCTGAATGGAGCCTTACAGGGGGGTGATCAATGACAGGGGGGTGATCAATGACAGGGGGGTGATCAGGGAGTCTATATGGGGTGATCACCCCCGTCATTGATCACCCCCCTGTAAGGCTCCATTCAGACGTCCGTATGTGTTTTGCGGATCCGATCCATGTATCAGTGGATCCGTAAAAATCATACGGACGTCTGAATGGAGCCTTACAGGGGGGTGATCAATGACAGGGGGGAGATCAGGGAGTCTATATGGGGTGATCACCCCCCTGTAAGGCTCCATTCAGACGTCCGTATGTGTTTTGCGGATCCGATCCATGTATCAGTGGATCCGTAAAAATCATACGGACGCCTGAATGGAGCCTTACAGGGGGGTGATCAATGACAGGGGGGTGATCAGGGAGTCTATATGGGGTGATCACCCCCGTCATTGATCACCCCCCTGTAAGGCTCCATTCAGACGTCCGTATGTGTTTTGCGGATCCGATCCATGTATCAGTGGATCCGTAAAAATCATACGGACGTCTAAATGGAGCCTTACAAGGGGGTGATCAATGACAGGGGGGTGATCAATGACAGGGGGGTGATCAGGGAGTCTATATGGGGTGATCACGGGTGATCAGGGGTTAATAAGTGACAGGGGGGGGTGTAGTGTAGTTGTGTTTGGTGCTACTTATTACTGAGCTACCTGTGTCCTCTGGTGGTCGATCCAAGCAAAAGGGGACCACCAGAGGACCAGGTAGCAGTTATATTAGACGCTGTTATCAAAACAGCGTCTAATATACCTGTTAGGGGTTAAAAAAATCACATCTCCAGCCTGCCAGCGAACGATCACCGCTGGCAGGCTGAAGATCCACTCGCTTACCTACCGATCCTGTGAACGCGCGCGCCTGTGTGCGCGCGTTCACAGGAAATCTCGGCTCACGCGAGATGACGCCAATCGGCGTTAGTGTGACCTGGGAGCGCCGCAGCAATGACGCCTTTCGGCGTTAGCGTGGCGGGAAGTGGTTAAAACATTTCAAAATAGGAATCCTAAGTGGGCTTTGGTATTCCTATTTCTAATAGTTTTTAAATACGCAGATATGAATACAGTAGTAATTCACGGAAGCCTCGTGCGACTTCGAGAGAGACGAAGTTTGGCTGTACGGGTGCTGTACCGAAACAGCATTAACATCAACGTTTTTGAATAAAACATAGTTTCGAAGCTTGATTCGCTCGAGCCTAATGCTGATTAAAACAATACCTTTCTTTAGTCTGTATGTTAAAGGAAATGTGTCACAAAATTTTTTATCTGCCAGTTAAAACCAGATTGAGGCACATGTAATTCACAAATTTATGTTACTTTGTGCTAACCATATCAAAACTGTTGATACTGCAGTAGCTTCAACCAGCTACAGTTACTACTGTACCTTAAAAGATATGGACACCTTTGTACAAAATTATTATTTTTTTTTACACCAATTAATTTATTTTGTGGAGAAAATCATTTCTCCAATTGGTTCTATTTATCTATCTTTTTTTTCATTTGTTCATTGTTCTACAGCCTGCTGTGCTTCCTATGCACAGCAAGCTGCTCTCAGTGTCATCTGATGGATTTTCTGTAACTCCTCCTGTGTGCACACGGAGCCCGCACCTGTCTCCTTCTCTCTCCTCCCCCCTCCAGGAGCTCTGTATCAGAAGCTGTCAGGTCCGGAACACATGAAGCCCCGCCTCTCTCCCCAAAAGTCCCTCCCCTCACAGACATCTCTCTCACCAGGAGCAGCTCCAGACTACATTGTGATTACAAAACCTGTGGTGATGTCACAGTCATGTGATCAGCCATGTGTGTGGGAGGAGTTAGGGGAACACAGGCTCCCTGTAGGACTGTGCTGGTGGAGAATGCAGAGGTACTTTATGTATGAAAGGTGTGTATAGCGCAGGGCTATGTCAGTGTAACCAGTCTATTGTACAGTTTTCTGTGTGTAATGTGCACACAGTAGTTCTATCTGTGTAATGGGCATGTGGCAGAGCTGTGTGTGCAATGTGTATATAGTAAATTATATGTGTAATGGGCATGTGTATATGGCAGCATCTGGTGGGCGCAATGTGTATATGGAAGCGTCTGGTAGGCGCAATGTGTATACGGCAGCGTCTGGTGGGCGCAGTGTGTATACGGCAGCGTCTGGTGGGTGCAGTGTGTATACGGCAGCGTCTGGTGGGCACAGTGTGTATACGGCAGCGTCTGGTGGGCACAGTGTGTATACGGCAGCGTCTGGTGGGCACAGTGTGTATACGGCAGCGTCTGGTGGGCTCAGCGTGTATACGGCAGTGTCTGGTGGGCTCAGCGTGTATACGGCAGCGTCTGGTGGGCGCAGTGTGTATACGGCAGCGCCTGGTGGGCGCAGTGTGTATATGGCAGCGTCTGGTGGGCACAGTGTGTATACGGCAGCGTCTGGTGGGCGCAGTGTGTATACGGCAGCGTCTGGGGGGCGCAATGTGTATACGGCAGCGTCTGGGGGGTGCAGTGTATTGTAGCAGTGGTCTTATGTTTAGTGTATGATGTTGGATAAATTTAAAATGGTCTAAATTTATTTCTGCATGGGAGACTAGCAATGGTTTCCCTGCAGAAATATCAGCCTCATAACGTTATGTGGGCCTACACACACACATATATATATATATATATATATATATATATATATATATATATATAATTATCGCAAAATTCGTACTCCTCCTCGGCTAAAAATACTCCTCAAAATTGTTAAGAGGAGTATTTTTACTCTTCTGGAAAAAATGTAGTGCGACCTCTGCTGTCAGCTGTAACATACAGCTGACAGTCTGCTTCAAACTGCAGACATAACCCCTTCCATGGCATGGTACTTAGGGACCGCTGTATAGAAGGGGCTAACCATCGGGCCACTGCTCTGCTGTGGCAGCGGCCCGATGCTTAAAGGATAAACTGAGGGAGGGAGCTCCCTCCACCATTGGGCTGCTGCCCTACTGTGGCAGCGTCCCGATGGTTACCATGGCAACCAGACGCCTTCACAGGCATCCGGATTGCCATGGTATAGCTGAGCCTAATCAGGCTTACTGTGAATGACAATACACTGCAGTACGCTATACAGTGAATAAAAAAAGTGAAAAAAAGTAAGAATTTTTTTTTTAACTTCTTCCTATATCCACACATATAATTAGCTAAAAAATAAAAAACACTAAACATGTTTGGTATCACCACGTCCATAACGGACCTGATCTATGAAAGGATCACGTACTTTTACCGCACGGTAAACACCATAAGAAAAATATGATGGAATTTCAATTTTGCCCACCGCACTTCCCACAAAATGGTATAAAAAGTGATCAAAAAAAGAGTCATATGTACCCCAAAATAGTACCAATCCAACAGTCATCTCATCCCGCAAAAAATGAGCTCCCATCTAAGACAATCACCCAAAAAATAAGAGCTATGTCTTTCAGAAAATGCAGACACTAAAACATGATTTTTGTTTAAAAAATGATGCTCTTATTGTGTAAACGCCCCCCCCAAAAAAAATATATATATACAAACCGGATTCCAAAAAAGTTGGAACACTAAACAAATTGTGAATAAAAACTGAATGCAATGATGTGGAGATGGCAAATGTCAATATTTTATTTGTAATAGAACGTAGATGACAGATCAAACGTTTAATCCAAGTAAATGTATAATTTTAAAGGAAAAATACGTTGATTCCAATTTTCACGGTGTCAACAAATCCCAAAAAAGTTGGGACAAGTAGCAATAAGAGGCTGGAAAAAGTAAATTTGAGCATAACGAAAAGCTGGAAGACCAATTAACACTAATAAGGTCAATTGGCATTATTTAGGTCAATTGGGTATAAAAAGAGCTTCTCAGAGTGGCAGTGTCTCTCAGAAGCCAAGATGGGTAGAGGATCACCAATTCCCACAATGTTGCGCAGAAAGATAGCGGAGCAATATCAGACAGGTGTTACCCAGCGAAATAGCGGAGAGACTTGAGTGCCCACTTGATGGCCAGGCACTCTCTCCACTATACTGTACCGGGTCTCCGCTGGAGTGAGCTTACGGCTAAGGAAGACAATGGGATGCTCCTCCCCGTTGATTTCCTGACACAGTACCGCACCAAGGCCTACTTCAGAGGCATCAGTCTGTACCACAAATTCACCAAAACCGAGGACCCACACAGGGCCGACTTCAAAGCGGAAAAAGCCTCTTCCGCCTGGTCATTCCAGCAGACTATCACGGACTTCCGTCCCTTTAACAGCCCTGTCAACGGAGCCGCTACAGTAGCAAAATGGAGGACAAACCTCATATAATAGCCCACCATTCCCAGGAACGACTTTACTTGTCTAGAGGTGGCAGGTCGGGGCCAATTCCGTATCTCCTCTATTTTGCTTACTTGGGGTTTGATGACTCCGCGACCAATGACATACCCAAGGTATTTAGTCTCCTCTAACCCTATCGCACATTTCTTTGGGTTAGCTGTTAGTCCCGCCTTTCGAAGGGAGTCCACTACGGCCTGTACTTTGGGCAGGTGACTTTCCCAGTCGATACTGTGAATGATAATATCGTCCAGGTAAGCCGAGGCGTACCGCCGATGTGGACGAAGTACAATATCCTTTAGACGTTGGAAAGTGGCGGGGGCGCCATGCAGGCCAAAGGGTAATACCTTATATTGGTACAGCCCCTCTGGTGTAACGAACTCAGTTTTCTCTTTGGCAGCCTCCGTCAAGGGTACCTGTCAGTACCCTTTGGTGAGGTCCAAAACAGAAAAATACCTGGCTTGGCCTAACCACTCAATAAATTCATCTACCCGAGGCATGTGATATGCATCGAACTTAGATATTTCGTTTAATTTACGAAAATCGTTACAAAATCGTAACGTCCCGTCTGGTTTGGGAATTAAGACTATAGGACTGGCCCACTCACTTTTAGACTCCTCAATGACGTCAAGCCGCAACATGAGCTGCACTTCCTCTGAGATGGCTTTTCGCCAAGCCTCGGGTACCCGGTATGGCTTTAACCGGACTTTTGCCTGAGGCTCAGTGACAATGTCATGTTGGATTACGGAAGTGCATCCAGGGAGGTCTGAGAACACATCCGTGTTCCGACTAACGAACTCCCTGGTTTCCTGAGCCTGTTTAGAGGAGGGGCTGTCAGCTATTTTTATTGTGGCAACCGCTTCATTTGCATCAGACAGAGGATCCGGAACCCCTTGCCCTAGAAAGCCTGGCCGCGGGCTGTCTTCAGTACAAGTTTCCCTATCCTTCCAAGGTTTTAGTAAATTAACATGGTAAACCTGCTCCGGCTTTTGCCTCCCCGCCTAGTGTACCTTGTAATGTACCCAATTTTTTCACGTCTCTCGTAGGGCTCCTGCCACCTGGCTAGGAACTTACTGTCCACGGTCGGCACCAGAACCAAAATCCAATCACCTGATTATAGATCCGACTCTGGGCTCGCTTAGCGGCCTCCATATGCTCCCTGACAAGAGGAAAAATGGTCTCTATCCGCTGTTGCATCTTGGTAACATATTAAAGGACTCTTTTATGCGGAGTGGGTTGTTGTTCCCACGCCTCTTTGGCTATGTCCAACAAGCCACGAGGATGTCTGCCATATAACAATTCGAAGGGCGAGAACCCAGTAGAGGCCTGGGGCACCTCTCGCACTGCGAACATGAGATAGGGCAGAAGAAGGTCCCAATCCTTTCCATCTTTGGACACCACCCTTTTTAACATGGTTTTTAGTGTTTTGTTAAAGCTTTCAACCAGTCCGTCCGTTTGTGGATGGTACACGGACGTCCGCAACTGTTTAACCACCTCAGCTCCCCTAGCTTAAACACCCTTAATGACCAGGCCACTTTTTACACTTCTGCACTACACTACTTTCACCGTTTATTGCTCGGTCATGCAACTTACCACCCAAATGAATTTTACCTCCTTTTCTTCTCACTAATAGAGCTTTCATTTGGTGTTATTTCATTGCTGCTGACATTTTAACTTTTTTTGTTATTAATCGAAATTTAACGATTTTTTGGCAAAAAAATGACATTTTTCACTTTCAGCTGTAAAATTTTGCAAAAAAAAAAAACGATATCCACATATAAATTTTTCTTTCAATTTATTGTTCTACATGACTGATAAAAAAAAAATGTTTGGGTAAAAAAAAATGGTTTGGTTAAAAAAGTTATAGCGTTTACAAACTATGGTACAAAAATGGGAATTTCCGCTTTTTGAAGCAGCTCTGACTTTGAGCACCTGTCACCTGTTTCCTGAGGTTCTACAATGGCCAGACAGTACAAACACCCCACAAATGACCCCATTTCGGAAAGTAGACACCCTAAGGTATTCGGTGATGGGCATAGTGAGTTCATAGAACTTTTTTTATTTTTTGTCACAAGTTAGCGGAAAATGATGATTTTTTATATTATTTTTTTTTTCCTTACAAAGTCTCATATTCCACTAACTTGTGACAAAAAATAAAAACTTCCATGAACTCACTATGCCCATCACGAAATACCTTGGGGTGTCTTCTTTCCAAAATGGGGTCACTTGTGGGGTAGTTATACTGCCCTGGCATTTTAGGGGCCCAAATGCGTGCAAAGTAGTTTGAAATCAAAATCTGTAAAAAATGGCCGGTGAAATCCGAAAGGTGCTCTTTGGAATGTGGGCCCCTTTGCCCACCTAGGCTGCAAAAAAGTGTCACACATGTGGTATTGCCGTACTCAGGAGAAGTTGGGCAATGTTTTTTGGGGTGTCATTTTACATATACCCATGCTGGGTGAGAGAAATATCTTGGCAAAAGACAACTTTTCCCATTTTTTTTATACAAAGTTGGCATTTGACCAAGATATTTATCTCACCCAGCATGGGTATATGTAAAATGACACCCCAAAACACATTGCCCAACTTCTCCTGAGTACGGCAATACCACATGTGTGACACTTTTTGGCAGCCTAGGTGGGCAAAGGGGCCCACATTCCAAAGAGCACCTTTAGGATTTCACAGGTCATTTTTTACACATTTTGATTTCAAACTACTTATCACATATTAGGGCCCCTAGAATGCCAGGGCAGTATAACTACCCCACAAGTGACCCCATTTTGGAAAGAAGACTGTCACGACTGTGACTGATCCAGACAGGTCTGGGAGGAGAAGGTCGCAGCGACTTGCTACTCGCGATAGCTTGTGAGTTTGCTCCATGGTTCAGGGTATGTCATCCGGGTTTTGCCTTGTGAACCTTTTTGTCCTGACTGGGAGTTTGTAGGCATCCTTCTCAGGTGAGTCCTGTCTGCCACTCCCAGCTACTATATTAGTTTCAGTTTCACTTGCAGTCATTGCCAGATATAATCCTTACTTCCAGTTCTATTCTGACCTTTGAAGGAGATCGTTTGATGGTGTTGCTGTGGAGCTCTTGTCCGGCGTGGACTGTCGTGATTGGGATCGCCTTCTCTGCTCGTGACTGGATAAGTCTATCTCTGCTATAGTTTGTTTGTTGCTGTCTTCCCCTGCTGTTCTCCTAGACATGAGTGATGGTGACTAGTGCTCCCATCGGCCTTTCCCCACTCTAGGCTTGTTAGGGTGACTGAGGGTTTAGGCATCCTGCTCGCCGCACGGGTTCACACCCCGTCTAGGGTATCAGGGCAGACAGGTGCCAGCTTAGGGTTAGTCAGGGGTGGCCATACTATTCCCATCTGTAGATAAGGTTCCCCCTTCCCCTCCGTCTGGTGCGACACGACTGCTGCTGGGATAGCGGTCGTGACAGTATATCTGGCCTTTAAAAAAAAAAAAAAAAAAAAGTGACTTTTTTTTTTTGCTTGCTGTTTTGCTTTGTATTTTTCTGTTCCACTATGGATCCGGTTACGGTTTTGGCGAAACAATTACAGGGATTATCCCTTGAAGTGGCAGGATTAAAAGCAACAGTGCTGCAGCAGCAGCAGCAGCCATCCTTGGGTTCCACCGTTGCTACGGGAAACCAAGGTACTCCTGAGCCAAAAGTGGCTTTACCTGATAGGTTCTCAGGAGGGAGAGACCAATTTGTAACCTTCAGAGAAGCTTGCAAATTGTTCTTCAGGTTACGCCCTAGATCCTCCGGCGGTGAGGAACAACGGGTGGGCATTGTAATTTCTCTCCTGCAAGGAGATCCGCAGGCTTGGGCTTTCTCCCTACCATCAGACTCTCTGGCCTTACGATCAGTGGAGGAGTTTTTTGAAGCCCTGGGTCTCGTATATGATGACCCGGACAGGGTCTCACTGGCTGAGTCTAAGCTACGTAGAATTTGGCAAGAGAACCGGTCTGCTGAACTATATTGTTCCGAATTCCGTAGGTGGGCTACTGATACGTTATGGAACGACTCGGCCCTTAGGAGTCAGTTCTGCCAGGGGTTGTCTGAAAAATTAAAAGACGCGCTGGCGGTATACGAGGTCCCTGGGTCTCTGGAGGCTGCTATGTCTCTGTCCATAAGAATCGACAGACGACTCAGGGAGAGACTATTAAATTTTACAGAGGCCTCTATAGGGCAGGGATCGGTTTGTTATGATCCAGTCGAACCAATGCAAATAGGGGGCGCCACTAGACGGGTGAATCCTCCTAAGTTCCGCCGTAGGTCAGAGGTTTGTTTTCGTTGTGGGGGGAGGGGTCATTTTGTAAAGGTTTGTCCCTCAGAACCCAAGAGACCACAAACAAAGGAGCCGCCAGAAAACTAGAGTCCCCAGATTGTGCGGAGGATAACAGTCTGGGCGTATTAGTTTCCTCCATAAGCATGTCTCAGTTTTTGTTGTCCGCTACCGTTGAGGCGGGCAATAAGACTGAGATCTGTTCCGTCTTTTTGGACAGTGGGGCGGGGGTCAACTTGGTGGATTCACGGTTTGCTCAGGCTCTGGGTTTTACTCCGGAACCGATACGCAGAACTATTCCTGTTTTTTGCCATCGACTCCTCCCCTCTTACTCAGAAAGAGTTAACTCAGATCATCCATAATATCCATCTGCAGGTAGGGGACCTCCATAAAGAGCATATCTCTTGTTATGTCCTGGACGGTCTTCCGGCTCCTATGGTATTGGGGCTTCCCTGGCTGGTGACTCACAATCCAGTGGTGGATTGGCAGGCCGGGGAGATTGTGGAGTGGAGTGAACATTGTAAGGACAACTGCTTGAGTAGTAGGTGCTCTACACTCTCTGTAACATCTTTACCTGCCTTTCTGTCAGATTTTATGGATGTGTTCTCTGAGAAGGGTTGTCAGGGGTTACCACCTCATCGTCCATATGATTGCCCGACTAATCTATTACCTGGGGCAAAACTACCTAAAACCCGGTTATACAATCTTTCCGGCCCGGAGAGGAAGGCTATGAAAGATTATATTTCGGAGAGTTTGGCTAAGGGACACATCAGACCCTCTTCTTCACCTGTGGCTGCAGGGTTCTTTTTCGTTAAAGAGGGGAGGGTGTTGGAAGCTCAGGGGGACGCCCCGGCCTCCTGCCCCTCGGGTAAACTGTTTGTGCCAGAAAATTTACGCCTGGAGATACTAAAAGAACACCATAACTCCACACTGGCAGGACACCCAGGTAGTAGGGCAACCTCTGAATTAGTGTCTCGTCGGTTCTGGTTGCCTAAGTGGCGCCAGGAGGTGTTGAATTTTGTGTCTGCATGTGCTACCTGTGCTCGTTCTAAGGTAGATCATACTCGTCCGGCAGGGCGTCTTTTACCTCTAGCCATCCCCAACAGGCCTTGGACGCACCTATCAATGGATTTCATTACGGATCTACCAGTATCAGCGGGGAAAACTGTTAATCTTGTAGTTGTTGACAGATTCAGTAAAATGGTGCACTTTATTGCTCTTGCCGCATTGCCTAATGCTAACACACTGGCTCAGGTTTTTATTGACCACATCGTGAAGCTTCACGGGGTCCCTTCCGATATTGTTTCGGAACGTGGTACCCAATTCGTTTCAAAAATTTGGAAAGCTTTTTGTTCTCGTTTAGGGGTTCATCTGTCGTTTTCTTCATCTTTCCATCCACGGTCAGACTGAACGTACCAATCAAAACCTAGAGACATATTTGAGATGCTTTGTTTCCGAAAATCAGGAGGAATGGTCATCTTATTTATCGTTAGCCGAGTTTGCCATTAATAATCATCGTCAAGAATCCACCGATAAGTCACCATTTTTTGGTGCGTATGGTTTCCATCCTCAGTTTTGTACGTTTAGTGAGGGGGGGCCGTCTGGGATTCCCGAGGAGGAACGATTTGCGTCTTCACTTTCTTCAGTGTGGCAGAGTGTGCAAGAAAGTTTGAAGAGAATGGGTGGTAGATACAAACGTATGGCTGATAGGAGGCGCTCTGAAGGTCCGGACCTTGAGGTGAATGACTTGGTGTGGTTGTCTACCAGAAATATCAAGTTGAAGGTTCCCTCATGGAAATTAGGTCCGAGATTTATTGGTCCTTATAGGGTAATTAAGATCATTAACCCGGTGGCTTTTCGGCTACCTCAGACTCTAAGGATCCATAATGTCTTCCACAGATCTCTGCTTAAGAGATATGTAGAACCTCCTGAACCATTGCCACTACCGCCTCCACCGGTGGTTGTTGATGGCAGTCTTGAGTTTCAGGTGGAAATTGTTGACTCACGATATGTTCGCCGCTCTCTTCAGTACCTGGTGCACTGGAGAGGTTATGGTTCCGAAGAGAGAATGTGGGTTCCAGCTTCAGAGATAAAAGCGGACAGACTCATTCGGGCTTTTCATAGCTCCCATCCGGAGAGGCCTGGTCTTGAGGGTCCGGGGGCCCCTCGTAGAAAGGGGGGTACTGTCACGACTGTGACTGATCCAGACAGGTCTGGGAGGAGAAGGTCGCAGCGACTTGCTACTCGCGATAGCTTGTGAGTTTGCTCCATGGTTCAGGGTATGTCATCCGGGTTTTGCCTTGTGAACCTTTTTGTCCTGACTGGGAGTTTGTAGGCATCCTTCTCAGGTGAGTCCTGTCTGCCACTCCCAGCTACTATATTAGTTTCAGTTTCACTTGCAGTCATTGCCAGATATAGTCCTTACTTCCAGTTCTATTCTGACCTTTGAAGGAGATCGTTTGATGGTGTTGCTGTGGAGCTCTTGTCCGGCGTGGACTGTCGTGATTGGGATCGCCTTCTCTGCTCGTGACTGGATAAGTCTATCTCTGCTATAGTTTGTTTGTTGCTGTCTTCCCCTGCTGTTCTCCTAGACATGAGTGATGGTGACTAGTGCTCCCATCGGCCTTTCCCCACTCTAGGCTTGTTAGGGTGACTGAGGGTTTAGGCATCCTGCTCGCCGCACGGGTTCACACCCCGTCTAGGGTATCAGGGCAGACAGGTGCCAGCTTAGGGTTAGTCAGGGGTGGCCATACTATTCCCATCCGTAGATAAGGTTCCCCCTTCCCCTCCGTCTGGTGCGACACGACTGCTGCTGGGATAGCGGTCGTGACAAAGACACCCTAACGTATTCCGTGAGGGGCATGGCGAGTTCCTACAATTTTTTGTCACAAGTTAGCGGAAAATGATGATTTTTTTTTTTCTTACAAAGTCTCATATTCCACTAACTTGTGACAAAAAATATAAACTTCCATGAACTCACTATGCCCATCACGAAATACCTGGGGGTGTCTTCTTTCCAAAATGGGGTCACTTGTGGGGTAGTTATACTGCCCTGGCATTTTAGGGGCCCGAATGCGTGAGAAGTAGTTTGAAATCAAAATCTGTAAAAAATGGCCGGTGAAATCCGAAAGGTGCTCTTTGGAATGTGGGCCCCTTTGCCCACCTAGGCTGCAAAAAAGTGTCACACATGTGGTATTGCCGTACTCAGGAGAAGTTGGGCAATGTGTTTTGGGGTGTCATTTTACATAAACCCATGCTGGGTGAGATAAATATCTCGGTCAAATGCCAACTTTGTATAAAAAATGGGAAAAGTTGTCTTTTGACCAAGATTGTTGCAATCCTACAGGCTCACCTGAGTCAGAGGACAGCTGGCTGGAAGTGGAGCCCAGTGGCAAGGACCGCAGGCAGGTTGTAGTTGCAGGAAGTCAGGCAGAGGCGTAATCGGTTAGCAGGCGGTGGGTCAGGGCAGGCGGCAGTGAGCGTGGTCAGACAATCCGGATCGGGAACGGTGGAAGCAGTTCAGTTGGTAGGGACAAGCAGAAGAGTAGTCGGGGACAATTCCAAGGTCGGCAGCAGTCAAGTTGGTAGCAGTAGCAACAGAGGAACAGCAGTAGATGCAGCAGGATCAAGTCCAGAAGAACAATAACCAGCAGGGATCTGGTGCAAGAGGCTGGGCTTATAAAGAGGAAGTAGCAGGTGCAAGGAATCACAGAGATTAACAAGGCAAGGCTGGAACAAGGTAGATCAAAGAGTTCAGTAGAAGGAAATGTCCAGAAGGGTTGGTAGTCTAGTGGCTAGAGCTACTGCCTGGGACATGGCTGGTCACTGGTTCGAATCCTGACAGTACTCCCCCCCCTTCCAAGGTGACCTCCGGGCACCGCAGATGATGGTTTATCGGGATGTCTTTGGTGGAAAGATTTTACCAGTCTGGGGGCATGGACATTTTCCTCCGGCTCCCAGGAGTTATCCTCGGGGGAATAGCCCATCCACCCAACTAGATACTGCAGCCTTCCACGGTGGAGTCTGGAGTCAAGGATCTTGGTCACAGTTTATTCCTCCTGGTCTTGTACTCTTACCGGAGGAGGAGGAGGGGGGTGGCGGCCTGGGAAAGTGTTCTCAACATGTGGTTTCAGGAGAGAGCAGTGGAAAACCGGGTGCACTCGGATGGAGTCGGGAAGGTCGAGTCGGAAGGTGACTTCGTTGATTCGAGCCGTGATCCGGAAAGGACCCATGTATTTTTGGCCCAACTTCCGGGAGGGAACCTTTGGGCTTAGGTTTCTGGTGGAGAGCCACACCTTGTCCCCTACCTGGAATTCCGGAGCGGGTTTGCGGTGTTTATCCGCTGCCTGCTTGAAGCGGCTCTGGGCTCGATGTAGATTGTCCCGAATATTTTCCTGTGCCTGTTGTAGACTTGCAAGACGTTCGGCCACAGCTGGGACTGTGGTGGAAATGGGCAAGTGAGGGATGAAGGTTGGGTGTAGGCCGGTGTTAGCGTAGAACGGGCTGTATTGGGTAGAACTGTGCTCCGCATTGTTATAGGCGAACTCGGCCGTAGAGAGGTGGTCCAGCCAGTTGTCCTGCAGATGGGTGACGAAACAGCGCAAATACTGCTCGAGGGTTTGATTCGTTCTCTCGGTCTGCCCATTGGATTGGGGGTGGAACGCAGAAGACAGGTTCACCTTGATCCCAAGGGCTTGACAGAAGTTTCTCCAGAACCTGGAAGTGAACTGTACTCCCCGATCCGAAACAACATCGTCCGGGGCCCCATGTAGCCTAAAAACCTCTCGGAGTACGAGATCGGCCGTCTGTTTGGCGGTAGGTAGGCCCTTGCAGGGGATGAAGTGGGCCATTTTGGTGAGACGGTCAACGACGACCAGAACGGTGTTCATGCCTTTGGAGGGAGGAAGTTCCACAATAAAGTCCATGGAGATTGAACCCCAGGGGCGGGAGGGAACCGGGAGTGGACATAACAAGCCCACGGGGGAGGAGCGGGGGGTCTTGTTGCGGGCGCACGTCGTGCATGAGGAGACAAACCTCTCGGTATCTTTTCTGTAAGTTGGCCACCAGAAGAAACGGGAGAGGAGCTCCTGGGTCCTTCTGATACCCAGATGGCCGGCCGGTTTGGAATCGTGGTTGATTTTAAGTACGTCAAGTCGTGCAGATTCTGGTACGTACAACTGCTGATCCCGGTACAACCAGTAGCCACCCTTGAGAGTAAGGTTTACAGCTCCAGGTGGGTAGGTGAGGAGGTGATCGTTCTCATACCCTTCCTTGAGGGAACCCAGGAGTTCCCTCAAGTAGGTGGCTCCTATGATGCTTCTGTCGGGAAGGATACCGGCCGGAGCCTCATTGATCTGAGAGGGTTCAGAGAACATCCTTGAAAGAGCATCCGCTTTGCCGTTCTTCGACCCAGGGCGATAGGAGATAACAAAATTGAATCTGTAGAAAAACAGACTCCACCTGGCCTGTCTGGCGGTGAGTCTCTTGGCGCTGCGGATAAACTCTAGGTTCCGGTGGTCAGTGTATACAGAGATGGGATTATGGGCCTCCTCCAGCAAGTGTCTCCACTCGGTGAAAGCGTCCTTGATTGCCAGCAGTTCCTTATTCCCGATGTCGTAATTCCGTTCAGCGGGGGACATCTGGCGGGAGAAGAAAGTGCAAGGGTGTAGGAGCATCTTTTCCCCTGAACGTTGAGACAGAATTGCGCCCACCGCAGCGTCGGAGGCGTCCACCTCGACCGTAAATGGTAATTCAGGGTTTGGGTGGGCCAGGATCGGGGCAGAGGCGAAGAGGGACTTCAGTTTAGCAAAGGCCTCCTGTGCCTCCGGAGTCCACACGAAGGGGACAGTCTTTTTTGTTAGTTGAGTGATTGGGGCGATGATTTTCGAAAAGTTCCTGATGAACTTCCGATAAAAGTTTGCAAAACCTACAAACCTCTGGACCTCCTTTTCGTTCTTTGGGGCGGGCCACTCAGTCACGGCCTGGATCTTCCGGGGATCCATACTTAAGCCCTCCGGTGAAATAATATAGCCGAGGAATTGGGTGGAAGTCTGTTCAAATTCGCACTTCTCCAGTTTAATTTAGAGAGACTATTCACAGAGTTTCTGTAGCACCCTGCGGACATGCCCACGATGTTGTTCAGGGTCTTCTGAGAAAATCAAAATATCGTCCAGATATGCTACCACAAATTGGTCAAGCATGTCCCTGAGGACGTCGTTGATAAAATGTTGGAAGGTAGCAGGGGCATTGCAGAGGCCGAAAGGCATGACCAGATACTCAAAGTGACCATAGCGGGTTCGGAAGGCGGTTTTCCACTCGTCCCCCGGGCGAATTCGGACCAGGTTTTAGGCTCCTCGGAGATCGAGCTTAGTGAAGACTTTTGCCGCCCGAAGTCTCTCAAGGAGTTCAGAAATCAGGGGGAGAGGGTACCGGTTCTTCACAGTAACATTGTTGAGCTTTCGGTAATCTATGCAAGGGCGTAGAGAAGAGTCTTTTTTCTCCACGAAGAAGAAAGGGGCCCCTGCAGGGGATGTGGAAGGTTGGATAAAACCTTTTTTTAGATTTTCGTCTAAGTACTCCTTCAGGGCCTTTAGTTCCGGCTCGGAGAGGGAGTATATACTGCCGAAGGGTATTTCGGCTCCAGGTAGCAGCTCAATCGGGCAGTCATAAGGCCGATGCGGGGGCAGTTTGTCTGCATTTCTTTTGTCACAGACATCCTGGAACTCCAGATATTGAGGGGGTAAAAGCTCCTTGGTGGATAGTCCGAATATGGTAGGTTCTTCGGGCGGAGAAGGGACGGATTCACGTAAACAGTTCTGAGAACAAAAGTCCGAGCGGAACCGTATGCAGCGGGCATCCCAGTCCACCGAGGGGTTGTGGGTTTCCAACCAAGGGATGCCTAGGATCACCGGAAACTTAGGGGAGGTGATCAGGGAGAAGTGAATGGTTTCCTGAAGATCGGGTTTGACGAGAAGTTGAAGATCAGCGGTCTGGTGCGTAACCGGCCCAGAAGAGAGCGGGGTCCCATCGACGGTTTCCAGATCGATGGGGGCTGCCCTGGTTACCAGTGGTATGTTGTTCTCATGGGCGAAGGTCAAGTCCATAAAATTTCCGCCGGCCCCCGAGTCAAGCATTGCGGAGCAGGGAAGCTGTCGTTCCCCAATGGTGATAAGGATGGGAACAATGAAGTGGGACCCGGTACCTGTAGTGTCCATGGTTTCAGAGGCCAAGGGTGAAATTGTAGCTTGTTGTAATTCCCGTAATTCAGTGACAGCAATGGTTCGGCAAGTCTTATTGGGGCACCTAATAGCGAAGTGCCCTGGCTCGCCACAGTAAAGGCAGAGGCCCGCGGCCAGTCGTCTCTCCTTTTCAGCAGCCGATAGAGTCTTGCGCAGTGTGTCGACCTGCATCGGTTCGGTGGAGGGTTGGTGAGCCGGCTGAGTCATTGGAGTGAAAGGGTACGCGGGCCTGTTATCTAAGGACCAAAGTCTTTCTCTCCTTCTTTCCGCGAGTCTCCGGTCAATTCGGATGCACAGTTGGACGAAGTCATCCAGATCGTCTGGGGCGTCTACCCTGGCGAGCTCATCCTTTATAAGTTCGGAGAGTCCGCGGCGAAATTGACTTTTCTGAGCAGCGGGGTTCCAGGTGGTGTCCGTGACCCAGCGGCGGAACTCGGAGGTATACTCGGCTACAGAGCGTCTTCCCTGCCGTAGACTGTGCAGCCTAGCCTCGGCAGTCGCGCAGCGGTTAGGGTCGTCGAAGACTTGGCTCATGGCTGTGGTGAAGTTGTCTAGATTATTTAATAAGGGACTGTGGGACTCCACATATGGGGATGCCCATGCCAGGGCCTCGTCAGTTAGAAGGTTAATGATGAACAGGATCTTCTTTCTGTCCGAGGAAAAGGAGCCCGGCTGCATCTGAAAGTAGATACGGCACTGGTTGAGGAACCCCCGAAACTGGCTCCGATCGCCGTTAAACTTTGACGGGAGAGGCATGCGGGAGTCTGTGACCGCGCCGCGTACGTCCAATAGTTGACGCTGTAAGTCGATAATTTCCCTCTGTTGGCTCTGGATTGCGCCTTGAAGTTGAGCCATTTCCTTTTGGGCAGAGGTGCCAAACTCCTGCAGTTCGGAGACTTGTTTGCGCAGGGTGGCCATCGCGGACTCCATTTTTGGGCTGGTTATTCTGTTGCAATCCTACAGGCTCACCTGAGTCAGAGGACAGCTGGCTGGAGGTGGAGCCCAGTGGCAAGGACCGCAGGCAGGTTGTAGTTGCAGGAAGTCAGGCAGAGGCGTAATCGGTTAGCAGGCGGTGGGTCAGGGCAGGCGGCAGTGAGCGTGGTCAGACAATCCGGATCGGGAATGGTGGAAGCAGTTCAGTTGGTAGGGACAAGCAGAAGAGTAGTCGGGGACAATTCCAAGGTCGGCAGCAGTCAAGTTGGTAGCAGTAGCAACAGAGGAACAGCAGTAGATGCAGCAGGATCAAGTCCAGAAGAACAATAACCAGCAGGGATCTGGTGCAAGAGGCTGGGCTTATAAAGAGGAAGTAGCAGGTGCAAGGAATCACAGAGATTAACAAGGCAAGGCTGGAACAAGGTAGATCAAAGAGTTCAGTAGAAGGAAATGTCCAGAAGGGTTGGTAGTCTAGTGGCTAGAGCTACTGCCTGGGACATGGCTGGTCACTGGTTTGAATCCTGACAAAGATATTTCTCTCACCCAGCATGGGTATATGTAAAATGACACCCCAAAACACATTCCCCAACTTCTCCTGAGTACGGCGATACCAGATGTGTGACACTTTTTTGCAGCCTAGATGCGCAAAGGGGCCCACATTCCTTTTAGGAGGGCATTTTTAGACATTTGGATCCCAGACTTCTTCTCACTCTTTAGGGCCCCTAAAATGCCAGGGCAGTATAAATACCCCACATGTGACCCCATTTTGTAAAGAAGACACCCCAAGGTATTCAATGAGGGGCATGGCGAGTTCATAGAAATTATTTTTTTTTGGCACAAGTTAGCGGTAATTGATTTTTTATTTTTTTTCTCACAAAGTCTCCCTTTCCGCTAACTTGGGACAAAAATTTCAATCTTTCATGGACTCAATATGCCCCTCACGGAATACCTTGGGGTGTCTTCTTTCTGAAATGGGGTCACATGTGGGGTATTTATACTGCCCTGGCATTCTAGGGGCCCTAAAGCGTGAGAAGAAGTCTGGAATATAAATGTCTAAAAAATTTTACGCATTTGGATTCCGTGAGGGGTATGGTGAGTTCATGTGAGATTTTATTTTTTGACACAAGTTAGTGGAATATGAGACTTTGTAAGAAAAAAAATAATAATTTCCGCTAACTTGGGCCAAAAAAATGTCTGAATGGAGCCTTACAGGGGGGTGATCAATGACAGGGGGGTGATCAGGGAGTCTATATGGGGTGATCACCCCCCTATAAGGCTCCATTCAGATGTCCGTATGTGTTTTGCGGATCCGATCCATGTATCCGTGGATCCGTAAAAAACATACGGACATCTGAATGGAGCCTTACAGGGGGTGATGAATGACAGGGGGGTGATGAATGACAGGGGGGTGATCAGGGAGTCTATATGGGGTGATCACCCCCCTGTAAGGCTCCATTCAGACGTCTGTATGTGTTTTGTGGATCCAATCCATGTATCCGTGGATCCGTAAAAAACATACGGACGTCTGAATGGAGCCTTACAGGGGAGTGATCAATGACAGGGGGGTGATCAATGACAGGGGGGTGATCAGGGAGTCTATATGGGGTGATCACCCCCTGTCATTGATCACCCCCCTGTAAGGCTCCATTCAGACGTCCGTATGTGTTTTGCGGATCCGATCCATGTATCAGTGGATCCGTAAAAATCATATGGACGTCTGAATGGAGCCTTACAGGGGGGTGATCAATGACAGGGGGGTGATCAATGACAGGGGGGTGATCAGGGAGTCTATATAGGGTCATCACCCCCGTCATTGATCACCCCCCTGTAAGGCTGCATTTAGATGTCCGTATGCGTTTTGCGGATCCGATCCATGTATCAGTGGATCCGTAAAAATCATATGGACGTCTGAATGGAGCCTTACAGGGGGGTGATCAATGACAGGGGGGTGATCAATGACAGGGGGGTGATCAGGGAGTCTATATGGGGTGATCAGGGGTGAATAAGGGGTTAATAAGTGACGGGGGGGTGTAGTGTAGTGTGGTGTTTGGTGCTACATATTACTGAGCTGCCTGTGTCCTCTGGTGGTCGATCCAAACAAAAGGGACCACCAGAGGACCAGGTAGCAGGTATATTAGACGCTTTTATCAAAACAGCGTCTAATATACTTGTTAGGGGTTAAAAAAAATCGCATCTCCAGCCTGCCAGCGAACGATCGCCGCTGGCAGGCTGGAGATCCACTCGCTTACCTTCCGATCCTGTGAACGCACGCACCTGTGTGCGCACGTTCACAGGAAATCTCGCGTCTCGCGAGATGACGCATATATGCGTGACTCTGCGCAGGGCTTCCGCCTCCGGAACGCGATCCTGCGTTAGGCGGTCCGGAGGCGGTTAATATGCAGCAACTTACAAAGTTCCCTCATGACCTTGGACATAAAAGGGGTCCCCTGGTCAGTCAGGACCTCTTTAGGTAGCCCCACTCGGTAGAACATCTCCATCTACGGGTACCGAGTGACGTAATCAAGGACAACCAAGATGTGTTGGTGTCACCTAGCGGACTTCGGTACTGGGCCTACTAGGTCCATAGCGATTCGCTCAAACGATAACTCGATGATCGGGAGAGGTACTGTCATGGATGAGATTTGCAGATAGCTGGAACTAATAAATAAACGAGCGACTGTCTTGATCCCAAACTAAGGAGCTTATAGGTGAGCTCTATAAAACCCTAAGAGCTCTCCCTGACTGCTATGCACATACAAGGGTCTCGATGGTAGACGATTGCATGCCCACGTACCTAAGCCTGTGTAACACCTGAAAACCCTATAATAGTGAGGGGACACGACCACTGGCTCCCTGCGCTTAATACGGAGGGAGTCAGGGTCACATAGAATCAAGCCAGCAAGCAAACACAATAAAGTAAAGGACTTATCTGAGCAAACAGCAGACGCAGCCTCCAGCAGTGAACACTTCATCCAGGAAGTAGTATAAACCACAAAGTGAGGCAGTATGGGAGGGAATATAAAGGAAGACAATTATGTCTAAATAAGTGACACCTGACAGAAGGAAAGGAGATGAGAAAGTGAAACCAAAACAAAGAACATCATACAAGAGGTAGAGAAGAACGTCTGCCAGAGCTTCTCACAGAAGTGGCGGTGACAGTACCTCTCCCTCTACGTGTGGACTCCGGACACTCAGAGCCCACCTTCTCAGGATGAGACCTATGGAAAGCCCTGATGAGACGATGAGACGAGTGGCCTTAATGTCCGCCACTGGGACCCACATCCTCTCCTCAGGACCATAACCCTGCCAATGAACGAGGTACTGAAGAGAACCGCGTATAATGCGAGAATGAGGGCAACGGAGCGGGGCGAAGCATAGCGTAGTGTAGCCTGATTTAGGGGGAAGTTGAAGGCAGTAAAGGGTTAAGATATATGGGAGGTTAGGGGTTGGGCTAGGGATTCGCGGGCAATATATAAGTGTCACGGCCATGCCCATGACCGTGACTTCTTTACCGCATGCAGTTGCCTGCGGTTTTGTATGGGTGTTCAACCACGGGTGAGGGCCGCTTGTTTGTGGCCTCACTTGTGGTTGCCGCGGGCAACTAGTGTTGTATTTAGCAGCAGAGCAGCCTGAGCGTCGCTAGGCAGCTTGCTGCCCTGGCATGCGGTCTCACCTGACTTTCCTTATGTTAGGTGTGTGTGTTGTGTGCATGGTGTATTTTGTATTGTGTGCACTTCCCCTTTATGTGTCTTTCCCTTCTGTGGTACTGGAAGGGTTAACTTCCTTCCCAGTGTGTGTGTGATGTCACTGGGTGTGTCCAACCCTTGGGTGTGGCCACTTGGGCCTATATAGACCCTCTCTTTAGCAGGGCTCAGTAGGTTGTTTCAGTCTTGCTAGCTGGAGCAGCCTCCTGTCTTTTCTATCCGCCTGTGAGAGCCACCACTGTGGTCATAAGTTTAAGTTTAGCTAAGTCTGTGTGATGTTCGGTTTATGTTTTCCTGTATTATTCAGTGCTGCCATGTATCTGGGTTCCGGTGTGTGGATGAGCTTGTGCTGACTTCTGTTTGCTATTTGTGGACTTCAGCTTTCCTGCACACGGATCCAGTCAGCAGGGCTGTGGCAGGTGGCTGGAACTAGTGCAGCACCTGCCATATACATAGGCTTGCATTTGTTCCCCTTTTCCCAACAGCTTGGCCAGTGAGACTCCTGCTCCTCCGTGCCTAGGAGGAGTAGGTCGTCTTACCCTGACTCCTAGCGCAGGGACCGGACGGAGGGTGAGTTAGGGATCAGAGGTTCCTGCGCATGGGTCCTCCTACCTTTAAAGGGTTTCTATCACTTCGTATGCCATAATTAGCTCTCAGACACTAGCGATCCGCTAGTGTCTGCTCTGGCCAACCATCCTAATATAACTGTTTATTGGGCAGCCGTTTTGCTAAAAAAATAACTTTTATAAATATGCTAATGAGCCTCTAGGTGCTATGTGGGCGTCATTAGCACCTAGAGGCTCCGTCTACCTTCATACACAGCCACCGCCCAGCGCGTCCCTCCAGCCCGCCCATCTCCTGATGAATGCGATCCTCCGTGTGACGCAACGGACGAATTCTCGCGCATGCGCCGTGCGCGGCTGTTTTAGGCACATGCGCAGAGAATGTCTGACCGCTTCCCTGCTCAGACATCTCCACTGCGCCTGCGCCGATGACGTCATAGTGCTCCAAGGAGCATATTTATAAAAGTTATTTTTTTAGCAAAACGGCTGCCCAATAAACAGTTATATTAGGATGGTTGGCCAGAGCAGACACTAGCGGATCGCTAGTGTCTGAGAGCTAATTATGGCATACGAAGTGATAGAAACCCTTTAAGGTCGGCCCATGCAGTTAGGAGTTAGGGTCAGGGTAGGGACGCTGTTAGGAGGTGACCTGCTCCCTATCCTGTTCTCCTGGCTGAGCAGCCATAACATCACCCGGCACGCACGGCTGAGGATTTCCCCCATCCTCAGCCGTGACAATAAGCCTGGGGGAGGAGACACCTCCCAGCGGCGTTCAGGGTTTTTTGTCACGGTTCAGGTTAGTCGCATCATGGCGTCTGTTGAGGATTTAGTTTTGGCTGTGAGGGCTGCAGCGGACAGTCATGGTCAGGCTTGGCTGCAGGATTGTTTGCGGGCGGCTTTTGCGGGTCCGGCTGGGCCCCCAGCCGCACCTGTAGCTAGACCCAGGGCTAGGAGATCGGTGCCACTTGAGCGCCTGAGCCTTGAGGCGACCTCCCGGGTGCGGCGGCGCTTAAGGAGCCCCGTCAGGGACCCTCCGTTGCCGCCGGCTGGGGCTGAGGCTGTTAACCCCTGCCGGCGCAGCGGGAGGAATCCTGCACAGCGCCAGGCACCGGCGGGAGAGGGACGTGCTGGCCTGCGTTCTTCGTCCTCTGCTCTTCGAAGGGGGAAATGTTCCAGAGCGGTGTCTCCCTCTCCAGCGCGCTCTGGAGGGGAGCGAGCCGGCGGACGGATCTTACCTGCTCAGCCTGTGGGTAGGGTCTGATCCGGGAGAGCGGTGGAGCGTGCGGCCTCATTGGTATCCGGTGAGGGCCTTCCTGGGAGCGCAGCTGCGGTGAGGGAGAGTGTCGCGCCGCGGCCTGCATCCTCTGGCTGGCAGCAGTCTGCATCTGTTCGGCAGAGGAGCTCAAGGAGGGGAACAAATGGTATTGCAGGCCAAGAATTTTCGCATGCGCTGGCTGTGGACTCAGGATTCGCATCTCCCACAGTGCAGCATGGGAGAATGTCAGAGGTGCCGGAGATGGATGCGGCTGCCGGTTTTCAGGCCGACGAGCCTGGGATGGAAGATATGCTTGAAGATGGTGGGTGTGCGCTAGGTCGGCGGCCATCAGGAGGTGGGCCAAGCTGCTTTGAAGAAGGTGCGTTGCAGCCAGGCCAGGTGGACACTGGCCGTGGTTCCCAGGACTACGGGGCCTTGGAAGAAGGCGAAGTGAGTCTGGACGAGGGGAGGCGGACGGCGGCCTTGAGGTTCTTGCAGGTGCCGGTCCTTCTTCATCATCAGCGCAGAGTGGACCATGGACAGGAGGACCTACAGGACGGTCGGCGGCTGCTGGGTGGACGCCCCAGGGACAGCCAGGTGAGCAATCTTCGTGTCAGCGACAGACCCAGGGCGGGTCGGGTTCGGGGGGTGACTGGGGGGGGCTGTCTGGGTCTGACGGTTTATTTCTGGAATTTATGTCGGGTATGTTATCGCTGGGGGTGCACTTGGGTTCTGGTGCTAGGGCGTCCCCGGCGGCGGTGTGGGCGCCTGCGCCGGTGGTAGGCGGGGGAGTGTGTGCTAGGGCGGAGGCCGTTGTGAGAACGCCGACTGTCACGGCGGGTGCTTTGGTAGGGGAGACGGCGGTGTGTGGGGGTAGCAGAGGCAGGGCGGGGGAGGATGTCAGGATGGCGGACTCGGCAAAAGGGGAAGTATATGTTTGTTTTGAGGGGCCTTTGGGGGCGCATTTGAAGGTTGAGGTCAGGGAGAGAATTTGGCAAGGGGAGTATGTTGAGATATTCTCGTTGCTGCCGTTGGAGAAGTTTAATTTGGAAAGGGGGAAGCCGGATGAAAGCAAAAAGGAGGAGGAGAAGCAGCGGTATAGATTGATTCCGCGGACGTTTTTGAACTGGCTTCAGGCTTTTGCGATCTTTGCGAGTGTGGTGAGGGAGAAGGCGCCGGAGAATTGTTCTGCCTTATTTTGCTACATGGATGCGATTGGGGAAGCATATAAAACGTATGGTGGGGTGGCTTGGTTCCGCTATGACGAGCAGTTTAGACAGAGAAAAGCGGTCCGGCCAAGTATCAGGTGGGACCACAAGGACATTGGCCTGTGGATGCGGCTTATGTTGGCTCCAAAAGGTGGTGGACAGCCCTTTCGGTCCGGCGCCGGGGGTTCCTCGGTGTCAGAGGTCACTAGTGGGAATAGGAAAGGGTGCTGTTGGCAGTACAACGAGGGTTACTGTAGATATCTCGCCGATTGCAGGTTCAAGCACGAATGTTCAGGTTGCGAGGGGTCCGACAGCTTGTCGCAGTGTTTTAAGCGCGGAAAGGGCAGAGGATTTGAAGCTGCGCACAAGGGGGGCGACTCCTGTGATGGTGGCAGAGATGGTGCCGTGGCTAAAAACATACCCAAAGAGGGAGGCTGCAGAGTTGTTGTTGAGGGGTTTTAGGGACGGCTTTGTGATCCCGTGTGTCTCAGTTCAGATAGAGGTTGCGGCTCGCAATTTGGCTTCTGCCTTGCAACGGCCTGAGGTGGTTGCAGAGAAGATTGGAAAAGAGGTGGCTGCGGGGAGGATTGCAGGCCCATTTTCTGAATGTCCTCTGCGGGATTTGTGGGTGTCCCCTCTGGGGCTGGTTCCGAAGAAGGAGCCGGGCAAGTTCAGGCTTATTCATCACCTGTCGTTTCCCGCGGGGTGTTGAGTTAATGACGGTATTAGAGATGAGTTATGTTCAGTGTCGTACACGTCTTTTGATGAGGCGGTCCGTTGGGTGCGTCGTTTTGGTCAAGGGGCCTTGTTGGCGAAAACGGATATTGAGGCAGCGTTCCGTTTGTTGCCCATTCATCCTGATAGTTTTCATTTGCTGGGTTTTAAGTGGGAGGGGCAGTTTTACATTGATTGTTGCTTGCCGATGGGTTGCGCTATTTCCTGTTCACTGTTTGAAACGTTTAGTTCTTTTTTGGAGTGGGTAGTTAAGCAGGAAGCTGGTTGGAATTCAGTGTTGCATTACCTTGATGATTTTTTGTTTTTGGGACCGGCAGGATCAAGGGTTTGCTCGGTTTTGTTGCAGACGATGGAAAGGATGGCGGCCAGGTTTGGTGTGCCGCTGGCGCCTGAGAAAACTGAAGGGCCGGCTACGACGGTCAAGTTTTTGGGGATTGTAATCAATAGTGTGGCAATGGAATGTCGCTTGCCTGACGATAAGGTGGCGGATTTGTTGAGTGAGGTGGTTTCCCTGAGTAGGGCTAGGAAAGTGCAGTTGCGGCGGGTGCAGTCCGTCTTAGGAAAGTTGAATTTCGCTTGTAGAATCTTGCCGATGGGTCGTGTTTTTTGTAGATGCCTGGCCATGGCTACATCGGGTGTCTCGGTGCCTTTTCATTTCTTGCGGTTGTCAGCTGACGTGAGGGCAGACTTAGCAGTCTGGGAGCGTTTTTTGGGCGATTTCACTGGTCGGTCGGTATGGATTGAGGCGCCTGTTTCTAATGCTGATTTGGAACTGTTTACTGATGCTTCAGGGTCATGCGGTTACGGAGCATTCTGCCAGGGGCAGTGGAGTGCGGGTCCCTGGCCTGAGGAGTGGAGGGCGGCAGGTTTTTTGGGCAATTTAGCTTTGTTGGAATTGTTCCCAATTGTTTTGGCAACGGAATTGTGGGGGGACTTGCTCACGAATAAACGGGTGCGATTTTGGTGCGATAATATGAGTGTGGTGCAAGCGGTTAATAGTCAGTCGGCTAATTCCTCTCCAGTGTTGCGCCTGCTGCGTCATTTAGTCCTTAGGGGTTTGCGGTTGAACGCCTGTTTTGTAGCTGTGCATGTTCCTGGTGTTGACAATTCTATTGCTGACTCACTTTCTCGGTTTCAGTGGAATCGTTTTCGCAGGTTGGTGCCGGACGCGGATGCGAAGGGTCTGCCTTGTCCTCAGTGACTCTGGAGCGTGGCCTTGGGGTCTCCTCAGATCTGATCGGGCGGTCTGTAAGTAGGGGTACGTGGTCGGCATATGCATCTGTGTGGACTCAGTGGGAGCGGTTAATTGAGCAAGTTGGTGGTTGTGGGGAGGTTGAGGATTTTCATTTATTGTTATTGTATTATGTGGGGGTGTCGTTCAGTTCAGGTGTGTCTTTTTCAGTAGCCTCCAAAAGGGTGGCGGCGGTTGCTTTTTGGTTGCGTTTGCGGGGTCGGCCAGATGTGTCTAGGAGTTTTTTGGTGCGCCAGACCTTAAAAGGCTACCGGCGTAGTGTTAGGAGACGGGATTCTCGTCGTCCGGTTTCGTTTGCTGTGTTGCAAAAATTGTGGGAGCAGGCTGGGGTGGTGTGTTCGTCTGGGTTTGAGGCGAGTTTGTTTAGAGCCGCTTTTTCTTTGGCCTTTTTTGGTGCCTTTCGGGTCTCGAAGTTGGTGGCTAGTAGTCGGTTTGGTGGGGGAGGCTTATTACATGAGGACATTTATTTTGGTGACGGGGGGCTGTGCTGCGTGTTGGTCTAAGACTGACCAGGAGGGCAAAGGGGTGAAGATTGTGTTGTGCGCGTTGAGTGGGTCGGTCTTGTGTCCGATTAGGAGTGTGGAGAAATTTTTTAGGGTCAGGCCTAATGTTCCGGGTTCATTATTGATGCATGGGGATGGTTCGGCGTTGTCCCGTTTTCAATTTGTGGCTGTGTTTCGGAAATGTTTCTCAGCTGTGGGTTACCCAGCTCAGGAGTTTGCGTCTCATTCTTTCAGGATTGGCGCGGCAACTGAGGCGCCTAGGTGGGGTTTGGGTGAGGAAGCTATCAAGCGGATAGGGAGGTGGGAATCAGCATGTTAACGTTCATACATTCGTCCTCACATTGTAACGGTCGCGTACACACACACACACACACACAGGGGGGAGGGAAGTGACCACTGCGCTCCACCCTTACCCCTGGCCCTGCCTACTTGCCTCGCGAGTCCTAATGACAGGGGACAACTGGACGGCAATCCCTAACTTGGAATAAGTGCAGGGATGACAGACAGACAAACAACAGGACGTGAACGGACCGAGTCAATACCAGGAAAGCTGCAAAGTACAAATGGAGCAAGCAGAGAATTGTCAGGAGAAGCCGGGGTCATAAATACCAGGAGAGCAGAGAAGTGCAAGAGGAGTCCTAAGAGAGTAGTCAGGTGGGAGCCGAGGTCACAATACCAGGACGGATGCGCAGTACAGGAGGAGCAGGCAAAAGGATGGTCAGGGAACAGGATCAGGTAAGTATTCAGCAGTCCAACAAATAGCCAGGAACCTAGAAATTAACAGGCAACCTGTAGCCAGCAGGCTGCCTGTATTTATAATGGGGAGTGAGGGTCATGTGACGTGGCCAGCGTCACATGACCGACAGACCAACCAATCGAGCACCGAGTGATCAGCTCGGCGCTCAAGGCAGACTAGGAGCAGGGAGCCACCCAACTAGTAAAGCCGCCCTGGGAATGAGGTCAAACACAGAACCTCATTCCAAAAGCTAAGCAACAGGTCTGCGGGCAATGGGGGACCGAGTGCACCTTCGGAACCCCGTGACACACATGCTGTAATTTGTGGTTGTGATTGTTATTGCACTATTATCGTGGTTGTTTTCAGTTCAGCAAGTCTAACAGTCTTGTTTTTAGGTTCATCACCGTGCTTGGCGTGGATTCTTGGACATTCTTACGTTCATTGGGGAACTTTACGTGCGGATGTGCGGAGGAACGGCAGGCAATTGGGTTTCCGACCTGATGACTTGCAAGTTCGATGGATTGGTTTGAGGGGGCTCTTATGGGGTCAGGTGCTTCAGGAATTCCATGCTTCAGTTTCTTTTGACAGGGCCCCGGATATCTTGATGTTGCATGTGGGGGGCAACGATTTGGGGGTGCGTAGTTCTAGGGAAGTGATTCAGGATATAAAATTGGACTTGTTGCGGTTGTGGTGTGATTTCCCGGGGTTGTTGGTGGTGTGGTCCGAGGTGGTTGCTCGGAGGGTTTGGCATTTTGCGCGGTCGTTTGACCGGATTAAAAAGGCGAGGGCGAAGCTGAATAAGGAAGTGGGGCGCTTTGTGCGGCGTCATGGCGGTATAGTGGTACATCACAGAGAATTGGAGGCGGCTTCGCCTCAGTTCCTTAGGGATGACGGGGTTCATCTCAATGATGTGGGTATTGATATGTGGGCTTTGGGCCTTCAGGATGGCTTGGAGACAGCTTTGAGGGTGTGGCAGGACACTCACAGGTGAGGTGTCACCTGTGGTCGTTTTGTGGCAGGTTAACGGAGGGTCCTGGAAGGCAATGCAAGGCTTAATAGGTGCATGACAAGTTGGAGCGTGCATCACATGAGGTCGGTAAGCTGGTGGTTGGGGCCCCTGTTTGGCAAAATGGGCCCACAGGGGTAGATGGAACTAGAATTGGCGGATTTGGTGCCCTTGGGTCGGTGACCGCGGCCAAGGGTAAGGTGGTATGACAAGTGGAGGGGAAGAGTGATGAGAATGGCTTGCCTCGTTGCCTTCTAGGATCCTATTAGTCTTTCCAGGTTCAGAATGTTGTTATATTTTGATATGCATTTTTCTGATATGTTTTCTGTGTTCATTATTAACATTGAAAAGTTGGTGAATTATGTCATGTTTAATAAATTGGGCCGAGTAGGCCTATTTATCCAAGAAGGTATTCATGTGTCTTAATTTGGGTGGATGGGTAGTCAGTTGTAAGGTACAGTGGATGACTGAAGTGATTTTCCATCCTATTAAGTCATGAGAGCAACGGAGCGGGGCGCAGCATAGCGTAGTGTAGCCTGACTTAGGGGGAAGTTGAAGGCAGTAAAGGGTTAAGGTATCTGGGAGGTTAGGGGTTCGGCTAGGGATTCGCGGGCAATATATTAGCCTGGGGGAGAAGACATCTACAACCGGCGTTCAGGGTTTTTTGTCAAGGTTCCCGCCCACCCTCCCTGTCATTATGTTTTTATAGGAAGTATGCTTATATGCTTATGGGCAGGTTAACGGAGGGTCCTGGAAGGCAATGCAAGGCTTAATAGGTGCATGACAAGTTGGAGCGTGCATCACATGAGGTCGGTAAGCTGGTGGTTGGGGCCCCTGTTTGGCAAAATGGGCCCACAGGGGTAGATGCAACTAGAATTGGCGGATTTGGTGCCCTTGGGTCGGTGACCGCGGCCAAGGGTAAGGTGGTATGACAAGTGGAGGGGAAGAGTGATGAGAATGGCTTGCCTCGTTGCCTCCTAGGATCCTATTAGTCTTTCCAGGTTCGGAATGTTGTTATATTTTGATATGCATTTTCTGATATGTTTTCTGTGTTCATTATTAACATTGAAAAGTTGGTGAATTATGTAATGTTTAATAAATTGGGCCGAGTAGGCCTCTTTATCCAAGAAGGTATTCATGTGTCTTAATTTGGGTGGATGGGTAGTCAGTTGTAAGGTACAGTGGATGACTGAAGTGATCTTCCATCCTATTAAGTCATCCACAATCCTAGAGACCTGAAATTCAAGATTACCATCAACAATAATCGGAGGAAGAGGCAAAGAGGAGGGTACAGTGGGTTGGACATAAGGTTTTAATAGGGACTTGTGAAAAACATTATGGATCTTCCAAGTCTGAGGAAGATCAAGACGGAAGGCAACGGGATTGATGATGGACAAGATCTTGTAAGGCCCAATAAACTTAGGACCCAACTTCCAGGAGGGAACCTTCAGTTTGATATTCTTTGTAGACAACCACACCAGATCTCCCACATTCAGGTCCGGACCAGGCACACGTCTCTTATCCGCCACACGCTTATATCTCTCACTCATCCTCTTCAGATTACCCTGAATCTTTTGCCAAATAAATCACAAAGACGAGGAAAATCTCTCCTCATCAGGTAAACCAGAAGACCCCTCTCCAGAGAATGTCCCAAACTGCGGATGAACCAAAAAATTGTGACTTATCAGAGGACTCCTGGCGACGGTTATTTAAAGCAAACTCAGCAAGGGACAAAAAAGAATACCAATCCTCCTGATTCTCCGCCACAAAATAGTGCAGATATGTCTCCAGATTCTGATTGACACGTTCGGTCTGACCATTCGACTGCGGGTGAAAAGCAGAAGAGAACAACAACCGAACCCCCAAGCGAGAACAGAAGGCCTTCCAGAATCTGGAAACAAATTGCGTGCCCTTATCAGAAACGATGTCTGCTAAAACGGTCCACTACCACCAGAATCACAGTCTTCCCCGAGGAACGAGGCAGGTCCGTAATGAAGTCCATGGACAGATGCGTCCAAGGACAGGAAGGAATGGGTAACAGGAGGAGAGAACCCGATGGCCGTGAATGAGGGACCTCGGCACGAGCGGAGGTCTCGCAGGCTGCCACAAAACCCTCAACCGTCTTACGAAGAGCTGGCCACCAGAATCTCTGAGCAATGAGATCCACTGTGGCTCTACTCCCCGGTTGCCCAGCAAGGACAGTATAGTGGTGCTCCTTAAAAACTTTGTGTCGTAAAGCGAGAGGCACAAACAACCTCCCAGGAGGACAAAGATCAGAAGACTCTGCCTCCAAATCAGGATAAAGAGCAGAGACGACCACCCCTTCAGCCAAAATGGGACCCGGGTCTTCAAAGTTCCCCCCTCCCGGAAAACAATGTGACAGGGCATCCGCCTTCACATTTTTAACCTCAGGGCGGAACGTAACCACAAAATTAAACCTAGAAAAGAACAAAGACCATCTGGCCTGTCTCGGGTTCAGACGCTTGGCCGATTCCAAGTAGGCCAGATTCTTATGGTCGGTAAACATGGTAATAGGATGTCTGGCTCCCTCTAACCAATGGCGCCATTCCTCAAAAGCTAATTTGATGGCCAACAACTCCCTATCTCCCACATCGTAATTTCTGCAGATAGTTTCCTTGAGAAAAAGGCACACGGTCGCCATTTGGCAGGAGAGGGACCCTGAGACAAGACCGCACCCACACCCACCTCAGAAGCATCCACCTCAACAATAAAAGGTAGAGAGACATCAGGTTGTACCAAAATGGGAGCGGAAGCAAAGCTCTCTTTAAATACTAGAAAAGGCTTTAAGCGCATCTACCGACCACGAGGAAAAATCCACCCCCTTTTTAGTCATATCAGTGAGTGGCTTAACAACAGAGGGATAATTCAAAATGAACTTTCTGTAATAATTGGCAAAACCCAAAAACCGCATCCGCGCCTTCTGATTCTCAGGAAGCTCCCAATCAAGCACAGCGCGGACCTTCTCAGGGTCCATCCGAAAACCAGAAGCGGAGAGAAGAAAACCAAGAAATTAAATCTCCGGAACCGCAAACACACATTTTTCCAGTTTAGCGTACAATTTATTCTCCCGCAGAATCAGCATTACCTGACATAGGTGGTCCCGATGAGTCTTGAAATCAGGAGAAAAAAATCTAAATGTCATCTAGATACACCAGTACAAATTTCCCCATTAAATGATGAAAAATGCTGTTCACAAAATGTTGGAAGAGCATTCATCAAACCAAAGGGCATAACCAAATTTTTGAAATGACCCTCAGGGGTATTGAAGGCCGTCTTCCATTCGTCCCCTTGCCTGACCTGACTAGGTTGTATGCCCCTCTAAAATCCAACTTAGAAAAAACTTTAGCCCCAACAATCTGGTTAAACAGGTCCGGGATCAGAGGAAGCGGATATGCGTCACGAATCGTGATACGGTTCAGCTCCCTGAAATCCAGACAAGGTCTTAAAGAAGCATCTTTTTTCTTAACAGAAAAAAAACAGCGGCAACAGGTGACTTTTGAGGGTCGGATGTGTCCCTTTCTCAGGCTCTCAGAGATATAAGTACGCATAGCGACCCTTTCAGGTTGGGAGAGATTGTATAGAAGTGATCAGGGCCGTTTGAAGGAATTTGGGGGCCCCAAGCAAAATAGACATGGAGGCCCCCCCCCCCTCCACGCCCTCCCCACCTTACGCACGCAAAGCCTACAGGAACCACAGTATAGCCATACAGTTTAAGTTCACCCACACTTTATATAAATAAAAAAGGAGGTTTACAGTGAAAATACTGCTGTTGCATTTAATGTGCATGAAATTTGAACATTTTCAACAAATGTCCTACTTACTCTCCCCCTCCCTGTTTTGTTTTTTTTTACTCCCTACCCTACCTTAGATAAGTTCCTAAGTTAATTCAGTCCTCCGGCTCCTTCCCTGGACCCTGTAGCGTGGCCGAGCTCCTCGCTCTCTACCTCCAGTCCTGGCTGTCACTCAGTGCGGCCGGGAACCGCGTGGTACAGGTCAGGAGATTCAGTTTCCTGTTCCCGGCCGCGGCCAGACTAAAAGGAAGTAAGCACTCAGTGTACACTTCCTGTCAGTCCGGCCGGGAACAGGAAACTGAATCCCCTGTTCCTGTACCGCGCGGTACCCGGCCGGACTGAGTGACAGCCAGGAGGTAGAGGAGGAGAGCTCGGCCACGCTACAGAGCAGCAGTCAGCAGAGGAGGAACTCGGGAGGTAACCAGGAGTGCTGCAGCCTCCTGAGGCTCATTATAGAGCGCTCAGGCGGCTTCAGCCTTAAAGGAAGCAAAACAAGCACAGGCTCTGCTTGGCCCCGGGCCAGCTCGGGGCCCCAAGCAATTGCTTGTTTTGTCTGTCTGTTAGCGACCGGCCTGGAAGTGATTTTGGCAGCTTGGCGCCTAGGATGAGATTAATAGGGCAGTCGTACTCCCGGTGAGGGGGCAACTCTTGGACACCACTCTCGGAAAACACATCCGAAAATTCAGAGAGAAAAGATTGCACAGTCTTGGTAGAAACCTCTGAAAGAGACGCCGTGAGGCAATTCTCTCTGCAAAACTCATTCCAACCATTTATTTACCTTGCTTGCCAATCAATGGTGGGATTATGTTTAGTGAGCCAGGGTAGCCCCAACACTAGAGGAGTAGGTAATCCGTTTAAGACGAAACATGACATATCCTCAACATGAATATAACCCACTGTCAAACGGATATTGTGAACTATGCCCTTTAACGATCTTTGGGAAAGGGTTGATAGTATTGGCCAGATGAAGCGGTGATACGCGAAACGGCCATCGCCATGTTCCTGTGATTGCACTGTTGTCTGTCATTTCCCTCTCTGCACCTAGTAAAGAAATTTCGCATCGAATGGTGAGTGCCGCTCATTCATTTCTTTTTTTTGGATTTAGCTAATGTTTGCCCCTCTAGGAGATTTATGAAGTTTTCTGAGGGTAATAAAAACAAAACAAAACAAAAAAAAGCCCTCTAAAAACTTTCCATTTGCTACTATTGGCAAGGTTGATGCGGAAATTGAAGGTTTGCCATTTGCTTGTAGTTCCCGTTTTCTCCTACCTGCCAGGGTGGCGCTAGACAGCAAGAACATTGTGAGATTTTTGTAGATAGTGGAGCAGCTGTCAATCTCATTGATAATCAATTTGCAACAACGCATGGTTTCCAGGTATGCACTTTGGAAAAGGATATACCTGTTTTTGCTATTCCCAAAGATCGTTAAAGATCAATCATAAAGTAAACACACTAATCACATGCAGAAGCAAGTATGTAGTGTACTTAATCTTGTGTAGATGCGGCCGATTCTACATCGGTAAGACGATCCGCTGCCTCTTTGAACGCATCCGCGAACATATACATTCCATCTCCACCGGTAGGGGTGTCCCACGCCTCATAGAGCATATTCAGTCTGCACATAATGGAGATAGTTCAGTCCTCAGATTTGCAGGTTTAGAAGTTGTGCAGAACTCACCGAGAGGGGGTGATAGAGGACGGGAACTACTGAGAAAAGAAGGCAGATGGATCCTACGCTCCAATGCCATGGGCCCTCTGGGGTTAAACGAAAATCTCGATATGAGTGTCTTTTTATAACTTCTCAATACTCTATGTACGGTGTTTCTGTTGTTTTTAATATTTTATTGATGTCTTATTTTGTAACATTAAGATGCACAACCCCTGTTGCTGACGTAGCCTACACTCGCAATATTATGCGACAGCTACGTCAACATCATGCGCCCAAGTTTGCGTGCGCGACGCATAAAAGATGACGTCTTTTTGCGCCAAAGGGTTAAAAGTATTGGCCAGATGAAGTGGTGATACGCGAAACGGCCGTCGCCATGTTCCTGTGATTGCACTGTTGTCTGTCATTTCCCTCTCTGCACCTAGTAAAGAAATTTTGCATCGAATGGCGAGTGCCGCTCATTCATTTCTATTTTTTTTTGGAATTATTTTGTACCTACAAGCTGTGCACCACCAGATTGCGAGTTACCGTACCCCTTGTTTCCTCCATGTGATTAAAGTGGTGAAGCGACAATTTGAAAAGCCGCAGTGCCACCTCAATCTACGTCTCATTTTATTATTCAAACATTAGCTAAATGATTTATACCCCCACAGCAGAAACATACCCTCCTCTGAGAGCTGAATCCTCTACTATCAGAGGCAAGCAAACCCAGCTGCATGGCCTCCTCCTCAGAGGGGATTGAGACAGAGTGAGACCCCTGCACACTGAATGAGACAGCCCCACTGTCCTTGGGCTGAATATGACAGGAAAGAGTAGTCTCCTCTCTCTCACTAAGACGCCTGTCAATACGAACAGCTAGAGACATGGCTGACTCTAAGGACGCTGGTCTCTCATGAAAAGCGAATGCATCTTTCAATCTTTCCGAAAGACCATGGCAAAATTGACTTCGGAGTGCAGCATCATTCCAACCAGTATCAGCTGCCCATCTCCGAAATTCTGAACAATATATCTCTGCGGACTGTTTACTCTGGCATAAAAAACGCAGTTTAGATTCAGCCAGAGCAATACGATCCGGGTCATCATATATCTGCCCCAGGGCTACAAAAAATTCATCCACCGATCGGAGGGGCCGTGCGAAAAGGCCCAAGACTGAGCATTATCCCTGAGCAGCGAGATGATGATCCCCACCCTCTGCTCCTCTTTACCAGAGGAATGGGGAAGTAGGTGAAAATGGAGTTTGCAAGCCTCTCTAAAGTGAACAAAGTTCTCACTACCCCCGGAGAACGTATCTGGAAGCGAGATCTTAGGCTTGGAACAAACTCCATGAACGCCAGCAGAATCGGTCACCTGAAACTGAGACACAGTTTTACGGAGATCTGCTACCTCCAGCGAAAGACCTTGCATGCGGTCAATCAAGGCTGAAACCGGATCCATGCTTAAGATGGTTATGGTGGTTTATAATGTCATGGATGAGATTTGCAGATAGCTGGAACTAATAAATAAACGAGCGACTGGCTTGATCCCAAACTAAGGAGCTTATAGGTGAGCCCAATAAAACCCTAAGAGCTCTCCCTGACTGCTCTGCACATACAAGGGTCTCGATGGTAGACGATTGCATGCCCACGTACCTAAGCCTGTGAGGGGACACGACCACCGGTTCCCTGCACTTAATACGGAGGGAGTCAGGGTCACCTAGAATCAAGCCAGCAAGCAAACACAACAAAGTAAAGGACTTATCTGAGCAAACAGCAGTCGCAGCCTCAAGCAGTGAAAACTTCTTCCAGGAAGTAGTATAAACCGCAAAGTGAGGCAGTATGGGAGGGAATATAAAGGAAGACAATTATGTCTAAATAAGTGACACCTGGCAGAAGGAAAGGAGATGAGAAAGTGAAACCAAAACAAAGAACATCATACAAGAGGTAGAGAAGAACGTCTGCCAGAGCTTCTCACAGAACTGGTGGTGACAGGTACCAAGGGACTGCAAAAAAAGGTGCTGGGGGCTAGTTGCCTGGCAGGTCGGGCAAGACTTACAGAACTTGTCCACTTCTTTAAACACACTGGGCAAGTAAAACCGTTGTAGTATCTGGTCCTGTGTTTTCTGCATTCCCAGATGACCCCCGAGAACATGCTGGTGGGCTAACTTTAACACGAGTTTGCGATAAGCCTGGGGCACCACCAACTGTTCAAGGGATTCACCTCGCAGCTGATTTACCTGATACAACATATCCTGATGAACCACAAAACTGGGGAAAACGACTCTACACCTGGTTGTTGTGGGTCACCATCTATTAGTACATTTTCCCAGGCTCGGTATAAGGTTGTCACGGCCTATGGTCGTGACTCTTTGTGTCGCATGCAGTTGCCAGCGGTCTGCTTGTTGTCTATTGCAGGTGAGGACAGTTTGTATGTTTGTCTCACGTGTGGTTGCCGCTGGCAACATAATGAGGTTTGGCAGTGTAGCAGCCTGAGCTGGTTGCTAGGCAGCTCGCTGTCAAGGCATGCGGTTGCATCTGGTAACATATGTATGTATGTGTTCACTTTCCCTGTTTGGTGTGCACGGGATTTATGTTATGTGTGCATTTTCCCTTTAAGTGACACTTACCTTGTCTAGTGTTGGAAGGGTTAACTCCTTTCCTAGTTTGTGTGTGTGTGGGTGTGGCTACTTGGGCTATTTAGCCTCTGCTGCATCCCTGTAGCTGGGGGGTACTCCAGCCATGCCTTATGCTGGAGTCATCCTCCTGGTCTTATACCATCTGTCCAGTGAGGGCCACCCTTGTGGTCATAAAACATGTATTGATGTTAAGCGTATGTTTGTGTGGTGTTTTACCTTATTGCAGCTATGGATCTGGTTCCTGTGTGTTTAATGTGTGTGTGCTGTCTCCCTCTATGTTTGGTGTGGACATCAGCATTTGAGCACGGGTTCCAGTCAGTGTGTCTTTGACAGGTAGGTGTGGAAGTGGTTTCACTTACCTGCCATATCCATATGTTGTATATGTTTCCCTTTCCTTGCAGCTTGGCCAGTTTAGACTCCTGTTCGTCCGTGTCTAGGAGGAACAGGTCGTCTTACCCAGCTCCTAGTCCAGGGATTCTCTGAGGGCTAGTAGGGACCCGGGGTTCCTGAGTATGAGCCCTCCTACCTTCTGGGTTGGCTCATACGGTTAGGAGTCAGGGTCAGAGTTAGGGACACTTTAGGAGGTGACCTGCTCCCTGATTCTGTTGTCCTGGCCTAGCAGCTTCCCTATTCCTATAACATCGCACGGTTGAGGGTTTGCCCCACTCTCAGTCGTGACAAAGGTTGGATCCCAGTGTTGTGCAGTACCAAAATTATCCATGGGCTGTTAATATTGAGGGTTTTACACTATTTAGGAAAGACCGGATCAATAAAAAAGGTGGTGGCGTGTGCCTGTATGTGAGGAGTGATCTGGAGACAAGTGTGAAAGAGGCAATTGTGCGTGAGGATGGTGACGATGTGGAAACCTTATGGGTGGAAGTTCAAAGGGATATAAACACTGAAAAAAATAATACTTGGTGTAATCTATAGACCCCCTAACATCACAGAAGAGATAGAAACGCAACTGTATAACCAAATAGAGCCGGCGGCACAGGCTGGTACAGTAGTCATAACGGGAGATTTTTCACTTCCCAGACATTGACTGGGGTCAGGGTTCTGCCTCAACTGCAAAGGGGAGAAAATTCCTCAACTTGCTGCAGGACCACTTTATGGACCAGTTTGTAGAAGCTCCCACTAGGGGCGATGCTCTGTTGGATCTGGTAATTTCTAATGATGCAGAGCTTGTTGGTAATGTTACTGTTCGAGAAACACTAGGTAATAGTGACCACAATATAATTATATTCCCCCTAAACTATAAGAAGCAAACTCTGTCAGGCAGAGCAAAGACACTGAATTTCAAAAAGGCTAATTTCCCTGGGTTGAGGGCAGCATTTCAGGGCATAGACTGGGAGCAGCTACTGTCACATAATAATACAGAGGATAAATGGGAGAGTGTCACGCTGGGTAGGATACAAGATACAAAAACACACACAAAACAAGCATCTAGGCCAGAAGCTGGGAATAAAGGTCACCTCCTGACGATTACCTACCAGCTCTCCCTGGACTTCTGTACCCACGTTCAGACCCTAATGGTGGAAATAAACCTGCCCCCGTGCCTAAGGCTGTAGATTATCTAAAGTCCCTAAGATGGTGGAAAGAGGCACCCTGCTTCCTCAGGACCTGGAGGAGGCAGGTGTCTCCCTAACAGCCTAGACAGAACACACAAAAGGAAAACAAAAACTAACTTATCTTGTAGCTGAGCAGAAACTGCAACTCCACCTTTCCTCAGAGCAAGATAGAAGCTATAACCCGCACAGGACACTGGGAAGGGGCGTAATTTAAACTCACACAAAAGACCCCACCCAGTGCACCTGAAGGGAGGCGGATACAGCTCAACTCCAAACCCAAAACAAACAAAAAAACGACACACATGCTGCTAACCTGGCAGACCTCCGCACATAACCTGAGCAGGGCATGACAGTACCCCCCCCTTCTACGGGTGACCTCCGGACACCCCGGCCCAACTTTATCCGGGTGGGCCCTGTGAAAGGCCCTCACCAGATGGCTGGCTCTAACATCCTCAGCCGGAACCCACATCCTCTCCGCGGGGCCGTATCCCCTCCAGTGTACCAGGTACTGAAGGGAACCCCGAAGAACCCTAGAGATCTTGAACTCTAAATTACCATCAACCAGAAGAGGGGGAGGAGGCAATGGTGATGGTTCCACCGGTTTCACATATTTCTTAAGTAAAGACCTGTGGAACACATCATGTATCCTCCAGGTCTGCGGAAGATCCAGACGAAACGCCACTGGATTGACAACCGCAGATATTTTGTAAGGTCCAATAAATCTTGGACCCAGTTTCCAAGATGGTACTCTCAGTTTAATATTTTTAGTAGATAACCACACCAGATCACCCACACACAGGTCCGGAGCAGTCATACGTTTCATGTCAGCCATTCGCTTATACCTCTCACCCATCTTCTCCAAATTCACTTGGATCCCCCACCAAATAGAAGACAAGGCAGAAGAAAATCTCTCATCCTCTGGCATCCCAGTGGAACCAGTCCCAGAAAAGGTACCAAACTGAGGATGAAAACCGTATGCGCCAATAAATGGCGACTTACCCATGGATTCCTGCCTACGGTTATTCAAAGCAAACTCTGCTAGGGATAAGAATGAGGACCAGTCCTCCTAGTTCTCAGCCACAAAACACCTCAAGTAGGTCTCCAGGTTTTGGTTAGTACGCTCTGTCTGCCCATTCGACTGCGGATGAAAGGCCGAAGAGAACGAAAGCTTAATACCAAGACGAGAGCAGAACGCTCTCCAAAACCTGGAAACAAACTGCGTGCCCCTATCAGAAACCACATCCGAGGGAATGCCATGTAATTTCACGATGTTATCAACAAAAACCTGAGCAAGAGTCTTAGCATTGGGCAGACTAGCTAACAATACAAAGTGAGCCATTTTACTAAAACAGTCCACAACCACCAAAATCACA
Source organism: Bufo bufo (assembly GCF_905171765.1). Taxonomy (NCBI): domain Eukaryota; kingdom Metazoa; phylum Chordata; class Amphibia; order Anura; family Bufonidae; genus Bufo; species Bufo bufo. Next base: position 157,467,308 of record NC_053397.1, read on the forward strand.
GTTTTCCCGAAGGAACTCGGCAGATCAGTAACAAAGTCCATAGACAAGTGCGTCCAAGGACGAGGTGGAATAGACAAAGGAAGAAGTGAACCAGAAGGTCGAGTGTGAGCAATCTTTGACCGCGCACAGGTCTCACAAGCTACTACGTAATCCTCAACACTCTTATGCAACCCGGGCCACCAGAACCTCCGGGAAATAAGATCAAAGGAGGACTTGCCACCACGATGTCCAGCAAGGACAGTATCGTGATGTTCCTTGAATACCTTGTATCGCAGTCCAGCAGGAACAAACAACCTCCCTGGGGGACAAGAATCAGAAGCCCCCTCCTGGGCTCCCAACACCTCCATCTCCAACTCAGGGTACAGAGCGGAAACCACCTCCCCATCAGCCAAAATCGGAGCAGGATCCTCTGAATCCCTTCCCCCAGGAAACTACGAGACAATGCATCTGCCTTGACGTTTTTAACCCCCGGGCGAAAAATAACCACAAAATTGAACCTAGTAAAAAACAGCGACCATCTAGCCTGTCTAGGATTCAGACGCTTGGCAGATTGCAGGTAAGCCAAATTCTTCTGATCAGTATATACCGCAACGGGATGAGACGCCCCCTCCAACCAGTGACGCCATTCCTCAAAGGCCAAATTGATGGCCAGCAATTCCCTATCTCCTACATCATAATTCCTCTCGGCGACCGAGAGCTTCTTGGAAAAAAAGCACACGGACGCCATTTGCCAGGAGATGAACACTGCTCCAACCCCCACCTCTGATGCATTCACCTCCACCACGAATGGCTGAGACACATCGGGCTGCATCAGAATGAGAGCAGACGCGAAACATTCCTTAATACCTGAAAAGGCCTGCAATGCCTCATCGACAGACAGAGAAGTCAACGCCCTTTCTTAGTCATATGGTCTTACGGTTTTTACAATGGTAGAGTAGTTCAAGATACATTTTCTATAATAATTGGTCAACCCCCAAAACAGCCTAAAAGCTTGTCTGATTCTACCGGTCGGTCCCATTCAGAACCGCCCGGACTTTTCGAGGTCCATACAAAAACCAGAGTCAGAAAGCAGATATCCAGAAACGGAAGCTCCTGACAGAAAACACATTTCTCCAATTTAGCATATAATTTATTTAGCTATATAATTTACAAAGAATAAACCCAAACTGCGACCGGAGACTTAGATGGCCTAATATGACCCTTTGCCAAACTCTCGGCAAATATACTTCCGCATGACCTTTCTTTCGGGATTGAGAAAGATTGTATAGCGAGACTTTGGCAACTTAGCTCTGGGATGAGATTAACGGACAGTCATATTCACGATGAGGAGCAAACTCTGAGCCCCACCCTCCGACAAAAGACATCCGAAAATCTTGAGAGATACTGAGGTAGAACCGTAGTAGGACACACCTGAGATAGATGCACTAAGACAATTGTCCGAACAAAATTCACTCCAACCAATGATCTGCCTTGCCTGCCAATCTATAGTTGGGTTATGTTTTATCAACCACGGTAAACCTAAGACCATAGGAGCGGGCAAGTCCTTCATGACAAAACAAGAAATGATCTCAACATGTGAATCACCCACCCTTAACTGAATACCATGAGCAATATGAGGGAGACTCCTTTGAGAAAGAGGGGAAGAATCAATTGCGAACACCAGAATCTCTCTTTCTAAAGAAAGTACTTAAGCCCAGATTTTGAAGAAAAAGAAAATCAATAAGGTTCACCCCAGCACCACAGTCAATGAATACTTCAAGCGCCATCATAGCTGGAAGGAGAAAACGAGTATTGCAGGGAGATTGCATACCTGCTTGCTCTGACACCCCATTCACACTACCAAGAGTCAGGGATGTTTTTTTTTTTTTCTTTATGTAAACCTCTTTGTGGTTCTTTATCATCAACATGCGGTTTAACAAAAGGACAAGCATAAACAAAATGACCACTTTCTCCACAGTAATAACATAGCTTATGCAACCTCCTAAAGTTCCTATTACCAGAACGGAAAGACCTGACCCAGTGCATGGGTTCCTCCCCTCTCCCCAGAAATTACATGTCATATTACCCCTGGGGGTACCGGTGAGACGAAACCACTCTCCAATGCGTCTATCTAGTCGTACTGCTAAAGACATAGCATTCTCCAACATATCAGGATACTCATGAAAAGCAGAGGGCATCTTTCAATCTCTCAGACAAACTCCTGACAAACCTGACTACGTAGCGCGGGGGTCATTCCACTCAGACTCCGTTAGCCCATCTTCATAAACTCAAAGCAGTACGCCCTCTGCAGTATGTTCTCCCTGTAATAAATTACGCAACTTAGATTCCGCCATCGAGACCCGATCTGGGTCATCATAAATTAATCCCAAGGCTTTAAAAAAATTCATCCACCGACCGGAGAGCCAGAGAACCGGTCGGCAGAGAAAGGCTCAGGACTGTGCATCCCCTTTAAGCAGGGATATGATTATCCCTACTCTCTGATTCTCATCACCAGATGAAGATGGCCACAGCGACCCCACCCCTAAGCTTGCTGACTCTCTAAAGCGGATAAGTATTCACACCCCCTGAAAAATCTATCAGGGAGAGCGACTCTAGGCTCCCCATAAATTTGACTTCTCCTATCGCACCTGATGCCAGAGAAACCGTGCGACAGAATTAAGCAAATCAGCAACCTTAGGGATAATCCCTGCATGCAATCAACTAACGCATCAATTGACTCCATCTCAAAGCAGCTGAGAAATGGCCCAGTCTAGGTATTGGGGGTTATAATGTCACGCTGGGTAGGATACAAGATACAAAAACACACAGAAACCACAAAACAAGCATCTAGGCAGAAACTGGGAATAAAGGTCACCTCTGACAATTACCTACCGCTCTCCCTGACTTCTGTACCCACGTTCAGACTTAATGGTGGGAATAAAACGTGCCCCCATGCCTAAGGCTGTAGATTACCTAAAGTCCCCTAAGGTGGTGGAAAGAGGCACCCTGCTTCCTCAGGACCCTGGAGGAGGCAGGTGCTCTCTCTTAACAGCCTAGAAAGAACACACAAAAGGAAAACAAAAACCAACTTATCTTGTAGCTGAGCAGAAACTGCAACTCCACCTTTCCTCAGAGCAAGATAGAAGCTAGAACCCGCACAGGACACTGGGAAAGGGTGTAATTTAAACTCACACAAATGACCCCACCCAGTGCACCTGAAGGGAGGCGGATACAGCTCAAACCCAAAACAAACAAAAAACTACACACGTGCTGTTAACCTGGCAGACCTCCGCGCTTAAAACCCCCATGGCTTACAGCTACTGTAAAAAGAGCAATAAAAGACAAAAAGAGGGCATTTAAAAAATACAAATCTGAGGGGTCAGCTGTAGTGTTTGAAATTACAAAGGGCTTAATAAAATCTGCAAACAGGAGATAAAATTAGCAAAGATACAAAACAGACAGCAGGTAGCAAAAGAAAGCAAAAAACAAATCCCAAAACGTTCTTTAAATATATAAATGCTAAAAAACCTAGGTCTGGGCAGGTAGGTCCCCAAAATAATGGTAAGGAAGGGGGGGGGTAGTCACTGAAGATAAGGAAAAGGCAGAAATCCTAAATAAGTTTTTAGCTCTGTATATACAAAAGAAGAGAAAGGAGCTGATATCTGTGGCGCCGGGGTTGTTAGTATATCTAGTGATATACTCAATTGGCTAACTGTAGATATGGTCCAAGAGAAGTTAAATATGGTAAATGTGAACAAAACTCCGGGTCCAGATGGATTACAACCAAGAGTGCTTAAAGAGCTCTGTTCAGTCATTGCTGTGTCCCTGTTTATAATTTTTAAGGATTCTCTAGGGACTGGTACAGTGCCAAGTGATTGGCGCAAGGCAAACATGGTGCCCATATTCAAAAAGGATCAAGGTCCTCCACAGGTAATTATAGACCAGTTAGTTTAAATTCTGTTGTGGGAAAAATCTTTGAAGGAATCTTAAGGGACTATATACAGTGACTATAAATAATATTATAAGTGATAACCAGCATGGGTTTACCAAGGACAGAAGTTGTCAGACTAACCTGATTTGTTTTTATGAGGAGATGAGTAGTAGCCTGGACAGAGGGGTGGCTGTGGTTGTAGTGTTTCTGGATTTTGCAAAGGCTTTTGATACTGTCCCTCATAGACGCTTAATAAGTAAAGTAAGGTCTATTGGCTTGGAAAGTATAGTTTGTAATTGGATTGAAAACTGGCTGAAGGACCGTGTCCAGAGAGTTGTGGTCAATGATTCCTATTCAGATATGGTCCCAGGTATAAGTGGTGTACCCCAAGGTTCAGCGCTGGGCCCTTTATTATTTAATTTATTTACTAATGATATTGAGGACGGGATTAATAGCACCATATCTATTTTTGCAGATGACACTAAACTGTGTAGAACTGTACGGTCTATGGAAGAGGTCCACAAACTACAAGCTGACTTGAACACTCTGAGTGATTGGTCATCAACTTGGCAAATGAGGTTCAATGTGGACAAATGTAAAGTTATGCATCTTGGTAGTAGAGATGTCGCGAACATAAAATTTTCTGTTCACAAACGGCGAACGCAAATTTCCGCAAATGTTCACGAACGGGCGAACCGCCATAGACTTCAATAGGCAGGCGAATTTTAAGACCCACAGGGACTCTTTCTGGCCACAATAATGATGGAAAAGTTGTTTCAAGGGGACTAACACCTGGACTGTGGCATGCTGGAGGGGGATCCATGGCAAAACTCCCATGGAAAATTACGTAGTTGACGCAGAGTCGGGTTTTAATCCATAAAGGGCATAAATCACCTAACATTCCTAAATTGTTTGGAATAACGTGCTTTAAAACATCCAGCTGTGGTGTATACGATCAGGTATGATGTTGTATCGTTCAGGTAGTGTAAGGGTTTAAGCCCGCTTCACAGTGACAGACCAAACTCTGACAGACCAAACTCCCGTTTAACGCACCGCAAACAGTCCATTTGCACAACCGCAAACTCCCCATTTGCACAAGGTTGGATACCAAGCTAGCCATGTCCTGTTCCTTGTCCTCACTGACGTCATTGAAGGTCTCTTCCTCCACCCAGCCACGTACAACACCAAGAGTCCCTGAAAGGTGACAACAAGCCCCCTGGGACGCCTACTGTGGTTGGTCTTCCACCGCCTCAAAGCCACCTTCCTCCTCTGACTCCTCTTTTTCAGACTCCTCTTTCTGCGTTGCCACAGGTCCAGCAATCGACGACTACAAGGCTGCTTCTGGTGGTGATGGTGACCACAACTCTTCATCTTCACGCTCATCTACGGCCTGATCCAGCACTCTCCGCAGGGCACGCTCCAGGAAGAAAACAAATGGGATGATGTCGCTGATGGTGCCTTCAGTGCGACTGACTAGGTTTGTCACCTCCTCAAAAGGACACATGAGCCTACAGGCATTGCGCATGAGTGTCCAGTAACGTGGCAAAAAAATACCCAGCTCTGCAAAGGCTGTCCTAGCACCCCGGTCATACAAATACTCGTTGATGACTTTTTCTTGTTGGAGCAGGCGGTCGAACATTAGGAGTGTTGAATTCCAACGTGTCGGGCTGTCGCAAATCAAGCGCCTCACTGGCATGTTGTTTCGCCGTTAAATATTGGAAAAGTGCGCCATGGCCGTGTAGGAACGCGCTGAAATGGCCACACACCTTCCTGGCCTGCTTGAAGGACGTCCTGTAAGCCTGGGGGTACTTATGCACAAAGACGTTGTATGATCAGATTCAAAACATGTGCCATGCACGGCCACATGTGTCAACCCAAAATTCAATGCCGCCAACAAAATGCTTCGTAGTCACGACACCACTTTGCCGATCTCCAGTTGGTGCGGGGTCAGCCACTGATCCACCTGTGCGTTCAGGGCGGACAGGAGTGCTGGTCCGGTGTGACTCTCTGCTTTCAGGCAAGTCAACCCCAAGACGGCATGAAACTGTCGTATCCGGGATGTGGAATAGCCCCTGGGGAGCTGGGGGGGGTGCAGTTGATGTGGAGCAAGACGCAGCAGAAGAAGAGGACTCAGCCGAGGAGGTTAGCAAAGAGGATGGAGTAGGAGGAGTAGAGGAGGTGGCAGCAGGCCTGCCTGCAAGTCGTGGCGGTGTCACCAACTCCTCTAAAGAGCCACGCATTCCATGCTTGGCAGCCGTCAGCAGGTTTACCCAATGCGCAGTGTACGTGATATACCTGCCCTGACCGTGCTTTGCAGACCAGGTATCAGTGGTCAGATGGACCCTTGCCCCAACACTGTGTGCCAGACATGCCATGACCTCTTTTCCACAATAGAGTACAGGTTGGGGATTGCCTTCCACTGCGGTGTCCCAATAGCTCCAAATTTTTTGAAGGCCTCAGACTCCACCAGCTTGTATGGTAAAAGCTGGCGGGCTAAGAGTTCCGACAAGCCAGCTGTCAGACGCCGGGCAAGGGGGTGACTCTGTGACATTGGCTTCTTACGCTCAAACATTTCCTTGACAGACACCTGACTGTGGGCAGATGAGCATGAACTGCTGAAGGTGAGAGGCGGAGTGGCGGGTGGTTGAGAGGGGGCAAGGAGGACAGCAGTGGTTGACGTGGCTGAAGATGCTGGACCAGAAGGAGGATGGTGGCTTTGAGTTTGTGTGCTGCTTGTACTCATGTGTTGATCCCATAGGAGTTTGTGATGTGAGATCATGTGCCTTCGCAAAGCAGTTGTACCTAGGTGGGTGTTGGACTTCCCACGACTCAGTTTCTTTTGGCACAGGTTGCAAATGGCATCGCTGTTATCAGAGGCAGACACACAAATAAAATGCCACACTGCTGAGCTTTGCAATGACGGCATTCTGGTGGTGGCAACAGCATGCGTTGATTGGCGTGCTGTCTGGCTGACCCCGGGTGCCGATACATGCTGTCTGACTGTGCGACTAGCTCCTTGCGACGACCTCCCCCTGCTTCCAACTCGTCTCCTCATCCTCTCTGTCTCCCTATCTGAACTTTCCCCCTTTTCTTCTTCTCTTCGATCGGGCACCCACGTGACATCCACGGACACATCGTCATCATCAACCGCTTCACTTGTATCTGACAACTCAGCAAAGGAAGCAGCAGCGGGTACAACATCATCATCATCACACCGTATGTCCATGTGTGTAATGCTGCCTGACTGAGACATATCCCTGTTATCTACATCCTCTGGCAATAATGGTTGCGCATCACTCATTTCTTCCAACTGATGTGTAAATAACTCCTCTGACAGATCAAGTGAAGCGGCTGTGGTGCTAGTGTTGGTGGTGGCGGAAGGCGGGCGAGTGGTAACTTGAGAGGTGCCCGAAGCTGAGCTGGAGGAGGATGGTGCGTCAAGGTTCAGAGCGGAAGCTGTAGAAGATTGGGTGTCCTGTGTTAGCCAGTCAACTATGTCCTCAGAACTTTTCGAGTTCAGGGTACGTGGCCTCTGAACACTGGGCATTATTCTAGGGCCGAAGAAAATCACAGCACCACGACCACGACGGCCCCTGCAGGGTGGCCTGCCTCTGCCTGTCATTTTTTTTTAGATTAGTGGTACTATGCGTGCAAGGTACTGTGCCACCCGATATGAGTGGTGGGCAGTGGGCACAGTACACTCTGTGGGCCTGACACACACTGGCAGGCAACTGCAATTATATTACAGAGAAAAAATTGTTTTTGTAACGGTCACATCCACACACACACAGGGGGAAGGATAGTGACCACTGCGCTCCACCCTCACCCCTGGCCCTGCCTACTTGCCTCACGAGTCCTGATGACAGGGGACAACTGGACGACAGTCCCTAACTTAGGATACGTGCAGGGAAGACAGACAAGACAAAATACGGAACATGAACGGACCGGGTCAGAACCAAGAGAGCTACGCAGTACAAAGGGTTAAGCAAAGAATGGTCAGGAGAAGCCGGGGTCAAATACCAGGAGAGTAGAGAAGTACAAGAGGATTCCTAAGAGAGTAGTCAGGTGGGAGCCGAGGTCACAATACCAGGACGGATGCGCAGTACAGGAGGAGCAGGCAAAGGATCGTCAGGGAACGGAATCAGGTGAGTATTCAGTAGTCCAACAAATAGCCAGGAACCTAGAAATTAACAGGCAACCTGTGACTAGCAGGCTGCCTGTATTTATAGTGGGGAGTGAGGGTCATATGACGCTGGCCACAGACCAACGAGTTGAGCACCGAGTGATCAGCTCGGCGCTCAAGGCAGACTTAGGAGCAGGAAGCCACCCAGCAGTAAAGCCGCCCTGGGAATGAGGTCAAACACAGATCCTCATTCCCAAAGCTAAGCAACAGTTCTGCCGGCAATGGGGGACCGAGTGCACCTTCGGAACCCCGTTACAGTTTTACTGTTTTATCTGCAAGCTACTGTGCCACCAGATATGAGTGGTGGGCACTGGCAGTGGGCACAGTACACTCTGTGGGCCTGACACACACTGGCAGGCAACTGCAATTATATTACAGAGAAAAAATTGTTTTACTGTTTTATCTGCAAGCTAATGTGCCACCAGATATGAGTGGTGGGCACTGGCAGTGGGCACAGTACACTCTGTGGGCCTGACACACACTGGCAGGCAACTGCAATTATATTACAGAGAAAAAATTGTTTTACTGTTTTATCTGCAAGCTACTGTGCCACCAGATATGAGTGGTGGGCACTGGCAGTGGGCACAGTACACGCTGTGGGCCTGACACACACTGGCAGGCAACTGCAATTATATTACAGAGAATTTTTTTTTTACTGTTTTATCTGCAAGCTACTGTGCCACCAGATATGAGTGGTGGGCACTGGCAGTGGGCACAGTACACTCTGTGGGCCTGACACACACTGGCAGGCAACTGCAATTATATTACAGAGAAAAAAAAAAAGAAGCAGACTGATGTACTAGCCCTAAAAAGGGCTTTTTGGGGTACTGTCAGGACGCTGTCCTTACAGCAGATCAGATGAGTCTTTGAGGACTGGAGTGGACACAGAACACTGGCCTAGCTAACGATTTCCCTATTAAATCAGCAGCAGCAGCAGCACTCTCCCTGCTCTCACTAACACTGCAGCTTCAGAATGAATCTAAGATGGATGCTGGAGGTGGGAGGGTCTGAGAGGGAGGGTATGCTGATTGGCTGGAATGTGTCTGCTGACTGTGGTACAGGGTCAAAGTTTGCTCAATGATGACGTATAGAGGGCGGACAGAACATCGCATATGTTCGCCCGCCGCGGCGAACGCGAACAAGCGATGTTCGACGGCGAATAGTTCTGGACATCTCTACTGAGCATGTGTGAGGCGAAGGATCAATAATACACAATTTTGATGTTCAAAGTAACACTTAGTGTGTTGGGCTGGGCACTAGGGATGAGCAAACTTCTATTTTCATGTTCGGCATACAAGGTTCGGGTTATCTAAGAATTCCGTTATGGATTCCGCTACCACGGACACTAAGTTACGGTACCTGTTTGCAGAATCCATAACGGAATTCTTAGATAACCCGAACCTTGTACGCCAAACTTGAAAACAGAAGTACGCTCAACACTACTGGGCACCTGAGAGGAGAGAGACAGAGCTGTGGCACAGAGGACACTGGCCAGCAGCTGCCATTTCAGTCAGAACCGAGCCAAAGCTTTAGAGTGGTTCCTCAAATTATAGAGATTACTAATCCACCTATCATGTTATATTTATTCTACAGATTTGCCTCATTCCACTATTATTACCTCCTGTGAAATCCAGCATCTCACAGAAGCCAAAAACACAAGGGCAGACAGTCCTACAAGACAGGGCAACAGTCCTACAAGACGATCACAAGCCATTTATTTTGACGGTAAGAAGCTGTGTCTAATGCAAAACTGTTTTGGTAGGCAGGTCACTGGTGACATTCCCTTTAAGCATTTTAACATGCAGTTAGAATGATATGTTACATTTTTTATTCAGATCTCATTATCACCTCCGAAATACGTCTCACAGAAGCCTACAAGACAAGGGCAGGCAGTCCTACAAGACAAGGGCAGGCAGTCCTACAAGACGATCACAAACCATTCATTTCGAAGGTAAGAAGCTGTGTCTATGTAAACAGTTTGGTAGGCAGATCGCTGATGACAGATTCCCTTTAAAGGGTTTCTATCACTTCGTATGACATATTTAGGTGTCAGACACTAGCGATCCGCTAGTGTCTGCTCTAACAAACCATCCTAATATGATAGGTTTTGGGGCAGCCGTTTTGCTAAAATAACAACTTATATCTATATGCTAATGAGCCTCTAGGTGCTATGGGGGCGTCATTAGCACCTAGAGTCTCCGTCTACCTTCATAAACTGTCGCCGCCCAGCGCGTCCCTCCAGCCCGCCCATCTCCTGCTGAATGCGATCCTCTCCGTGCGCGTCTCTGTTCTGCGCATGCGCAGTGAATGTCTGACCGCTTCCCTGCTCAGACATCTCCACTGCGCCTGTTCCTCGGAGCACTATGATGTCATCGGCGCAGGCGCAGTGGAGATGTCTGAGCAGGGAAGCGGTCAGACATTCACTGCGCATGCGCAGAACAGAGACGCGCACGGGGAGGATCGCATTCAGCAGGAGATGGGCAGGCTGGAGGGACGCGCTGGGCGGCGACAGTTTATGAAGGTAGACGGAGCCTCTAGGTGCTAATGACGCCCCCCATAGCACCTAGAGCTCATTAGCATATAGATATAAGTTGTTATTTTAGCAAAACGGCTGCCCCAAAACCCTTTCATATTAGGATGGTTTGTTAGAGCAGACACTAGCGGATCGCTAGTGTTCTGACACCTAAATATGTCATACGAAGTGATAGAAAACCCTTTAAGGATTTCAACATGCTGCTAGAATAATTTTATTACATTTATTCTACAGATCTCCTCCAAAATACATCTCACAGAAGCCAACAAGACGAGGGCAGGCAGTCAGTCCTACAAGACAAGGGCTAACAGTGCAACAAGAGAATCACAAGCCATTTATTTCAAAGAGAAGTTAAATATATTTGTTGGGCACTCAAGCACATATGACAATCAAAAAGCCAAATCCATAGCCTTTGTTAAAATCATCCTACTTTTTTTTTTTTATCAGCTGAACAAAAGTAGCAGTACAGTAGTAGTTCACCCCTAACCTACATGTATGTTATGGGTGAGCTACTACTGTACTGCTAATTTAATTCAGATGATGAAATAAAAGTTTGATTTTTTTTTTTTTTGAACAATAATTTTTATTAGCATTTCCATAAAAAAATAGGTTACAATTGAATGAAATCAGTCACATGTACAATATTGTATCACAGCAGATAATAAGGCACTTGTGAAATCTTCTAATAGGGAAGGTAGTTACACTGCACACGACAGATAAACTGGTACCATTAACAGAAAAGGTCAATAAAGGTACATATATACTGGGATACATACTAGTATTCAACTAATAGGCTAGAGAGCAAGAAGATCATAATCTAATAGCTGCATTAGGAGGAATGTTGCAATTCTTATCACTTAGCCACACTTCCCAATTCTTTAGAAAAACAGACTTCGAGTTCCTAGCTGATGCCCATAGACCCTCAAATAAGCAGTTGTTATCAAGCGTTCTAAAAATTCTCTTGATATTAGGGAGTATACCAGCTTTCCAGCAGGCAGCAACTTTCAAACGTGTAATAAATATTAAGTGGCTGGCAATTACTCTAAAGTGGCATGGAAGGTCTATAAGGCCTACAGAAAGTAAAGCCATCTTAGGAGAGGGGTCAATAGGGTAACCTGCTAGAGAAGATAAGAACTTAAAAATTGAGATCCACAGACTTTTTACTGTTCTGCACTCCCACCACATGTGAAGATATGTTCCAGAATCATGACCACATCTCCAGCAAGCTGGGGAAACCTCAGGAAAGATTCTATTTAGATAAACAGGGGTTCTATACCATCTATACAATAATTTTCTTGCTCCTTCTAAATGATCAGAGCATTTAGAGAGTTTAGAAACAGAGGTAAAAACTTCGTTCCACTCTGAGTCTGTGAGAGCTGAACCCAGTTCATCATTCCACTTGTCTATAATATGCTGTAAGGGATTTGTATTTGATTCCTTTAGTAGATGATAACCTTTAGTAATTCCTTTATCTAATCTGTGTGTCATTTGAATCCACTCCGATAGAGAGTGATTGAGAGAAGTATAGTGAAAGTTTCTTGGGGATTGAAGTAGGTGTCTTATTCTCAGATACTTATAGAAATCTGTATTGGGTATATTAAACTCTTTATGTAGATAAGCGAAATCAATAAAAACATCATTTTTCTTTAGTTGCCCTATATTAGTGATACCCAAGGAAATCCAATTGTCAATCCTTAGGTCTGGTATGGCTAATTCACAAATTTCTAAAGGCAGGGAAAAAACTGAAGTGGTAACTAACTTTTCTATTCTAGCAATGGAATACCAGATGTTGTGTATTGCTTTCAGGGTTGAGAGTGAAGAGATATTTTTGATGCCAAAGACCGCTGTAGCAGAGAGATGTAAATTTATATCATGGGAGCCCATTATATTTTTTTCCAGTAAAACCCATTTTTTTGAAGTGTCATTCTTGGATCAGGTATCTCATTTGGTCAAGTATAGCAGAGGCATAATAATGTTTAATAGATAATGGACATTAAGGCCACCTGGTTTTAAGTGATTTTGTTAAGTATAGGTCCTTTCACTCTGGGTTTATATTTTCCCCCAAATGTGTCGGTTGAATAAAGCTTGTAGCTTTGTTATATATCCGTTGGGAATAGCAATTGGGAATGTTACGGAATCATGTAAATGATTTTGGGTAGAATCACCATTTTGAATTGCAGCTATTCTTCCTAACCATGAGAGCGAGTCCATTCTTAGGTTGTTTAAGGAGTCGTTGATTTTATTATATACGTGGCCCAAAATTGACTTTAAATAGTTTGTTAGTAGGGAAGGCGAGTTGTATGCACCAGATATGTCAATGATTCCTCAGCCCATGGGTATTTATACAAGTTAGAAATTGACGCTCTGTGGATCTGGACAAACCTAGGTCAAGAATTTGGGACTTATTAATATTCACTTTATAAAAGGAAGCCTTACCAAAATTAGAAATAATATTATTAATAGCATTTAATGCAGTGGTTGGGTTTGACGTTAAGATTAAAACATCATCAGCAAAGAGTCCTATGAGATGGTCTGTATTTCCTACTGTTATCCCTTTAATAAGGGGGGAGGATCTGATATGTTCCGCAAAGGGTTCCATTGCCAGGGCAAATATTAGGGGTGACATGGGACAGCCTTGTCTGGTTCCATTCTTGATATTGAATGGAGCAGATAAAAAACTAGAAGAGTATATAGAGGCGCTAGGATTAGAATATAAGGACATTACTGCGGATAGGAAGAAATCTCCAAATCCGTATTTTTTCAAAGTAGCCTGAATATATTTCCAATGTATCCTATTGAACGCCTTCTCCGCATCCAAGGAGAGGAGCAAAGAAGGCGTTCTGGTGGCATATGCCACATCTAGGAGATCTATGAATCTCCTAGTACCATCTGATGATTGTCTATTGGGAACAAAACCAATTTGATCATTGGCTATTAAGGAAGGAAGAATGGTAGATAATCTCTTTGCTAAAATTTTTGCAAATATCTTTATATCAGAATTTAATAGCGATATAGGTCTGAAATTGGCCGGTTTATCTGCAGATTTACCAGGTTTTGGGAGTGTAATTATCAGTGCATTTAACATATCCTTGGGGATTGAGTTTTGCTCTTCTATCAAGTTGAAAGATCTAGTCAAAAAGGGATTTAAAATATTGGAGAAGTTTTTATAATATTCGTTTGTAAGTCCATCTGGGCCAGGAGACTTATTATTTTTAAGGGAATGAATTGTTTCGGATATTTCCAGATGTGTGATTTTAGAGTTAAGAGATTGATTTTGGGATGGGGTTATAGACGGTAGGGAAATGCCATTGAGAAAGTCATTAACCGCCTCACGTCCGCCCATAGGATATAAACGTCCTATGGGTGGACGTCTATTTCTGACAGCACGTTTTAAAACGTCCTGTCAGAAATAGCAGCTGCACGCTAATCGTGCAGCTGCTGATCGGGTTGCCCGCTGTCAGTGACAGCAGGGCAACCCAGAGATAAGGCAGGGACAGTTCCCAGGTGTCCCTGCCTTCACGATCGCTGCAGACACAGCGCTCACCGAGCGCTGTGTCTGCAGAGCAGGAAGCGCTATGCGCTTCCTGTTCCGGCCCGGCGGTCATGTGACCGCCGTGACCGGAGCGTGCAGGAGCTGTGTGAGGTCTCTCAGAGACCTCGATCAGCCCTGCTGTGAGGCTGTACAGCGCAGGATTGCTGCTGTACAGCCTCTCTAGGGGTGCATTTCCACTGTAACTGGGGCTACTATGTCAGCCCCAGTTACAGGAGAAATCAACAGTGAAAAAAAAAAAAAAAAGTGAAGTAAATGTCCCCCAGAGGTCTTGTATGACCTTATGGGGGACGAAAAGTGTAAAATAAAATAAAAATAAAATAAAGTGTTGAAAAAATAAAATAAAAAAAAGGTTCACATGTAAAAAAAAAAAAAATCCCAAGTAAGGAATAAAAAAAAAAAAAAAAAAATAGAAAAAATAAAATAAAATAGACATATTTAGTATTGCCGCGTCTGTAAAAACCAGCTCTATAAAAATATCACATGACCTAACCCCTCGGGTGAACACCGTAAAAAATAAATAAAAAAAACTGTGTCAAAACAAGCAATTTTTGTCACCTTGCATCACAAAAGGTGCAACACCAAGTGATCAAAAACGCCTATGTCCCACAAAATGGTACCAATAAAACCGTCACCTCATCCCGCAAAAAATGAGCCCCTACATAAGAAAATCTCTCAAAAAATAAAAAAACTATAGCTCTTAGAACATGGAGACACTAAAACATCATTTTTTTGGTTTCAAAAATGCTATTATTGTGTTAAAGTGAAACAAATAAAAAAAAGTATACATATTAGGTATTGCCGCGTCCGTAAAAACCAGCTCTATAAAAATATCACATGACCTAACCCCTCGGGTGAACACCGTAAAAAAAAAAAAAAAAAACTGTGTCAAAACAAGCAATTTTTGTCACCTTGCATCACGAAAGGTGCAACACCAAGTGATCAAAAACGCGTATGTCCCACAAAATAGTACCAATAAAACCGTCACCTCATCCCGCAAAAAATGAGCCCCTACATAAGAAAATCTCTCAAAAAATAAAAAAACTATAGCTCTCAGAACATGGACACATTAAAACATAATTTTTTGGTTTCAAAAATGCTATTATTGTGTAAAACTTTAATAAATGAGAAAAAGTATACAGGTATCGCCACGTCCGTAACAATCTGCTCTATAAAAATGTCACTTGACTGAACCCCTCAGGTGAACGCTGTAAAAATAAATAAATAGAAACTGTGCTAAAACAACCAATTTTTTGGTCACCTTGCCCCATAAAGTGTTATAATGAATGATCAAAAAATCATATGTACCCAAAAATAGTACTAATAAAACTGGCACCTTATCCCCTAGTTTCCAAAATGGGGTCACTTCTTGGGAGTTTCTACTGTAAGGGTGCATCAGGGGGCTTCAAATGGGACATGGCATCTAAAAACCATGTGGAGTTCCTTTCCTTCTGCGCCCTGCCATGTGCCCATACAGCAGTTTACGACCACATGTGGGGTGTTTCTGTAAACCTCAGAATCTGGGTAATAAATATTGAGTTTTGTTTGGCTGTTAACCATCGATGTGTTAAAGAAAAAAATTGATTAAAATGGAAAATCTGCCAAAAAAGTGAAATTTAAAAATTTGATCTCCATTTTCCTTTAATTCTTGTGGAACGCCTAAAGGGTTAACAAAGTTTGTAAAATCGGTTTTGAATACCTTGAGGGGTGTAGTTTCTACAATGGGGTCATTTATGGGGGTATCCACTATGTAGGCCCCACAAAGTGACTTCAGACCTGAACTGGTCCTTATAAAGTGGGTTTTGGCAATTTTCTTACAAATTTGAAGAATTGCTTCTAAACTTCTAAGCCTTCTAACGTCCTAAAAAAATAAAATGACATTTCAAAATGATGCCAACATAAAGTAGACATATGGGAAATGTTAAATAAATAAACTTTTTTATGAGGTATCACTTTCTGTTTTGAAAGCAGAGAAATTGAAATTTAGAAAATTGCGAATTTTTCAAATTTTTGGGTAAATTAGGTGGATTTTTCATAAATAAAGGTGATATAATTTTGACTCAAATTTATGACTATACATGAAGTACAATGTGTCACGAAGAAAACAATCTCTGAATGACTTGGATAAATAAAGGTGTTCCAAAGTTAATACCACATAAGTGAGATATGTCAGTTTTGCAAAATTTGGCCTGGTCAGGAAGGGGGCCAAAGGGCCCAGATGGGAGAAGTGGTTAATATATTCAGAAGTTGGTTGGACAATGTCAGTTGTTTTCTCCAAATTATATAAATTTTCATAGTATTTAGCGAATTCCCTCTGCTATGTGTTTGGGATTATATAGTTTTTTGGTTCTGGTTGTCATATAAGAAGGGATTCTTGATTTGACTTCTCTTTTCTTAACTCTATTAGCCAAAATTTTTGATGCTTTGATTACCTTGAGAATAATGATCTGATTTGACTTTACGAAGGTAAAATTCATGTTTTCATGAAGATGTAGATATAGATGATGTCTGGCTGTTTTTAATTTGCTAAGGGTTTTTGGGTCTAGAGAGGTCTTAGAAGAGTCCCTCCAAGGTTTTGATATTAGCTAATAATTTATCTAGGTTTTCCCCTTCTTTTTTTCTTTTGAATAGCTGCATGTTTTAGTAGTACCCCTCTTATAATGCTTTGTGCGCACTCCATAGTGTAATATCTGATACCAAATTATTATTCATTTGTTTTAAAGTATTCTTTTAGAGAATTTTCTACGTCTGTGCGTATAGAGGCATTTTGGAGGTAAAGAATTGTTCAGCCTCCACGGGGATATATTCTATTGCTATACATGTCAGTCTAGTGTAAGAGAGATAAACGCATGGTCAGACCATGTTATATTAGAAATTGTTACCTCTAGTACTTTTTGAAGAAGCCATTTATCTGATACAAAGAGGTCAATTCTAGAGTAAGTGTTGTGAGGGTGAGAAAAAAAGTAAAATCTTTTTCAATAGCGTGATGGACCCCTCCAGATATCTAGAAGTCCTTCCTGAAATAGGAAATCTCTGAGTTGCGAGTTTTTTGGAGAGGGGAGAGGAGAAGGGAGTTTATCAATTGAGGAGTCAGGGCACATGTTGAAGTCGCCACATATCAATATAGAACCTTGTTTAGAATCCTGAGCTATTTTAATGGTGCGTTTGATAAAATTTATCTGATCAGCATTTGGGGCATAGAGATTAACTATTGTGTATCTAGAATTGTTTATGTCACATATAATAATAACATATCTACCCTCTTCATCTATTATTGTTTTATGGCATTGGAAAGCAATAGAGTTCTTAAAGCCTATGATCACACCTTTTCTTTTTTTTGAAGCTGGTGAGAAAAAAGTATGCGGAAAGGAGGGATGAGAAAATCTGTAGGAGTCCCTCCTCATTAAGGTGGGACTCTTGAATACAGATGATGTCAGCTCTCTGTTTCCTCACCTCATTCCAACAAGCTGAACGTTTAAAGGGGCTATTAAGGCCCCTAACATTTGCAGAGAATACTTTTTATACCTTTACTGGCCATCTTGATCTACAAGGCAGCATGCTAGAGTTACTGATCTGATTTGGTTAACTAGTAGTGTGTGACTAACGTAATAAAGTACCCAAATGTTACCGTCTGTCAGTTGTGGGGGTCGTAGAAATTGTACCTTTGGTTTCAGTTGTTTGGCGGAGGTAGCTGTAAACCTTTTTTGTGTAACCTTATAAAACAACAGATTAAAACATAGAAAATAAGATAAATAGTAAATAACAATAACATAACAATGGTCTAACAGTGACCACAAGATGTGATGTATCTCACTTAGTATGGGAGGCGTTAGGGAAACGTGGATTAGGGAATGTGAACACTGAGATGGTATATGTGTTCTGAGAGGTAGAGCAACAGGGTGTGGAACCCGTAGAAATAGTATAACATGGAAGTATACTTAAGGTAATATAGATAATGTCCAGAGTAGATATCACGGAGGATTTCTTCCCACTTTGGTCCATTCTGGGGTTAGGTTTAAGGTGACTTTCTGTCAGAGGGAATTCCTGTTTAGGAGGAGAGTTCATAGCTTTATCTTTGTCTTTGTCTTTAGCGCCCTCCGTGGGCAAGGTGATGTTCCAGTTGGCAAAAGCTTTTGACGCTTCCTGAGGAGAAACTAGAACAGTTGATGAGTTTTGGTATCTCACAATCAGCTTAACAGGGAAGCCCCATTTGTAAGGGATATTGTTATCCCTTAATGCCTTTGGTGTAAATTTGAAAATCACGTCCTTCTGCTTAGCGTTGCTGGTGAAAGGTCGGTGAATAGGAGTACATTAGAGAATCTTTCAGGAATATCCGACCTCTTTTTCTGAGCTTCCCTCATCAGGGAATCTTTTAGAGAAAAAAGTGGATTTCTGGCTAATACATCCCTAGGGATAGAGGCTGCAAAGTTTTTGGGTTTAGGAACCCGTGAACCCGTCTATGATTAACTCAACCCTGGGTATCTGGTAAATATGACACTATAAGGTCTGCAATAAAATCATGCAGCTGAGAGTCCAGAACGCTTTCAGGAATGCTTCTGAATCTAACGTTATTTCTTCTGGAGCGGTCTTCCAGATCGGCGATTTTAAGTTTGATGGTTGCTATATCATCTTCAACCGCATTATGATTATCTACTAATGAGTTATGCGCTGTGACAAACTCCTCCATTTTTTCTTCTAAATGTGCGGTTTCTTTCTCCTATGGCGACTATATCTGTATGAATAACAGAGATTGTCTCTTTAAAATCGCCATGGATAGATCTTTTATAGATCTGCCAGCATGTCCTGCATTGTGGCAACTGTTAAACCAGGGCCTATATCTGGGCCTATATCTGGTGAAGCAGGGTAAGTATCAAGGGGAGAGACTGTATGGCTGCTGTTCACCTCACCCTATTTTTGTTTTTTAGGTTCCTGTGAGGTGGGGAATCGGATCCTGCTGAAGAGGGAGATCCAGGAGGACGTTGGACTGGTTGCCGCTGCAGAGGCAGGCAGGACTCTCCCTTGTGTGGCGGGAACCGGCGCCATCTTGTGAAGCCCCAGGAGCTGGGTGAAAGAACGCCGTCATCTTCTGCGGTGCGGATCCTTTTTCCTTCCTCTGGTCATCATCGGCAAGTCTGCTGGCTCAAGTGCTGTCCTGGGACAGGTAAGTATATTAAAACTGTGCTGTAGTTAAGTCGCTATGTGCCGCTGACGGAGTTCCACAGCCGGAGCTCTGGCACTATGCGACCTCTCCTCCCGGCATCCGGCCACGCCCCCCGTTTGATTTTAACCAAGGCTTGCCGAAACTGGTTTTCTGTCCATTAGTCTGCGGTTGCAGGAACTTTTGAGCCATGGGGCGGGGTCATTGATAAATAGAGGAAAGGGGCCCCAGTTTGGGAAACAGCCCGGGCCTATGATGCACTTAATCCGCCCCTGTGCGTTGCGGATGAGCAGCCACTGGCGCGGTGAAAAAAAACCAAGCTCCCAGAACCTGTCCTGCCGCAGAGTTCGTACAGGTAGTCGTTAACGGCACCTTTCTGCTGGAGCAGCCTATCAAGCATATACAAGGTGGAGTTACAGTGCGTCGGGCTGTCAAAAATCAGACGTCTGACGGGCAAGTGGTATCGCAGCTGAACGTCAGCAAGGTGAACCATTGCCGTGTAAGATCTTCTAAAATGGCCAGAGATTTTCCTGGCCTGCCGCAAGACGTCCTGCACCCCGGGGTATTTGGCAATGAATCGCTGCACGACTAAGTTCAGGACATGTGTCGGCGCATGTGTCATTTTGCCCCTTTTCAACGTGCTCAGCAGATTGGCACTGTTGTTGCACACCACTTTTCCAACTGTCAAATTGAGCGGGGTTAGCCACTAATCGGCCTGTGACCGCAGAGCTGAAAGCAGTTTTTTTTTTTGGGGGCAACAGGTATATCACACCTGTTGTAATTACTTATTCCAATAGCGTTTGTCCGTCTATCTAGCTGTGGTATCTCAGCAGAACCGCACACAACTGCTGCACAATACAAATTGGACTATAAATACTTTCTATGTTAGAAGTGTATTATAGGTATATCACAACCCCTCAATCAGTTTATTTTTGGGCAAACAGGTATAATCCACACAAGTTGCAATTAGTTATTCCATAGTGTTTGTCCCTCTATATAGCTGTGATATCTTTTTTTATGAGTTTTCAAAAATATGGTTAAAAGTTACATCATGTTGATCCACATATAACAGGGTGAATATGTTGGCACCAGGCCAATAAAAAAGTCATAAGTAACATTTGACATCCTGTCAACAAGGTCTAAATATATCCTGTAAGATATGATAGCCATCATATGAATGATTAACATGAAAAGCAATACAACCACTGCATGAGCGGTACAAACATTAGGGCTTTATCCAGAATTTTGATAGGAGACTTCCATTTCACCGGGATGCAGGACCTAGCTGCAATGACCAAATGGCGCAGGCAGGACTGACAGAGTAAGCTCAGGGATAAAATCCGAGAGAAATAATAAGAAAAACCCTGGCGTGTTGGTATGGGAAAAGAGAAAATAGATGCCATGGTCTTATGGATTGAGTCCCAGAAATGCTTGACTTTGTTACATTGCCAGAAAATATGAAGCAACGAGCCTTGAGATGTTTCGCAACGCCAGCACAGAGGGGACGTTGTCGGAAACATTCTCTGAAGACGGGTCGGGACATAATACCATCTTGTTAGTATCTTATAACTGGGCCTCCTGATACTTACTGGGCAATGGAGGATTTGTGAGCCAATTGGAATATTTAAAACCATTGATCAGGGGAGATATCAACTTGCAAATCCTGAATCCACTTGTCAGTGTAGGGGGGGGGGGGGGGGGGGGGGGGCGAAAATCTGCTTTGGGCGTTACCAGCGCTTTGTAGAGTTCTGAGAGAGAATGGCGGTATACTCCTGAGCCTATGCACGTTTTTTCAAAAGGCGTAAGGCTGGTTTCACACTTGCGTTGTCCGGATCCGGCGTGTACTCCATTTGCCGGAATTACACGCTGGAAAAACGCAGAGGAACTGAAAGCATTTGAAGATGGATCCGGTCTTCAAAATGCGTTCAGGTGTTACTAATGGCACCCAGGACGCTATTAAAGTCCTGGCTGCCATAGTAGTAGTGGGGGAGCGGGGGAGCAGTATACTTACAGTCCGTGCGGCTCCCGGGCGCTCCAGATGACGTCAGGGCGCCCCATGCGCATGGATGACGTGATCAGCCAACGTCATCCATAAGCGTGGGGCGCCCTGACGTCACTCTGGAGCGCCCGGGGAGCCGCACGGACGGTAAGTATACTGCTCCCTCGCTCCCCACTACACTTTAACATGGCTGCATGGACTTTAGCGTCTTGGCAGCCATGGTAAACCATTCAGAAAAAGCTTAAACGTCGGATCCGGCAATGCGCCGAAATGACGTTTAGCTTAAGGCCGGATCCGGATTAATGCCTTTCAATGGGCATTAATTCCGGATCCGGCCTTGCGGCAAGTGTTCAGGATTTTTGGCCGGAGCAAAAAGCGCAGCATGCTGCGGTATTTTCTCCGGCCAAAAAACGTTCCGGTCCGGAACTGAAGACACCCTGATGCATCCTGAACGGATTTCTCTCCATTCAGAATGCATTAGGATAAAACTGATCAGGATTCTTCCGGCATAGAGCCCCGACGACGGAACTCTATGCCGGAAGAAAAGAACGCAAGTGTGAAAGAGCCTAAGAGCTCTATCAAAGCCCGGGGAAGAGGGAATAGAGGAAAGGAAGTGATGTAATTGCCTAGCTCTCCACGGTCCGAGAGTACAGGGGTCAGACATCCCCAAAAGTTCAGCGTATGTGAACCACCGTCCGGAAGTTCTAAAGAAAGGCGCGCAACATCTACCACTCAATCGCCATTGTGCAAATGGGCCTCCCGAACCACTCGCCGGGAAGTCAGGATGTCCCAGGACAGGGAACATTGGGGATGGTGTTGGAGAGATCATAAGAATGTGTGGTATTTGTGGAATTGAAGTAGAGTAGGCCCAATGAGTAGGGGTGAGAGGAAAATGTAGACTGAGTTTTCCTATCAGTCCATGGTAGTAGAGCCAGTGGGGTCTGGATGGAGAGTTTGTTCAATGGAGATCCATTGTTTGAATGGAGCATGTCGGCACCAGTTTACAACCCGCTGAACATGGATGCAGCATGATGTTTCCGTAAGTCAGGTATCCCCAACCCTCCCCTATCCCTCGGAATATGTTGCAGGGATTCTAGTTAGTTCTCCGGGTTCCTTCCTGCCCAAATGAATTTAAAACTGTCATGGTGAGCAGTATTATAGAAACTAGCTGGTACGTGGAAGGGAAGATGTCTGGAATAGATATAACAGACGCGGGAGAAAATTAATTTAAAGATGGCACACCGACCAAACCATGTATATAGGCCTTTGGACCATCTCTTAAGGTCTTCCCTAATCCGACTCAAGAGAGGGGTGTAATTTCTGGAAAAAGCTCCTTCAGATCCTTGGGGATCATCGTATCCAAGTATCTAATGGCACCCCGTCGTCCACTTGAACGGGAAGGAACTCGCTAGTTCAATTTTCAAGGGAGTTTGGTATGGATATATTAGAGCCTCAGATTTTGTAAGTTAATTTTCAAATTGGATAGTTATGAAACGTCTTAAATTCAGCTATTAGGTTGGGGAAGGTGATCCGAGGTTTCTTAATCATAAACATCAGATCATCCCCATAGGCCGCTATCTTGAATTCCTGATCGCCCACTACCAAACCTGAGATGTCAGGGTTTTTCCTAATTGTCCTCAGTAGGGGTTCTAGGGTAAGAATGAAAATTAAGGGTGATAAAGAGCACCCTTGGCGGGTACCATTCCTGATATCAAAAGGGGGCGAGAGCACACCATTAACCTTTGTGGACGCCGAGGGTGAGTAATAAAGATAGCGGATCCATGATAACATCGGATGCTCAATGCCCACATGGTTTAGCACTGCAAGTAACCAAGGCCATCCCACTCTGTCAAATGCCTTTTCGGCGTCGGTGGATAAAAGACAGAGGGTAGAGCGTTGTATCTTAGCGTGATGAATCAAGTTCAACACGTTCGTGGTATTGTCTCTTGCCTCCCTTGAAGGAATAAAACCCACCTGATCGGTATGTATAAGATCTGTCAGGAAAGGGGCTAAACGTGTGGCCAATACCTTTGCAAATAACTTAATGTCTACATTAAGTAACGATATGGGGCGGTAACTAGCGCAGGCAATCGGGTCCTTACCCTCCTTATGGATTACCGTAATATGTGCATGCGACATATCCTTAGGGATGGGGTTACCCGAACCTATTTTATTCAAGGCATTGGTGAGAGGGATTTGGAGAAGAGGGAGATATCTCTTATAATATGAAGCTGGGAGGCCATCTGGGCCCGGTGCTTTACTAGGCTGCATTGATTTTAGTGCCTCTCCAATATCTTCAGTAGTAATCGGGCCACTCAGACCCTCAAGGGTCTCTCTCAGAAGTTTGGGTAGACTTGATCTGGTCAGGTATGTACGCATGGCTAGATCTAGGAATAATCTAGTTTGGTTAGACTGTGGGAGATTGTATAGGTTCTGATAAAAGTGGGCGAAGGCCTCTGTTATAGAATCAGGGTTGTTCAGAACATGGCCTCGTGGAGGCGCAATTCGGGGGACATAATTCCTCGCTCTTTGTTCACGTAATGATCTGGCCAACAGTCTACCACATTTATTGCCATATTCGAATAAATTTCTTCTACCCCTTGAAAGGATAAGTTTCGTACGAATATATAGTTTGTCTTTAAGTTTACCCCTGGCCAGTAAAAGAGCTGAACGAACCGATTGCGCGTGGGAGCGTTTATGAACCTGCTCCAGTTCAGCAATTTCCTTTAGGATCTGGGAAATTTCCAATGCCCTCTCTTTCTTGCGCCGAGCTCCATGTCTGATGAACTCCCCCCGTATCACACATTTGTGTGCAGGCCACACCGTAAGGGGTGAGGCATTGTTAACTTTATTTTCCTCAAAATAGCAAGAAAGAGCTAAGCTAATTTCTTGAGAAACTTCCAAATCCTGTAACAGCGCCTCATTGAGGCGCCATTGCCAAGATCTGGGAGACGGAAGAGGGGATTTCAAGGAGACATGCAGCATGTCGTGATCCGAAAATGTTATAGGATCAATTGAGGAAGAGGCGATGA
Organism: Bufo bufo; assembly: GCF_905171765.1. NCBI lineage: Eukaryota > Metazoa > Chordata > Amphibia > Anura > Bufonidae > Bufo > Bufo bufo. The sequence goes on from NC_053397.1 coordinate 157,491,673, forward strand.
GCGGAACTGCCGAATGTCTAAGCAAAAAATAGTCCAATCTGGAGTAGACATCTCTGGGCATAGAGTAATACGTGAAATCCCTAGCTTCAGGGTTAACTGCTCGCCAAACATCTACTAGCTGATAAGTATGAAGAAGGCCTTTAATGTTTCCCTTGGAAACATCTACAAGTGGGTCCAAAGCGACATTTTGGTCTCCTCCGACCAAGAGTGTATAGCTGTGATATATAAGCAGAACCGCACACAACTGCTGCACAATACAAATGGACTATAATATACTTTCTATGTTAGAAGGTATATTATAGGTATATCACACCCCTCAATCAGTTTTTTTAGGGGGCAACAGGTATATCACACCAGTTGCAATTAGTTATTCGAATAGCGTTTGTCCCTCTATATAGCTGTGGTATCTCAGCAGAACCGCACACAACTGCTGCACAATACAAATGCACTTTCACTGATGGATAGAACGTTTGTATGTGTATATGTTAAAACATTAACTTTATTGATTCACATTAAAATAAGAGGGGGAATAACTATTGCAAAATAATTGTGATCAGGACTGACCCTTATTCAGCTAAACATATGGTTAAATTGGTAATGGGTTGGTCAGAAGATCCTCCTTTAGAAATACCCCTTATGCCAAACTGTGGGATATGAGGAGATTAGTCACTGATTCATAAACAAACCCTGTGGTCCTGTTGTGACCAACTACCACTTGCCAATTGTAGCTTGTCAGGTGATAAGTCCAAATCACCTGTAGCACATTCACCACAGCTGGTCGTGGTGTAATGCACCTACAGACAAATACCGGACACTGGGCGGGACATAGGCTGTAGTGGGGGCAAGGAGGGGGATTAGATCCTGTATACAGTGTTCTATCCGAGTACTATGCACTCGCACTGTCTGAACTAGAGTAACACCCCAAAGTACTCCTATTAAATGCCCCACGCACTGACTCCCTCACAGATCAAAATGTCCGGGATGGCACTGCGCCCATCTCCTAGCAGCTGATATCAAATGTGCCTAATGTTGCCAGTAACGCTCGACGCGTTTCTCTACATCAGGGGTGTCAAACTCAAATTCATCGGGGGCCGCATCAGCAGTTTGGTCACCCTCAAAGGGCCGGTTGTAACAGAAGGTAATTTTTTTTGTTTTTTAAACATCTGTGGATGACGGACACTGTTATGGGGGGATCTGTGGATGACGGACACTGTTATGGGGGGGATCTGTGGATGACGGACACTGTTATGGGGGGGATCTGTGGATGACGGACACTGTTATGGGGGGATCTGTGGATGACGGACACTGTTATGGGGGGATCTGTGGATGACGGACACTGTTATGGGGGGATCTGTGGATGACGGACACTGTTATGGGGGGATCTGTGGATGACGGACACTGTTATGGGGGGATCTGTGGATGACAGACACTTATGGGGGGATCTGTGGATGACAGACACTTATGGGGGGATCTGTGGATGACAGACACTTATGGGGGGATCTGTGGATGACAGACACTGTTACGGGGGGGGATCTGTGGCTGACACTGTTACAGGGGGGGGGATCTGTGGATGGCAGTGTTATATATGTGCCATCCACAGACCCCCCACCCCATAACAGTGCCATCCACAGATTCCGTGTAAACCCCCCCCCCAGTATACAAATATAAAATGTATTATTGAATTAAAAGTTATTAAACATGCCCCCCTCACTCCTAATTGTACCGTATATCCTAATTGCTTGTGTATAATGCCGGCAGGCAGGACGGGAGGCCGGCGCGTCACTCACTGACGTCACTTGCCTGCGCCGCCTGCTTCATTCATAAAGGAGACGGTGCAGGCACGTGACATCAGGGAGTTACGCTGCCGCCCGCCCGGCCTGCCTGCATTCTACACAAGCAATTAGGATATAGAGGGCCGGCTGCGCGGGCCACATGACGAGGTCTGGCGGGCCGGATTCGGCCCGCGGGCCTTGTGTTTGACACCCGTGCTCTACATCATCAGGAGCTCAGGGCATAAGCAGTCGACACACAAACAAACATACAGCGCTGCCCCAAACATACAGGCATAAGAGATGTGTTCATTTAACCCTTCAGGGCGCACCGTCCGTAGCCTGAAGGTCCATTGTGCCTCTTTTTGCAGTACTTTTTTTTAATCAAATTCACCCCCTCTCACAGATCTTCTTACTGCCTCAATCCCCTGAAATTGGATTGGATCTGGTTCATTGCTATGGACAACAGCAACATGCCGTGCAATTGGGGTGTCTGCACCATTCCGGATATCATTTAGGTGTTCGCCAATCCGTCTCCGAAATTCTCGGATCGTTTTTCCCACATATTGCATCCCACATTTGCATGTTGCCAAATACACAATGCCACTAGTTTTGCAGTTAATAAAAGATCTGATCGTGTATCGTTTTTGCGTGACAGTGCTCGTAAAAATGCTTCCAGTTTTGATGACATTGCATGCAACACAGCCGCTTTAACGAAATGTGCCCATCGGTCTGGTGCCCAGCCAGGTGGATGCAACAGGAGATTGATACAATCTATGCACCAACCTATCCCCTAGATTTCTCCCCTGGCGATACGTGATGCTTGGTTCATCACCCACTAAATGACCCACATCTGGGTCCGATTGTAAAATTCCCCAGAACTGGGTCAGTGTGGCCCGAACGGTCTCATGAGCATCATCAAAAGTTGCAATAATGCGTACTTTGTCATCCTCTGGTTGTTTCGATCGTGGAACCAGTAAGGTATTACAGTCAGCTGCCAATGAGTGCTGATGTGCTTTTGCCAAAACATGCTGTGGGTACCCTCTCCTCCGAAACCTCTGTTGTAAGTCCTTTGCTGCCACCAAATAGTCCGATACCTTAGAGCAATTGCGTCGTAACCACAAATATTGCCCTTTAGGGATACCTTTTTTCCTTTTATACAAATGCACTATAATATACTTTCTATGTTAGAAAGTATATTATAAGTATATCACACTCCTCTGTATGCCACACTTATCGATAGCACACCTATACCAGTCCTTAAAAGGACTTTGTGGCCCTATTACCTAGCGTTTGGTGTCCTTAACAGTCTGTCCCTGCTCCACACAGCAACCTCTCCCTACACTGGCAAAAAACAGAATGTAAAAAGGCTGCCAGATCGGGTTATCACCTGTGGGCATCACCTTTTTGGCCTTTATGGACCTTTTTATGCCATTTAACTGACATAGCAGATTTGATAAATGACACCCCCCTAATTTATTATCCTGTGGATATAAGCAACCCCTTAATTTGTCTTGCATGTGAACATATCCTAAAATTCGTTTTTTTATATGCAGTCAATACTGTTGTGATTTCAGAAAACAGAGACGCAAAACTACTACAAAAAAGTTCAGTTTCAATGTGGTCTACCTTTAGAAAAATCAGTTATAATCTGGGTTGTGATATTTCTTTTCACCACCAGATGGCATCATTGGCAAATTAATTAGTTCTCTAACCAAACTAAAGAATTTAAACACTATCTGTAAATCCTTCTAAAGCCTCATTTACACGTCAGTGTTTCACGGAAGCGTGCTGTACGTGTTCTCCATGGACAGAACACGTCTCCATTCATTTTAGGGCTCATGCACACGAACATATTTTCTTTCCGCATCCATTCCTTTTTTTTTTGCGGACCGTATGCCGAACCATTCACTTCCATGGGTCCGCAAAAACAATGGAAGGTACTTCGTTTGCATTCCGTTTCCGTATTTCCTTTCTGCAAAAAAGTAGTGCATGTCCTATTATTGTCCGCAAATCACGGTCCGAGGCCCCATTCAAGTCAATGGGTCTGCAAAAAAATACGGAACACACACGGAACACATCCGTATGTCATCCGTATTTCATCTGTATTTTGCAGATCCATACTGTAGAAATGCTATGCCCAGCAATTTGCGGACCGCAAAACACCTACGGACGTCTGAATGGACCCTAAGTTACTGTTTCAGTTTCCGATCCGCAAAAAATGGATCGCATACGGAAACCATACAGATATGTTTTGTGGAATAATGGAACGGAAAAGGACTTAATTTAGAGAAAAAAAAACCTCAGATACGGAACAACGGATCCGTGAAAAACGGACGCAAAACAACGGTCATGTGCATGAGCCCTTACTGTGTGTATTCAGACATCAGTGTTTTAGCACGGTCCGTGGGTCAGTGTTTTTAGCACTGATGCATGCTCTATTTTGTCAGTTCACGGATCCATCCATTATAGTCTATCCATGTTGCTATCCGTGTTGCATCCGTGTTTCACAGATCATTAAGAGGAGATGCTTTAAAAAAAAAATTCAGCTGTTCAGTGTCGGTGAAACACGGATGCAACACGGACAGCAAAAAATGGACACACGGACCAAACATGGATCCTTCACGGACAGCTTCACGGATGCATCACTGACCACCTGCTCACAGATTTGAGCACAGACAACGATGTGTGAATGAGGCCTAATTGAACTAAGTTTGAAACTTAAAGGGGTTGTCTCACTTCAGCAAATGGTATTTATCATGTAGATAAAGTTAAAACAATACTAATGTATTGTGATTGTCAGCTGTTGACAATAGTGTTGCCATCTGCAGACTGTGCTGTCAACGCAAAAGTCGTGGTAAGCCCAACACTCACCTAGGGACGACCGCCTTAAGAAGGTACCTGGCTTCCCATCACCGAGCCCAGTGGGAGCAACACCGTCAGAAGCCACACTCCTTTGCATCCTGCCTCTTCTCCTTCTCTCTCTCCTCCCATTTGTCCTCCACTCAACCTTCCACCGTGCCGGCATCGCGTTCATGTGGAAGAAGGCAGGCTTCCATGGCCCAAATGTTTGAAGAGGGACCCCCATATAAAAAGCATAAAGGGCAAGGACCAGTACTGGGTGGCAACGTACTTAGACTCCCCGATGCAAACACAAAATGGTGGACATGTTACCAGCATCACAGAGGGCTGTCAGAATGCAGCATTTCCAGGCCTTGCTGCGATAGATGCTGCATTCTGCTGTTGTGGGCGCTGGCAGAGGAATTTCCACCCACAGCGAAACAGGTGCGGGTACCAATCCTACCGCGCCTGCAAGAAAAGGGCGGTTTGAACATGTGTTGGTCACTTCAGATATGAGATCATTCTTGCAGCCAACCCATCAACAGCTGCCCTATGGATCCAGCCTCAGGGAACGCCTAGACCGACAGGTGTCCGACTACATCTGGTTAACGGCCGATGTGGACGCTCTGAGAAGCGAGGAACCCCTGGACTACTGGCTGTGCAGGCTTGACCTGTGGCCAGAGCTGGCACAATTTGCCATGGAACTCTTGGCTTGCCCCTTGTCGAGTGTCCTGTCCGAAAGTACGTTTAGCGCAACAGGGAGGATCGTGACCGATAAGCTCACTCGCCTAGCTCACGAGAGTGTGGACTACCTCACATTTCTAAAAATGAATGAGGCATGGATCTGAGAGGAATTCAACACCTGTGACGACCACGTGTAATTGAATTTCCTCCTGCCAGCCCACACATATCCGCCACCACCCAAAACAAAAAATGGTCCTTGTCTTATGTGTATACAGCGTTTTAAAAGGCCTTTTCTGTCAGGTGAATGCCTAATGTTTGGGGCCTGTACTCCACTGGCCTGGAGTAAACATGTTATCCACTGACAGTCTAATATACCTGCATCCACATAATCACTTGTTCTTTTCTGTCCTGTGAATGCCTAATTTTTGGGGCCTGTACTCCACTGGCCTACAGTAAAATTGGTATCCACTGACCGCCTAATATACCTCCAGCCACATAATCACTTGTTCTTTTCTGTCCAGTAAATGCCTAATGTTTGGGGCCGGCTATCACATTATACACTGTTAAAAACAAAATGCAAAACAGCAGTGGTGGCCGTGCTTGCACACTATAGAAAAAAGTGCTGGACTATGCGTCCTCCTATGGTCCCAGCCACCAGAAAGACCAGTGCCTTTTTTAAAGTGTGCTGCTGGATTGTAGGGTGGTCATAACCCCTGGAAACGAGCAGTGTATGATGTGATGGAAAAATGTATCAAGCCAGCAAAGGAAGTATTTGCTTAAAGGGGTATTCTCATCTTAATGATCACTGTTAAATCTGTTAATGATTTAACAGTGATAATTTTTCTAAATATATTTAATTGACAAATTCCCACCCCTTAGAAGTAAATAAACATATAATTACCTGACTGTTGTCTTCCGTCTCCCCTGGTTACGGCCACTGCTCTAGTTACGGCCAGACGAATTCTTCTCTTCTCCCAGCCGGCCGCGCGCTGTACTGAACGCCCACGCTGAGGCCGCGCATGCGCTATGGTGATTTCTTCCTGGCCAGTATAGTATATTTGCCAGGAAGAAGTCACCAGGGCGCATGCGCGGCCTCGGCATGCGCGTTCAGTACAGTGCCCGGCCGGGAGAAGACTTCAATCAAGATGGAGCCCGCCCCCTGCCGAGTGCCGTAATCAGGAAGTGGACAGCGCGCCGGGAGCAGGTAAGTATCAAATAGCGTGTTGAGAATACCCCTTTAAGTTTCTTTGATGACCAGTGAATAACG